>NC_134534.1:148106562-148455728 GCF_050624435.1 Tenrec ecaudatus | reverse complement strand
AAAATGAGAGTTTGATCGGTTCCTCAACCCTTTTACACATTTGATTACATTTCTTCTCAAAACTCTATTACCAACCAGCATTTTAAGCGGTGACCTTTTATGGGCAGATGTAGAATTTTGTGATTATTTTTGAAAGGCTAGAAACCACTGAGCTTTCTTGAGAGACACACAATAGGTGGTCCTAGACCACTTGGGGCGCCTCCAAAGAGCCTGGCTGGCATAGTGCTGACCACGAGGCCAGCCATTTGAACCCACCCGCCGTCCTGCAGGAGAAGACGAGGCTGTCTACTTCTGTCGAGATGGAGCGCCTTGGAGATCCAAAGGAGCAATTGGACTCTGTCCCCCTAGAGTCTCTGTGAGTTGGAATTGACCCGATGGCCGTGGGTTTGGGGTGTTTTGGAAGACCTCCCCCAGGACTGAAGGTATGATTCATTGGCTCTCAAGCGCCAGAGATGCTGTTATTGGGAGCCTACAGAGTCTGCAGGCAGCCCCCCACTCTCGTTTTACAAGTGAAGGTGCTGAGGCCGGAGAAGCTGGGGGAGGGGAGGCAAGGCGCTCAGACAGACCTGGAGCTGAGCTGAGCTGGGATAGCACCCAGGACTGCCCAGTCAGTGAGTGCATCCTCCCGGGTACGCTGTGGCACACTGTTCTGGGATTCTTCTGCTGCTTCTGACAATCTCTAGCGCGTTCCTGCCTTCTCAGAGACCCTCCACCACCATCGCCCCGGTTAAATGCTGCCTGCTCCCCTTAGCCTGGCTGGGCTCCTGCTCTGCTTTTGGAGACCCTGAGCTCTCTAGCATCCCCAGAGTGCTGGTGCCAGCTCTGCCTAACGACCTCTGTCCTGCTGCGGCCCACATGCTGGCATGCCACCCAGCCACGTGGAGCCCTCTCACCCGAGCATGTGGGTGGGTTACACAGACGCTTGGAGATATGCCCAGAGAGCCTGAGGGGGACACCCGGAACTCTGGGGCAGCCAAGATCACAAAGGCAGCCAGTTCCCAGGTACCAGTTGAGTTCCTGGGACTCACCTACCCCCCTTCTACCCAGGCTCCCATGATCGATGCCTGTTCAAGGTACTAGACTTGGCTGCCAACCTTCGTCTCCTGGGAAACGCAAAGGCACACAGGAAAAGGTGCAGGCACCTGGCCACTGGTGAAGTAAAAGTAATATCTGATAAAGTTTCCTCTCTGCACTGACAAAAGAGTGACTTTGGAAGCTGATTCTGGACTTAGCACGAAGGAGGAAGACGGGTTCGTTACCGTCACTGATCCAATGAACCAGGTGTGACTTTGTTGAAAGAGACTGCCTTTCAAGATCAGTTTGAAGAATACACATCCTGAAAATAGAATGCTCTCATTCTGCCTTAGTCTGCAAAGGACCTATGAAGAGTGGCGGGCATTTCGGATGCATCTGTAGCGATAAGGGGCGGTGGTGGGCTTACTTGTTTTGGCATGCTGCTTTCATCGAAAAGTCGGTCCACTTCGGCTTCGTAAATTCCTAGTGGGCCTACCTGGCCAATGTCATCTCATGCTGTGAGCAGTCGCAGTGAAAACATGGAGGGAACATGGGCCACAGCCCTCATGTCTGAGAGACCCTCCCCTCACAGACACCATATGTGCCTGCTCCCGTGACCAGGCAGCGAGAGCAATATGAAAAATGTTATTCCCGGCAGCTGCTTAGTGAAACTGAAGGGACTCGGTGTCTGGCCAGAGAGACCCTCTGTTCTCGTGCAGTGCTGAAGGCCATGTGCCGGGACTGTGAGTGGGTGAGGGTGCGGGTGCCCCCCAGACCCCAGATCCCAGGAGGGGCCCAGGCCGGTGTGCCTCCTCCCTGGGTCTCTGGCATAGGTCAGAAACAGAGAGCAGGGAACTCGCTTCTTTAGACCCGCACATACTAGGGCACCAGACTATCCGAGCTGGTGTTGCAGTGCCCTTGGCCTACAGACAAAGAGCCCCGGCATGGAGAGGTTGAGTTCGTCGGGCTGGTGAGTGAGACCACCCCCCCAAAAGCGATAGCGGTAGAACAGCCCTGTGTGTCTACAAGGGGCCCGATGGGAGCAGGCATTAGAAGGTGGGAGGGCAATGGGAGCAGTCAGGAAAGGGTCTCAGCAAAGGCGGCCTACCTCGCATTCAGTCTACCACGAACAACACACAAAGCACACGATTCTTTGGGTCTCTTTCCAGCCAAACTCTTAAGATTCCAGGCGCCTCCGGCCACACAGAAGGGGAGGCTCAACCAGAGGGCTCTGGGACCCCTCTCCCCCTTGATTCCAGCAGCTCCCAGGGCTTCTGACTCCTTGACTCCTAGTTATTCTCTCTGTTGCAGTGGTTCTCAACCTGTGGGTCGTGACCCCTTTGGGGGGTTGAATGACACTTTCACAGAGGTCTCCAGATTGCTAACAGCAGCAAAATGACAGTTATGAAGCAGCAGCAAAAATAATGTTATAGTTGTGGGGTCACCACCACATGAGGAACTGTATTAAAGGGCGGCGGCATTAGGAAAGTTGAGAACCACTGGTCTAAGAGTTCCCTGGCATCCATGGGAGCCAGGAAAGCTGTTTAGATGTGTGTGGGGGGGGGGGGTGTTGGGAGAGGAGGATAGGGGAGGGAGGTGATGCAGAGGAGTCCATAGATCCATTTAGTTTAAAAAAAAAAAAAAAAAGACCTCCTCCAGCCCTAAAGGGTGGGGAGGTTTGGAATCCAGGAGCTTCAGGGAACTTTGCTAAGCCCGTGTCAGGGCTGCTTTGTGCGTTTCGCAAAACAAGATGAGGATGTGATTAGGGGCAGATGTTTCCTTCAGAGAGGGCCAGCCTGGAGCAGCAGCATCAGGGAGCCGGATCCCCCCGGCTGTCAGAGGGGAGATTAGACTGCCCGTCACCACCACAGGGCCCAGTGCCCATCACACCTTCTCTCTGCATCTCACTGGCCAAGGAAGTGGAAACCAGCCCAACTTCTTCCCATCCAGGCCGGCTTCTCTTATATACTGTAACCCAACTCCAGAGATCTACAGAAATCCTGACTCTCCAACTCTGGCAAGTTACTTAGCTCCACCGGACCTCTTGTTTCCGAAGAAAGTGATAATAATGGAAATCCAAAACAAAAGCCAACCTTGTAAGATTGTTTCAAAGATGAGCGACATCCATGGAGAAAACTCTCCGAAGGTGAGACCAGACAGTGAGGACCAGGCAGTGAGGACCAGGCAGTGAGGACCAGGCAGTGAGACCAGGCAGTGAGGACCAGGCAGTGAGGACCAGGCAGTGAGACCAGGCAGTGAGGACCAGGCAGTGAGACCAGGCAGTGAGGACCAGGCAGTGAGGACCAGGCAGTGAGGACCAGGCAGTGAGGACCAGGCAGTGAGGACCAGGCAGTGAGGACCAGGCAGTGAAACCAGGCAGTGAGGACCAGGCAGTGAGGACCAGGCAGTGAGGACCAGGCAGTGAGGACCAGGCAGTGAGGACCAGGCAGTGGGACCAGGCAGTGGGACCAGGCAGTGAGGACCAGGCAGTGAGGACCAGGCAGTGAGGACCAGGCAGTGGGACCAGGCAGTGAGGACCAGGCAGTGAGGACCAGGCAGTGAGGACCAGGCAGTGAGGACCAGGCAGTGAGGACCAGGCAGTGAGACCAGGCAGTGAGGACCAGGCAGTGAGACCAGGCAGTGAGGACCAGGCAGTGAGGGTTTCATACTTATGACTTTCCTTCACTGATTCTCACTCTTCTACCCGAGGCGGTGGGCGCTGATGAACTCTGAGGCTCACTGCACCGTGGGCTCAAACACAGAGCTGAGTGTGAGGATGGCGCAGGACGGGGCATGCGTCCTTCTGTGACACGCAGAGCCACTGTGGGTCGGAACCTGCTTGCGTACCTGACAACAGCGAGGGCCATGCACGCTCATGACGTGTCTGATTTAGATGTGTGCTCCTGCCTTGCCAAGAGGTAGACCGTTCTAAGAGACAAGAAGCAGGCACTTTTGTGTGGCATGCCGTGGTCGAGGGCAGAACATACGGACCATAAGGGTTTCTGCACAGAATCTTCGTAGGACTTTGCTGTGAGGCCGAAGGCATCCAGCTCTGGACATGTGATGATCGGCTACTGTAGTGAGTCCTGCCCCATATCCCGGCTGAAACTCCTCTCTGATGCTGAGCTGGCGACTACAGCCTCTTGCTCCCTCCTGGGCCTGGTCCCTCCTGGGGGATGACACAGAGCCTGGATCCCACCCTTTTCCCTTGGGGCAGGGGCACCCACTTACCACCCATGGCTTGTCACAGAAGTTGTAAATGGATTCCAGAGAGTTGATGCTGGGGAGGCCCGCGTACTGCATGCCAATGATCAGATGGCGGAAGTCTTCATTGTCTGCCATGCCGAAGGCATGCTGCCGGATAAGCACAAAGTCTGGCCGGAAAGATCTGGTAAGAAGCAGAGACAGGCTTGCTGGGAACCAGCACCTCAAGCCAAACACCATCTTGTTTCCCATTTTCGAAGTCAAAGACAGAGAAAGAGTCTCAGACATCACCTAGTCCACACCCCCCATGTTTATAGCATTGTTCCTTTATGGATTGGCAAGTGACGTTTTACGCCTTTTCCTAAGGTGCAAATAACCTTGGGAGGAAAAAGACATACTCAGGCCCTGGTACCTCAAGTGGAAAAGTCTGTGTTGTGTGTGCATGAGGAGCAGGAGAACCCGAAACTCCAGAGTTGGCATCAGAGTCAGTTCTGGCAGACTTTGAAGTCAACACCCTTGGCTGATGTCACCACACTGCCACGGGGAGATACCTGATCTCAGTGTCCTGTTCTGAGTCCTTAACGCTTCCCCCATACAACCAGGGTCCAGGCTAGCTGAGGACAGATGCCAGACTTCCCAATGCTATTCTTCTAAAGCGGACGCTCAGGAGGGGGACAAATATTTTTTGCATAATTGAGTTTGAGCAATGGATACAGGAAGCGCTGAGAGCACAGAATGTTCCCTTGCCTGGGAAGACTCCTGCCGGCTACCTCTAGCCAGCCAAACTTTGTGCAGCTGCTCCCCAGGATCGGGGCCCCGTCTTCATGCCTTGACTTCATTGCAACCCACCTTCCCAAAGAGGAGATATGTGGCAGTATCCAAACCCCCTCAACCCCCTACCCCACCCCCGGTCACAAAGTGCTAGGGCTTGGTTGTTTTACATCATGTGCCCAGACAGCCCCTACAGACACGACCGTTGGCCCCACATCAAACTACTAGGATGGCCTTTTAAAGTGGGGCCCTACTCAGGGGCTTACTATAGGGTCAGCATAGCATCTGCTACAGAGACCCTGCCCTCCGTGTGTCCTGATTTCAAGACATTGGCAACAGCTGTATTCCTGAGATCAAACTCTAACATTGGGTCCAAGTTAAGGGATTTGAGGCTCAGACTATAGCCAACTCGGTTGCTGATTCTCAGAAGAAGCTACCTGATCCGTGCCAGTTCCCTCCAGGAGCCCTGCAGCCGCACCTGCAGGCTGTCACCACCTGCTGGGTGCCTGGAACCCCCTGGCTCACTGTCCACTTTCTCTCCTCCTACCTCCTTCGAGTACACCTCACCGGGAGGAACGCCTTGTGTTCTGTTTTCTGCTGAGTGGGCGAGCTCTGACTTCTCCTTGTTCAGTCCCAAACACACCCCAGCCTTGCTTTTGCTGCCACTGACCCACCTGTAGACCCTGTAGGCCTCAGGCAATTTCAGAGGGAGGTGGGGATGAGGTGAGGTAAAGAAGGCTCCGTCTTCCTGGATACCTGAAGCCATGCTGAACTCCTGGGACTCCCTGCACTGGGAAAACCATATTCCCACATCTGGAAATCGAACCACTTCTCTCACAGAAGTCTGAGCACCCGGCACGACCCCAAGGAACCCTGGCAGGGTGTTGGCGATGAGCCGAGCTGCGAACCCATCGGCAGCGATGAGGCTTTCTCCGCAGCCTGAGCTCTCAGGGGGAGGGACCAGCACGGACTCTGATGCGCACTTGCTGGTGAATCGAGAAAATCAACTTGAAGTGGGTCACAGGCTCTCACACTTGGTTTTAAAGCTGTGAATTGAGTTTTCTCAGAGGTTGAAGCAGAGAGCTGTGTGGGCTGGGTGCATGGGCAGGGTCCAGCATCTCGCTTCCAGGAACCCGGTTACCTCGAAGGGAGCTCTGAGTGGGTGAAAGCCAAAGGCCCGTTCTCTCTGCCACTGGACATAATTAAAAGCCCCATCCCAGGGCAGGTCCTGGCCTCCTCCGCACACCCTGTGAAGTCCTCCATCCCACCCTAATCCCTGACTTTGAAACTAGCCCCCCCCCCTTATAGCAAGGAGGGGTAACTCCGTACCAGTGGCCCTGAGGCCAGAAAGGACCTTACCGGACCACCTTGGTGCCATTCCGCAGCACCTGCATGTCCACAGCATAGGTCCCATCTGCATGGGCCACCAGGTTGAGCTCTGAGAATTCTGCCTGGAGAACAACAGGAGAGGAATAAATCAGCAACCGACTTCGCCGACCCCTCCCCACGGGCGCAGGAGCGTTCCTAACAGGAATCCGTTGACTTCCACGGACTGACCTGGTTCTCACAGCAACCCCTATAGGCAGGTGGGGCAGAAAGAATCACCCCACTCACCAGAGGAGGAAACGGAGCCCCAGAGCGGCCCAGTGACTTTTCTAGACGAGAAACAGGTCGCTGGCCGAGAGGAGAGTACAACGCAGGCTTGCTGACTCCAAGCCCAGCATGCTTTGGGCAGCCTCTCTGCACAGCCAAGATGCTCCTGGGGCAAACACCACTTTGTCAGGTTTTGCACAAATGCACTAGGTGACAGTTTAGGGAACTGAGTTTGAGTGAAACCCCGACTGGCTGCCTAAGATGTTAGGCAAGCTACTTGTCCTCTCTGGGGTTCAGTTTCCCCCCATCTATAGACTGGCACTCCTTTGCCACCCTGCCCATCAGACGTTGCTTTAAGAAGTGAATGAGAGCTGGACAGGAGAGTGCTTTCTCAGTCGTGCGCGTGCGGTGTGATGGAACCTCATGCAATGTCAAGTGGACACCCCTACTCAACTGGCCCAGGAAGACAGGAAACATGCACAAAAACTGGGGGGTGTTCTTTACTAAGCTCCACGGAATCCACCTCAGGGCCCAGGTTAAGGGTTGCTGGGGTAGCTCACCTGAGGGCACTACCTGGGCCCACCCCTCTCACTCCACCAACAATGTGGAAGGATGACCAGGGCCCTAGGGAGACATCCTCTGAGGTTTCCCTCAGCCTGAGAGCCCTGAGAGCCACACTGCTGGGGAGTGAACCGAGGAAGCCTGCAGAACCGGGCAGCACAATTGGGGAGAAAAGCCCTAGGGGGAGCAGGGAGGGGTGGCCCAGGGCCCAGGGACAGACACTCCACACTGTGTGGCACAAGGAGCTGATTCACTCTGGGATGCCAGGAAGAGGCAGTGATGTCAGAGACACTACCCTGAGCTTCAGGCCGATTACCTGTTCCACTTTGATATCAAAATCTCCAAGGACTTTTTTGCCCCGAAAGCACTTGGCCCTGGAGAAAGGAAACACAAAAACAAAAACCCACACACAGGTTAGTTTTGTCCAGGTGTGTGAGGCCAGAGATGCATCGCCACTAAAGAGAGCCCAACTACAGCAAGCAGAGCCTCCAACTCAGGTTCCATCGCTGGGAGACCTCATACAGCCTGCCTCCTCTCTTCCCGCCTTCATTTACCCACCGAGAAAGACCCCGGGGTGGCACAATAAGCGAGGTGCTCAGCTGCTAACCGAAAGGTCAGCGGTTCCAGCTCAGCCACCAATCTGGAGGAGAAAGGTAAGGCCGCCTGCTTCTGTGGGATCTAGAGCCCCGGGAGCCCTGTGGGCGGGGCTGCTCGGAACTGGATGGTTTAAGTGGAAACCCACTCAACAGCAAAGAGTCCGGTGGGGCCGCTCAAAGAGCGATCCAAGGGGGCCCTTTCATACTCAGGTTCTGTGACGTTGCAACAACATCTCTCGTCTGCTGGCTCCAAAGACAGATGTAGACGGTGGCTGATGCTCTTCTTGCTAAAGGCTAGCTCAGGCTTACAAATGTGTCTGGTTTCCTGATCCCTGACCCTGTATCGATCGCAAGGTCTGCTTTTCCAGTTAGTTTCGTCCTGCAGACAAATCCGAGTCGTATCCTGGCTTTCTGAGCGGCCGAGAAAATCAACTGAGCCGAGTTACAGGTCTTCCCATCTCCCTACGTGGGCGAGGGTCCACAGGAAGCCCACACCGATGGCTGCGCAGCCCCTTTGGTGGGACTGTGCTGACGCCGATCCTCACTCCTACTTTGCCCCTTACCAAGCCCACCGTCAGGCTTGCTTATCTGGTTCTTCCTGAGTATCAAGGGCCTGGGGAGGCTGCACCCATGAGCTAGGTCGGGCTTGCTTGTCCCGTGCTTGACTTTTCAAACGGCATTTCACTGGAGGCTTCCTGGTGGCCCCTCCTATGAACAATCGTAAATACAGGTCACCATTAGGAGGACACCAGTCTTTCTGGGAATTCCATGCCAGGTGCCTTCAAGAGCGGCTCCTGTCATCTCTGTCACAGTTGAAAAGGTGGAGAGAGCAGTATTCGCTTTAAGGACGAGGAAGCCCAGATGCAGGAGTCACGTGGCACAGTCAAAGCCAGACGGCAAGTTGGTGGCAGAGCCAGATGACACCCTCAGGCCGACAGGACCCAGAGGGCAGGGCCCCTCCCGCTGCACAGCCCGGGCTCCCTCCAGGATGCATCCACTCCATCCTCACTTCCCTGCTGAGAAGCTGGGTTGCTTCCCAGCCTCGGCCCTCCTCCCCCTCCATTTTCCCTCATCTGTCCAAAAGGAACTGCATGATTTTGTGAGCACCAGCCCCACTACACTTCCTACCCTGGTTCCTGTCAACTGCCCAACCCAGGCCAGGCAATTTCCTTTCTTTTCTCGGTCTGGAACAGTTCGTTCCAGGAAGCTGTCATTTGTCCTCCCCAAGTCCCTAGTCACCCTCAAAGTGCTCCTCAGAGGCCCTCAGCCTGCTTCTCCAACCCCTACCTCTGCCCCAATTCCTGACTGCGCCCCGATGGCTTGCTTCCAGGACCCTGATCACCATTCACAGATCAGGCAAGCCCCTTGGGCCCGGGGGCCTGTAGCATTTCCCATCCCTCTGGCTGTTAGGATCTTATTGAGGCTTAACTCAGGGGTGGAGAATGTCCGGTGGCCCGCAGGCCGTCTGAGGTCCACCAAGTCATCAATCGCAGATAGCATCGCCGCTTCACCAGAGAGAGGACATCCAGTCCTCAGGTTAGAGGGAGTTTAAAGCAATGTCTGACCACTGTGATGTTATAAACATTCGAATGGCCCTTGGCAGAACAAAAAGGTTCCCTATCCCTGGATTAATTGAAGGCACTTGGTATTGCTACCTGGTATTGGCACCGTTTTGCGATCTGAGGCTCTTTGTAGGGGGCTCATCCACAACCGGGCAAAGGAGGGCCGTGACTGTTGGCCTAGGGATTCCCAGGGCTTCCTGGGTTTGGCAAGACTGTCTTCACCCAAATATGCAAGGCTTATTTCCCAAGGCTTTCTCCTCCCATTACCCTGCCTCAAAATAGCTCCTTCTGTGAGGGAAATCTCAGCGGTACTAACAATGGCCTCCCATGCCATCAGTGGCTCTGTGTGTTCACCACACACCCTTCACCTGGTTTCTCACCACCCTGTGAAGCAGGCAGGTCAGACAGTGCCAACCAGCATTGATCAACAAGGGGAAACTGAGGCCCCGATAGGATCAACAGCATACGCAGATCACAGGAAAGCACGTGGGGCTGGGGCCTGGAACTCAGAGTTGACCCTGGTTCCTAACAAGCTGACAAGTTGTCCAATTCCCCCATTTTGTTTTGAGGGCTTTGAACACCAAGAGTTGAGTGTATTTATAGATGCTGGCTGAGCTTAGCTGCCGCTTCCTGCACCTGCCCAGTGACCAACTTGGCGAATGAAACTGTTTTCATGGTTTCCCCCCACCCCCACTTCTCCAATCTCCTAATGCCTTTTCCTTAAGGTAATTTGTCCTGTTGGAAATCTTAGTCTGTGTTTCCTGCCCCGGGTCACGGACCTCTCCTGGCCATGCCACAATCTCACCGAGAAGGAGCCAAGATGGCAGGCAGATGGGGCACAGAGCCCTCTTCTGGCGAAGGATTACATTATTGAGACATTTTGATTCCAAGTATTGCCACGAAAAAAACTTGCCACGAAAAAGCAAGCGGCAGAAACACTTCCTGGTAAGGAGAGGACCCTGGCCGGAGACAGTGAGGGTGCTCTGGGATCTCAGTGCCGGCCTCTCGGCTCTGTCCTTTGCCGGCGGTGTGACTCTAGGCAAACGGTGGGGACTGCACAAACAGTACAAAAGTAGTCTCCCCTATGGCTAAACCAACCAGTCTGCATCTGCGAAAGTGTTTAGAGGACTAAAGTGAAAAATGAAACGTTTCTTCTTCCTCACTCTTTCTCTTATCACATATCTTCTCTATGATCAGTTCCAGGCTTTTCTCTGCATTTGGGGGAAGAAAAATGTATGGCAACATATTAGATAAACTTCGTTTTTAAAAAGTGATATGTAGACACATTTAAAAATACGTCTTAGTGGCATGTTTTCAGCACATGTCGCCAGGCCTTTCTTGAACAGTGGCAGACAGTTCCACTTCAACCATACACATGCGAGTTTGACCAATATTTTATCGGTGGACATTTGCACTTGCAGCTTTTTTACTGTGTTTTGCATTTTGCAATTACAGACAGGGTTCTGATGGCTTACATTTAAGAATCTCGTCAAGGAGAACATATAACGACGGTTTTCACTGAGATTATCAAACTGCCTCTCTCTCTCTCTCACACACACACACACACACACGCACACGAGAATGAAGAAAAGGGCGGTGACACCCCTCTCGCTGGTGGCTGAGTTTGGGAAAGTTACTTCCCCTCCTCTGTTTCCCCCACGGCAGCTTGCACATATTGGACACACAGAAGGTGTGCACTAAGGACTTTCTGACCAGCAGCCTTGCGCTGGTGCTCAATCCTAAACAAGATGTACATCCTTGAAACACAGACTAAAAATATCTATGGTGCCTGTGTAGTCAATTTCCCCCCATTGTAAACTTTTCTTAACAAGCCTAGCAGCTGAAGATCTCAGTGACTTTAATGGCTTGTAGCTTCCTTGATGGACCCAGGTAATAAACCATCTCCCATCTTATTGCTGACTGAGGAGAGGCTTCTAGATTTAACTCTTCCTAGTCATGTCAGGCGGGGACGAAGAGGGGCCCTGCTCCCATCAAGAGCTGCAGTCGTGGAGACTCACAGGGGCAGTTCCACCCTGTCCTGTAGGGTGGCTGTGAGCTGTAAGAGACCAGGTGGTACCGAGTTTGGAGTCCTGGAGTCAGAGCAATGGCCACCTTCATCAATTCCCATCCACCGGCCGGCCAATCAGGAGCAGGATTCAAGCAATTTTTCTGTTCAGGCCACTTCTAAACCTGGCTGTACTCAAGAAATCCCAGGTTAAATCCTCTCCTTTTCCATATGGAAAAATGGAGACAGAACTCTAGAATCGAATCCAGGAGTACTAGGGTCAGTCCTAATTCCACCACTTCTCAGTTGGATGATGTGGGCAAGTAACTGTCCTTCTGTGCCTCGGTTTCCTCATGTAGAAATAGGGGACATCCTCGTCTTAGGAATAGCCATCATCTCTGTTGGAGCTTTCTTTTCAATACTCGCAGTGGTTGTAAAGGCAATGAACCCCTAGGAGAATCATTGATATAGAAATGCTTTGAAAACTCTTAAGTATTACGCAAATATGATGTGTTTTCAAGTAAAATTCAAGAACTACTGAGGTGCCAACTATTGTGCTTCTTACTGTTGACACAGCCACCCCACGTTCTTTCTCTTTAGGACCTCAATCCTATTGATGGCTTTGCGTGCTTTGGCTCAAAGCACCATCATTTGATACTGCTTCTCCACGTCCATTGTCTAACCCTCTCTGATGCCCTGCTCCCCAGCCCTGGCCACCACAGCATGGCATAATGCTTGTGAATAAGGCCCATGCCGTATGTGAAACCCTAATTTCACACGGCAGTTTGATTCTTAAATATTGACTATGTCCCACTGGGAAATGACACTCTTTGAGCTAAGGTGCCCTGGTGGTGTAGTACTTAGGCATCGGGCTGCTAACTGTGAAGTTGGTAGTTTGAAACCATCAGCTGGACCTCAGGAGAAAGATGAGGCTTTCTACTCCTATAAAGGGCTACAGTCTCAGAAACTCACAGGGGCAGTTCTACTCTGTCCTATAAGGTTGCTATAAGTTGACATCAACTCAGTGGCAATAAGTTTGATTTGGGGGTGATGGCGGCGGCTTTTTTAAAGAGCAAAGCCTGTGCAAATAGTCATTGCAGTCATACATTTCCAAACCCTTCACTGGGCGGTGTCCTGGGTAGGCTTGCTTACTGACTGGAGATGTGAGGATAGACAAACATAGGGAACAAGAGGGAGCTACCCTCAGACTTGGTCAATGAGGCCTGCCCTGCAGCTCAGCCATCTTCTCTTCTCCTCTGTGCAAATCCCAGGCTGGGTAGATCTCTTCTCAATTTCCTTTATCTACACCAGCGCCAATGGACTGGTAAACAGCTCAGAGTTTAAATCCTCCCTAGGAGCCTGAGATTTGTACAAGGGCCAAGATCTCTACCCAGGTGCTGAAGGGACTCACAGGGCACATGCGGTGCCAGGGGCGCCGAGGGAGAAGAAAGCACTGTACCCCAACCCCAAACCAAACCAGTTGCCTCAAGTGCATTCCTTCCCACGATCACCCCATGTGTGTACGCAGGAGAACTAGCCTTCATAATGTTTTCAGCCGCTGAATCCTTGGAATTAGATCATGCCCAAGACGGCTGATGGAGTAGAAACCTTCAACCTTTGGGTCAGAAGCTGGGCTGGTGAACTGTTTGTGTCGCCTGCCTTCTTGTGAGACCTCCCAAAATTAGCGTAGCACCTGTGAAGATGCCTGGTTCCTGGCTCTCGCCCTCTCTCATGCAGGCTTTGTTCTTCCCACTAAGAATCTAGAAAACAAACGAGAAAGAAGGAGATTCCTACTCCCAATACCTTACCCTCCAGGTTTAAAAAAACAACCAAAAAAACCAGGCCTGCTGGTGCTGGAGAGTTTGTGAGTGTCTACCGCCACCCACTGGCAGGATGGGTACTGCGGCTTCACCATCCAGAACCAGCAGACTGCAAAGGATTCCAGGGTCTGAAAGACACCCCTCTAAGTGCTGATCTGCTGCTCTGACAAGCCTTGAAGAGAGATTAAGAGTCTCTTTTTAAAAGGGTGCACTCACTCGCACCCCAAGCTGGAAATCTGGCATCTTGAGGCCTACGAAACGAAAGGCCACGGTTTGTCTGGGAAAGAATGGTCATTGCTAAGGTCCTTTTGACTGCAAGTTTTGTAAGGAGGATTCACATTCCCACCTTCCAGCCTTAAAGAAATAAAATATTTAAAGATACACACTTAAGGTTACAACAGTACAGTGAAAAACAAGCGTCTTCTAAGAGCTCACAGGTCAGCGGAGAAGACCCAGCCATTGCCAAGTTGATTCAAACTCAGACTGACCCAAAAAGGCAGCATTGAATGGCTTCTTAGGTTATCTGAGGCTGTTAATCTCTACACGAGCAGACAGCTTCACCTTTGCCCAAGGAGTGGCTGGTGGGTTACGACTCCTCGCTGTTAGGAGCCCAGCGCTGGACCCCCAGCCCTTCAGTGGAGAAACAGAAGCATCAACGATGGAGCGCCATGCAGAGTGTGCAGCGTAGCAGGTGTGTGGACACAGAGTGTTGGAACCCAGAGGAAACAACAATTCTCTGTGCTTGGACACGCCTTGCACGGCTCCACAGAGACCTGGTTGAGTCTTAGGGGTTCAAAGGAATTTACTCCAGAAAGGAGGCGGTAACAGCACTGGAAGGTGATTGCCGGGCCCTCAGGGAGCACCCAGGGTCTGGGACACATGGCTGCCACCAGAAGACTGCTTCAACCTTAGACGATGTGCGGACAATGCTGTCCTCAGAGGTGATCGACCATTTTGCCAGTCCTCATTCATTGACTGTGAGCCTTGTTTTTCTTGTGAGTGTGGGAGCATTTTAAAGCAAATCTAAAATGCCATGTCATTTTTCCTACAAAGACTTAAATGTCATCTCCAGTTGATAATGATTTTTCCAAATAAAAGCACAATGCTATTATCTCCCCTAAAAAATCAACAATCATTGATATTAACACCTTTACTGTGCCAAGTTGTCCCATCTTCAAAAATGTGTGGAAAGATCTCATGCAGAGAAGTGACTGAGGCAGGTGTGATGAGGATCTGAGAGACCACCTCGCCTGGAAGACGGAGGGCGGCGGAGGGAGCCAAGCAGGGCTCCGGGGAATCATATGGGAAGCTGGCACAGTATCATGGACTTCAGGGGGGCTACTTTCCGGGAACTTCGCAGAGGAATAGCTATTTCATAGTACTGGCCTGGCTGCTCAAATCAATCCCTTAAGGGCTGAGAACATCAAAGCGAACTTCGAAGTGACAGATCAGAAAAACCAGGATTCAGTGAGGTGCTAGACCTCCTGTTGTGGACATTCTCAAAGCAAGACACAGGGGAGAGCTAAAATAGTCAGGTGGGACCTTGCATTGGGGAGAAGGCTTGTGGTCCTCATTTGGACCTGTTATCTAATTTAAGAACCGTAAGATTGCCAGTCAGCCCAGAGGAAAATTTCCGTCACGGACTCATGGACCACTGTTTAGAAACAGGAGACAAAGAATCAGGAGAAATGAGCCCTGCTCTGATCAGGGCAGAGATGCGTGGCTGGCCCTGGATCTTTTTTTTTCTTCAAGTGGAATCTCATCATGACAGGCCCTGGATCTTATTAATCGAGTAATGAAGTTGTTGAAGTATGTGCTCAGCAGCCCCACCCTTCTCTCCGACAGGGAGCAAGCTGCAAGGTATCTTTGTTAGCATTTCTACTGAAGATCTGGAGGAGAGAGCATGGGGAGGGGGCCAACTTGGCAGATGGCATCCAGGGATTAAAATGCCAAGTTGATGAGGGACAAATGAGAGAAGAAGTGGATGTGGGCAGAAAGTGGCAGATGAGTTTTAATGTGAGTAAGCTAAGAAAATACTTGCAGGGGAAGTAATCTTATCAGAGGATCAGGAACTGGCACATTCCACGAGCATCCAGTGAAGAAAGTGGGAAGGACAGAAAACCCTTCCCTTCTTAAGACATCGGTCCTGGGAACTGTCACAACAAACGAAACAGAGGGGAAAGAAAGGTGGGACCGGGTGGCTAGCAGCAGGCGCAGCGTTGCAAGTTGAACAGCGCCCGTTTTTCTCTCTGCGGTCTCCTAGGGTGTTCATTTCTGTGGGACGGGGGATCAGTCTCCCTCATCAAAGGCTCAAATCCAGGAGGAAAGTGGAAACAGTTGTAAGAACGAGGAACAGAATCTTCAGTCTGAGAAGGGCCCATGGTGTGGGGAGGGGAGTAGAGGAGGAAGGCGGAGTGCTTTCATACACGGTCACACGTCCTCTGACAGCGCAAACTAACGGAGCCTATCTCAATTTCTTTCATTTTATAAGAAAACAGGGCCGAGGGAGATGACGCTAAATTCCGGTTCTTCGGCTACTCTTGTGCAGCGATCGCGTGGGTCTTTAAATGGGACCTGCTCTATTTATCTACGCGTTCCCGACAATCGTCCTGCTATGTGGCACATAGTAAGTGTATGCTCAGGGACTATCGACAGAGGCAGTGCGTTGAATGAAATTGCACAGAGGTTAATCCCAAAAGGGCCACCATGATCAATCTGATTGAGTCCTGGGCTTGAACAATTTTTGCTTAAAAGAACCCCTCTTTATTGATTGCGATTTCAGGTAAAGTTCGCTGAGAAATGTGGTTTTCCATCCAACAACCCGCATGCCTTTTGTTTCGCGATATTCGCCGCGATCCCCACGCTGTAATAGCACTCTCCCCGCGTCTCCTCTTTACTGAGCCCCTTCCTTCTTTCCCGCGCCTTCCTGCCTCCTGAGCCTTGTTCCTGGGCAAACAAATGCTGCCCTTTGGCTCCCTCACGGTTGATGATTCTAAGGAGCGTGCACCTCCCAGGCCTTAGTTACTGTTTACCTTATAGGTCCGCCTACGCTTTGGCTTCTGTGTCAGGCCTGAAGAGCGTGGAAGGGCTATAGTCTCCGGAGGGAATCCCCACTCACCTTTGGAAAATGATTTTGAGTTCTGGTCCACATTTTTCCTCCCCTGTGTCTATGAGGGAGCATCAAACGGTTTATGGAGGACTTCATTATCTTTTGCTTCATTTTTCCATAAACAGTTTGAAGTCCCTGCCTGTGGCGACAGACCCCTTTCAGAGCATCTGCAATGGTAGACTAGGTGCCTTCTGCTTCTTTGGTTCTCAAGACCACAGAGGCTGGGGCTCACAGGGTCTATTCATTGTGTCACCTGTTTCCACGTGTCTTTGATGATCTGCACTCTTCTTTGCTCTGGATAACAAGAGACCCAAAGGTGCACTTGACAGGGCTGCTCTTGAGCCTGGAAGACAGCTCATCCAAGCAGGACATGGAAGAACACTGTCTGTGCGCTGTCATGCCGACCGACCTCAATGTCCCCTGGGATTGTGGTTCTGAGTCTCCAAGCCTAGTGACCCATTCCCTCGGGGTGTTGTGTTATGGCCAAGGAGTTTATATACCTTTACCCTTATTTACTCTGTTATATACATGGATATACACATGTGTATGGAGAAATATCCCCTGCCAACCTATGACGGTCATGAGTATTGTCTCTTTTGCCTATGGATACCCATGCATCTTGCCCATTGGCCTATGTATCCATCATGTTTGTTCTTACTGGTGTTGTGGGACTGGGAATGTACTGTTTACCATTGTCTGTCACTCTTCTTGGGCACGAGGGACTCTTGAGGGTACCCGCTTAGTCCTTCACCAGAGTAGCTTAGGAGATTGCAGCAGGGCATCAGCAGCCTTAGGTAGCAGATGAGACCCCCTTCAGGAAAGCCACAGTCCCAAAGCTCTGAAAAGAACTAATTTCTGAGTAAACATCCCAGCTGTGACTTCCGCTGGGAATAGCAAATCAGGGATTTCATTCTGAGCAGACTTTCTGAAGATCCCTAATTTAGGAAATAATTAAATGACGTCGTATCACAGATAACAAGATTATCAAATACAGAAAAAAAGGATGCTATCGCTCAGGAGAACACATGATGGGAAGATGAGAGGCATCTGTCGGTAATTGCAGTGAAGGTGCAGATCAGAGTGGGTTAGGGGCCTGAGAAAGAGTCTCTTTTCCATGACTAGCTTACACAATTAAATCAAGCTGATTTGATATTGAAGTAAAAGTGGGTCAGTTATAAAGTTTGCTTTGAAGAAAACAGCAGGCAACACAATGTTCCGAAGACGGGGATTCATTTTTTGCCAGATAACAGTGCTCCTAGCCTGGACCCCGCCCTGGGGTTACCTCCAGCAGATGGTGACAAATTACACGCACAGCCACCACTGCCATGAAAGCCGCATGCTGCTACCCTTTCATGAGAGTGTGGCCAACACGGACGTGTCCTCCATGATCTGGCCCCACCTTTCTATTTCAAATTTCTCTCCCTCTATCCCTGCCCCACCCTAACCCCAACACACACACACACGCACGCACGCACGCACGCACGCACACACACACACACACACACACGCTGCCTGCCTACTGCAGAGTCTTTGTGTAGGTGCTCTGGCTGGACATACCCCTGTGCTTGGGCACTTGGCTGGTTTCTGTCCCTACTGCCCCCCTTAGCCCAATGCGCCTGCACAATGAACAAGCTACGCCGACATCTACAGTCCTCTCCCACCCCATCTCCCATTCGGACAGCTTCCAACTGCTTCCCCTGAAACTACCGGCCCTGTGCCTTTGTTCACTTAGAAACCACTCCCTCCCAGCCTTTAAAACAGCGGTTCTCAACCTGTGGGTCGAGACCCCTTTGGGGGTTGAATGACCCTTTCACAGGGGTAGCCTGATTCATAACAGTAGCAAAATGACAGTGATGAAGTAGCAACAAAAATAATTTTATGGTTGGGGGGTCACCACCACATGAGGAACTGTAGGAAAGGGTCGTGGCAGGAGGAAGGTTGAGAACCACTGCTTTAAGCGCTCAAACAAGTTCTGCCTCCCTTATGGAATCTTCCCTGCTCTCCTCACCTGCGCTGCTTCCTTCTTCCTCCTGAAGTCTCCTATTTACCTGCTACTCTAAGTAGCCACAGCTTAGCATCATCACCTGATTTCTCGTGAGCGTGTCTCTCCTCCGCTGTAGCAGGAGCCCTGAGAGTGGGCACTGATCCCCATACTCAAAACTACCATTTACAGCGCACCCTTTCAAAGAAGACCTGTCCGAGGGCCTCTGCCCACCTGGAACTTTCAGGAATGAGGAGCCCAGTATATTAAAGTATTACATACGTATACACAATCTGGCATCTTAATCAAATGCCGATAGCAAAGGGAGAATTGCACCTTGTGGCTGGGTATATGCTCCCTGGTTCAAAAGCAAGAAAGAGCATCTCCCTACCAAACCCCCATGGAGTCAACACTGACTCCTATCAGCAGGGGGTCTCCGACTGTAACTGGTCAAAGGCGTAGAAGACCTAGTCTTTCTCTTGAGGAACAGCAGATGGATTTGAACTGCCAACCATGTGGACCACAACCCAACACATAACCACTAAGCCACTGGGGCTCCCATTCTCCCCACCAGGCTAGACAGAAGCAAGCACTTCAGGCCAGCTCAGAAACACTGCGTCTTCAGTCACTGCTGAGCACAGAGGACAGACGCTCAGGTTTTGAGGCTGGTTCACCTGGGTCCTCGGCTCACAACCTGAACTTGGGTTCTTTCACCTCGCGGCATCTTCTCAGAACACCTACATGCAAAGTGTGTTAGGGCTTACTGGTCGGCTGGAAACTGGCAGAATGCTCCAGCCAATGGACCCTCAGTCACCCTTCGGGTCTGGCAATGAATTCTCTCCCAGGGCCTAACTTTCAGAAAAACGACAGACAGGTTGATATGGGAAACAGTAATGCTAGTGAGGTCCACACACTTTACAATAACCAACCATTTGAAATGAACACGGCAGCATGTACCAGAGGAGAATGCCCCAAAAGATCAGGGCAAGAGGAGGAATGGAGACTGGAAGCAGAGAGAGGGCGTGGGATACTTGATGTTGCACTGAGGGAATCCCCATCAGTGATACAAAACAACACTGTATGATTTGTTGAGGGGAAAACGGATATGCTCTATAAACCTTGACCCAATTCACATTTTAAAAATGTGTGGTTTTTTTTTTTAAGTTTGCTAGAATTAAAGGACTGTCTTCAAACATGCTAAACTCCACTGTGCCTTCTGGCGTACCTGCTTGCTACCTTGATACAGGCTGCTCCCAGATCTCTGCAGGTCTTCCTGTCCACGCTCCGGCCTCAGCTCCAACCTTCTCTCCTCCCGTGACTGTTTCCCTGCTGACTGGAGCACCCCTTCCCAGGCCTTCGCTGGAGAAAACTTTGACAGGCATTACTCTATACTGCAATCCCCCTGACACCCCTTCCCAGGCCTTCGCTGGAGAAAACTTTGACAAGCATTACTCTATACTGCAATTCCCCTGGTTGGTAGCCTGCCCCTGGCCGTGGAGGCTGCTGGGGATCTAGCTCACGACCGGCTTCGCGATCATGCCTGACGCTGTGGAGGAGCTCAATGACATTTGATGGATGAATAAATGGGCTTAGTAAAATATCTGCTAGCCACACGCTCGCCCATCCCCTCCTTTTTGTTTTAAAATCCTGAGTTGAACGATATCCTTTGTGCTGATCAGGAATTTATGCACACAGACAGCCACAAAGTCACTGACATGAGACCGTCCTCCATCCTCATGTTGAATTTGGGCTACAATGGTTTCTGAAATGTTGATTCATTCCATTGAAATGTGCTATTTTGGCTATCATTGTGAGAAATTAACAACAGACCATTCTGTTTGGGAGAAGGAAGAGGCTGGCTACTCCTGTAAAGATTTAAGGTCTCAGAAACCCACTCTGTCCTACAGGGCGCTCTGAGTCAGAATTGACCCCCCCCCCATGGCAGTAAGGTTGGTTTTTATTTTTGCTTTTTAATATTCCATTTTAAGAGGACAATTTTTGCTTGAGGCCATTTTACCTCATTTATCATGAGGAAACTACGTCCAGAGAGAGGAGATACTTGACTGGCACCAGGACAAACCCCTCGCTGGAGCAGAGCACGTCCCTTTCAATTCCACTAGGCCTCTCAGAGCACGCAAGGGAACTCCCCAAAAATGAGAACGAGTAGTACTCAACCTGTAAACCCACTGCGATCATGTCGACTCCAACTCAGAGCGACCCTAAAGAACAGAGAACTGCCCCCCCGGGTTCCCAAGCCTGGCATCTTGGTGGAAGCAGACTGCCTCATCTTTCTCCCACAGAGCGGATAGTGGGTTCAAACCACCAACCCTTTGGTTAGCGGCTGAACACTTCGCCACCAGGCCACCTGATCTGCTTTGGTATTCAACAGAAATTCCTAAATGGATAGGATGGGCTCTGGGAACCACGCAATGTCCTCGCCAGGTAAGAAGTGTAAACAGCCTGATAGAAACTGGTTGTTGAAATGCTGGGGTTCAGTTGCTGGTAAGTCCATTCCAACCCAGGCAATCCCATATGTGCAGAGCAGAACTGCTCTGTCCCTCCTTCCGAAGCAGTCCACCAGGCCTCTCTCCTGAGAGGTGCTTCTGTGAGAGTATGAACCATCCATCTTTTTTTTTTTGGCTAGCGATTCAGCGCTTAACCATTTGCACACAGACATTTTATTCATTAAAGAAATTATTTTAGATCCCTACTGCACCGCTGTACATCCTCTGGTATAACCAGGTCCGCAAGGTAGAATTGGGGTCATGATAATTGGAGCAACACCAGCGGTGGGAGTGGCGACACCAGGAGGGAAGGGGGGTGTAGAAAGGGAGAACCGATCTCGGAGATCTATGTGTAACCTCCTCTCTAGGAGATGGGCAATGGGGAGGCGGGTGAGGGGAGATGCTGGGGAGTGTAAGATAAGATATAATAATTATTTATAAACTATCAAGGGACCAGGGGGGGAGCGGGGAGGGAGGGGGAAGGGGAAAAAAAGGGAAACCGAGCTGATTCCAGGAACCCAAGTAGAAGGTGAATTATGAGAATGATAAGTGCAACGAATGTATAAGGGTGCTTTGCTCAATTGATGTATGTACAGATTGTGATAAGAGCTTTATGAGCCCCAATAAAAAGATTTTTTTAAAGAAATTATTTATTTTTTAATTTAAAAATTTTTATTCATTTATTTATTTTTAAATCGTTTTATTAGGAGGTTCATACAACTCTTTTTTTTAATTTTAACAATTTATTAGGGGCTCATTCAATTCTTATCACATTTCATACATATACATACATCAATTGTATAAAGCACATCTGTACAGTCTTTGCCCTAATCATTTTTTTCTCCTCTTTTCTTTTTTTACATTTTATTAGGGACTCATACAACTCTTATCACCATCCATACATATACATACATCAATTGTATAAAGCACATCCATACATTCCCTGCCCCAATCATTCTCAAGGCATTTGCTCTCCACTTAAGCCCCTTGCATCAGGTCCTCTTTTTTCCCCTCCCTCCCTTTTCCCCCTCCCTCATGTGCCCTTGGTAATTTATACCTCGTTATTTTGTCATATCTTGCCCTATCCGGAGTCTCCCTTCCCCCCTTCTCTGTTCTCCCTCGCCCAGGGAAGAGGTCACATGTGGATCCTTGTAATCAGTTCCCCCTTCCAACCCACTCACCCTCCACTCTCCCAGCATCGCCCCTCACACCCTTGGTCCTGAAGGTATCATCCACCCTGGATTCCCTGTACCTCCAGCCCTCATATGTACCAGTGTACAACCTCTGCCCTATCCAGTCCTGCAAGGTAGAATTCGGATCACAGTAGTTGGGGGGAGGAAGCATCCAGGATCTGGGGGAAAGCTGTGTTCTTCATCGGTACTACCTCGCACCCTAATTAACCCATCTCCTCTCCTAAACGCCTCTATGAGGGGATCGCGTTGGTTCTGTAACACTAGAAACTACTTCACGTAGCAAATTGCTGGAAGGAAACAACAACAAACCAGCTCCCCCACGAACTTTTCTCATTAGCCAAGGAGACCTGACCTTTTCTTGGTCCAAACTGTCAACTGCCATGGCTGACCTTGTCCCCCACTCACCCTCAGGGCTCGGCAGAACCCTCCTTGGGCCTAAAGGCAACAGCACTTTGGATTTCCAATCAAAACCCAGGTGCCACATTCCATTCTCCAGCGTTCCAGCTGGCACCAATTCAAGCGTGGCTATTATTCACCAGAATAGGCACTAACAACCGGATTTTGGCAGCTGGGGAAGAAACCGGGCACTACCCAGGAAGACGCAGATGCTCCTGACAAAATGGAACCACTGCTCAGGCTCTGGAGGAGACCCGGGCCTTAGAGGTTACCCACTTGCTTTTATCGGAGAAGACCCGGGGGCTTAAGAGCTTAAGACCATACAGTGGGAACCTGTGGGTCTCCTGACCCCTCAATCCAATGCTGTCTTCTTTATATCAGTTTAACCCAGTGTGGATCTGGACAGAAGGAGCCCTGGCTGTACGATGGTCAAGTTCTCAGCTGCTCACAGAAAGGTCAGCGATTCAAACGCACCAGCTGCTCCGTCGGAGAAAGATGTGGCAGTCTGCTCCTGTAAGGATGACAACCAACTTTGACAGTCTGCTCCTGTAAAGATGACAGCCTTGACAGTCCTAGCGGTCACTATGAGTTCAGATGGACTCAGTGGCCATGGGATCTGGATAGAGTCTCAAGCCTTCCGAGGGAAGTGCCAAGACGAATGGCCTGGTTCGAAATCCAATGCTAATTCCACTGTATCATTAGAGCTCCTTCACTGAAGGCTGTTTCCCTCAGATTCCAAGCACCACAAAGATAACAACTACAATAAAATTAACAATGGTTAGTAGTTGTTAAACACTGAGCACCGGACATATCTTATTCCCATCAATCAAACAGAGTAAGTAGCGTCTGTCTATCAATTTTACAGATAAAGTAACTAAGGCACAGAGAGATGAAGTCATTTGCTAGGTCTCACAACTACGAGCGCGTGGATTAAGGACTCAAAAACGGGTCCATCTGACCCTACAACAAATCGTATGAATCACTTTGCCCTACTTCTAAAATATGGAAATATTCAGAAAGCATTTTAATGAATAACTATAAAAAACTCATAATTCACTAAGGATTTCCTCAAATATTCACTTTTATGCATGCTTTTCTATTTTTGACTCTTTAAATTAAATACAATTTTGGACTTAAAAACACAAAGTGAACATACTTATTATCAGTGAGTTGTATCTGTAAAAATGTTGAATGGCAAGGTTTGTTTTATATATGTGTATCTAGACATGCACATATATACACTACAAGCTTTTTAAAAGTCAAAAGATAATTTGCCATATTAAAAAAACCCCACTTGGACATAATAATTTTTATGATTCATTTTAAATGGTTACTATTTTAAATACTATTTTTCCAAGAAGTATGATTTTTTTTAAACCAAGAATTAAACTTTTACTGGTTTGAAATGAAACGACATGTTGCAAGTTGTATGAATCCACAGGATCGATGCAGGAGAATTCCCCTAAATGGGTCATAAGTTCAGTAACCTAGTGCTGACGTGAGTGCCTTGAAGGTCTTCCTGTTCCAGAAAGAGATGAGAAGGCATAGCAGTGAGTGTTTTATTTATTAGTAAAAGCCCCCTGCTCAGGCCAACAAACTTATGCTGAAAAGGTTGTAACTTCCGTTGGATGTCAGTTGACAAAGTAGCTCCTAAAATATCTATTGGCTAACGTTCTTGGCAGTGCTCCCAGAGGGGCACTAAAGCTTCTGTAGGTTTGTTGTAAGGATTTTCTTTAAAATATCATTGATCCAAATATATGCCAGTCAACACATTTAGCCATCTTCATTTGGAGGGGTGTGTCAGCCGTTTTTTCTCTCCTGTCTGTAAATAGGATAGAAAACGCTAGACTATATTCATTCTTCTTTGCTCCATCCTACACTCTGGATTTGCCTGGGATTAGGGAGGCAGTGACTAGGATGATGGCAGACTGTACTGCTCCAGACTGCTCCAGCCCTGCCTTGTTAGAAGCCCCATATTTAGCCTACCCTCCACCCAAAACAATGTCCTGAGAGCATCAAGAACACCACTCGAACAAATAGAAAGTTACCCTTCAAAGAGAACTTATGGGAAAAAAATATTTTCTGTGCCTTCTTTTTCTTTGAAGTCTGAAGAGCATTTTGCAAACGACTTTCAGGACTAGCAGTCTGCAATGGGGCATGCCCATCATTCACAAGTTTCACTGAATAAATCCCTGTTCTGTCGCTCTGAGCTCTAGAGCTATTCCTGAACTCTCTCCTAAGTCTATCTGAAGCTTGCTCGTACCCAGACATGCACCACTTGGAATCTACGTCTTAGATGGACTAGCCGTGGAGACTGCTTAATGGTTTCTCATATTGGCAAACGTTCTTTTTAAAGTCCTGGATCCTCTGATTTCCCTCACTCCCCCCTATCCCCCAACCTTGAACCCAGTGACTCAAGTCTCTTCCAGCCCCGCCCCCTTGCCCTCTTTCACATGTGAGGTCTGAAGTAAGATTTTTGTAATAAAGATCAGCTTTTAAAATGGGTGCTTATGCAAAATAGTAAAGTCAAGCTGCACTTTGGTACATTTCTATTAAAATCCATTCACATCGTCAATGTTAACCCTTTGTTTGTCCTAGAGTGGATTTCAAGACAAACATCTTTAAAATCTTTTCTTCACTAGGCTCCAGTGCTTTGAAATCAAGGTTTCCACAGGCTCTTTCCAACTAAGACATATATCCTTACAAGAAGGCCTGTTTCTTCTATCGTGGTGATAAACTGTCTTTTTTAAGTTCACTGTGCTTTCGTAGAGTTAGCACCCTCAAAGTTAGAGTATGATTAATTTAGAACAGATAAAGTTACACACACACACACACACACACACACACGAGTTTCTAGTTGCGCTACGGTGCAGAAAACCATCCATTCTGATTAGGAAATGTTCCTAAGTGGCCGGCACTTGGTTTCCTTTCACAGCTGGAGTTCACGGACTGCAGTCTCTTCATCTGGAAATGTGGGGTTTCTGTCCTTTCTAAAGGCATTCTAGGGCACTGACAACATGAATGAATCAGCAGGACTTAAATATAGGACACAGACTCCCACTTCCCATTCTAATGCAAAAATGTACAATGTTCATAACAAAAGGTCTTCAGAGAAATTACTATCTCTCGGGTTCTAGGAGAGAGAGAGAGAGAAGTCTCTGTTTTCAGACACATGATCTTTAAACTGGGGTGAAAATTTTCACTTTCATTGTAGTCTTTCTTACACAGGCTTGCCGGGATGCTACTGCCCTATTTTCTTGAACATTCCGCACGTGACATGCCTTTGTGTTCCTGCGGCACGACACGTAGAATTTGAAGAGACTCTCTGGACTGGTCGGATCTAAGTTGACTGAGAAAATACTGAGCCAGTCTTCCTTGGGGGAATGCAGGGTCAGGTTCCTTTGGGCCTCTGGACACACTTTCCCCAAACCTTCAATATATAGCCACATTGTGTGTGTGTTTCTGTGTAAGACACCAGAAAAGTGGGTGAGAGGAGACGTCGGACAGTGTCAGACATGATCAAATGATAATAATTTTTTTAATTATCAAGGGTTTGTGAAGGGAGGAGTATAGGGAGGGAGGAGAAGAATGAGGAGCTGATACCAAGGGCTCAAGTAGAAAGAAAATGTTTTGAGAATGATGATGGCAACAAATGTACAAATGTGCTTGACACAATGGATGGATGGATGGATTGTGATAAGAGTTGTACTAACCCCCAATAAAATGATTTAAAAAAGAAATGCATATATATGTAACTTTCCAGTCACAGAGGGGAATTTAAAGACACTGTGAAACTGTCTGTAGACCCATAGGCAGTAAGCCAACCCCCTCTAAGTAGTTAATCTCACATCTCACAATGGACATTGTTTAGTATTTATTGATAAAATGTTAATTAGAAGAGCCTACACTATCTGGAAACTAAAGATACACTCCATGTAATGAATTGTATTTTGCATTAAAAAGACACTTTCTTTATTATATATTGCTGATTCGATGACCCTGAGCTCATGGCCAACAGCACTGCAGCCCATGCGTGAATGAAACTTAATCTAACATGTATCTTCTCCATGAGGCAAACCACATCAGCACTATGTTTTGAGGCCATTTGAAATAGCTAAATCACCAACAAAAAGCACACAAATAAGGAGAGGAAGAGGAGGAGGAGAAGGAGGAAGAAGAAGAAGGAGAAGAAGAAATGTGGCCCACGCAAGGACAGTTGTTTACGACAGGTGATCTAACACTTCAAGGCAGAGCACTGTTCTGTTTTACCTCAGCTGGGACTGTGTGCACCTGGAAACCCCAAATTCTCGTGATGCGGCTCATGTTTGCAAAAAACTACAGAAGTGCGGCAAGCCTTTGGGGCTACAAATCAATTTTAGCAAGTATGCGAATTCACAGATCGAGAGTCCATGAATCAGGATGCTATCAGCAGTGAGGATATTGGAGCTCCTCTTTCCGTCCTCCGCGTCTTGCTTTGCTAGTTTCTCCTCTTTGTTTCTTTGCATGGATTGGGTAATTTCGGCTTTATCATTCAGTTCAACTGTTTTCTCTTCAGCAGTAGCCAATCTTTTCTTTAAACGAGCTTTTATGCTTTTAATCCCAATGACAACATTTTGCACTTCATGACAAATTCTATTTGTCATATCTGTCTTATTTTATTCTTGGTATCTGGTTCTCTCTTCATGTTTTTAATTCTTTCATAATTTTAAACATAGTAGTTTGATAGTCATGATTACATTTTTTATCATCTGTTAAAGGGTTTTTGTTTAGATATGGTGGGTTCCCAATGCTGTCATTGGCTAGGCATATTTTTTTAAAGTCTTATCGGCGCTTCATCTGGCATACTTTTTGTTAGTTAATCAACTTGCCAGGACCTCAGGCACATTAAGTAATATAAACCTGAACTCCAAAACCTAAGTGAAGATAAACTGTGGATTCTCACAGGAGGTTTTTTCCTACCCAGAGCAGAGGCTGAGGCTGAGGGAGACAACTCCCTTGGTGGTCGTTGTTAGAGGTCACTGAGTCCGCTCCAACTCCCTTGCACCCTATGTTACAGCAGACTGAAACTCTGTCTGGTCCTACACCCTCCTCACCAGGACTGTGGTGGGCCCATTGTTGGCGCCCGGTGCAAATCCCTCTTTTCTGCCGCCCCTCTACTTTACCAGCATCATGACCCTCTCCAGGGACGGCTCTCTCCTGACATGTCCAAAGTACGTGAGGCGGAGAATGGCCATCCTTGCCTCAAAGGAGCACGCTGGCCGCCCTTCTTCCAAGACTATGGATTACTGAGGAGTTTTTCGTTTCTATTCATTTCATTGAGGCTTCTGGCCTCACTTGCAGATCTCAGCTTGCTTCCTGGCTTTTGGAGACCCAGGTCTCATTTCCTTTCTTCAGTGGGTATTGAAGCCCTGAGCCCCAACATGTCCCACAGAGCAGGTAAGACATAATCCTACAGGTTTCTCACTTGTTTCATCTTAATGTTCAGCCTCTCTAGGTTCTCTTCCTGATTTGCAGGCTCCGTTTGTTTGTTTTGTTTGTTTTAAGACTGCTGTTATTTTTTATTCCAAGTTGTTAGGAACTTAGTGGTGGAGAATTTCAGGTTGTCGAATTCAAATTATTGCTGGGAACAGAAGTCTGATTGTCCTCATGAACACCCCAAGTACCTAACACAGAGGATTCAATTCAGCCAGCATGCTGGGTCCCTTGCTATAAACACAGCCCAGAGACAACCAGAGACAAAAGGGGCCCTGGTGGCATAGTGGGTTACAGGCTGGGCTGCTAACCACAAGGTCAGCAGTCTGAAACCATGAGCCACTCCTGAGAGAAAGATAAAGCTGTCTACCCATCAAGTGACCGTCTCAGAAAACCACAGGGGCAGCTCTACCGTGTCCTTCAGGGTCGCTAGGAGTCAGAATGGATTTGCTGGCAGTGAGTTTGGGTTTGGGATCAGGGACAAAAAGTGTCCTAGGATGCATTCCTCTTCCCTGCTCACAGAGCTTGTAATCTAGTGGTAGACAAATACGTGTAAAACGTGTAGATTATAACTCACACCTTGACACTCATACAAAACGGCATGCGTTCATTCCTTCCGCAAACATTTATTAAGCTTCTCCCATGAGTGATCCCTAACTAGAGAGACAGGGGCAGAGATGTTTCTCTCTAGGAACAGCATCGACTGTGGGAGTCAAATGCAAACAGATAAAATAGAGTGAGTGCAAAGCTAGAGATAGGCATACCCTACTAGGCGGAGCATGAACCAACATGGAAGGGTCCAGAAAGATCTGAGTCCACCCTAGATGCTAAACAGGGAGAACCTGACAAAAGGGACGGAAACGGCTGGTGCAGGGGGTCCTGGACAAGTGGGTAGCCGAAACCAAGGCTGGAAACTGAGAACCAACATGATGTGAGCCAAAGTGCAACACATCCAACACGAAGCAGGGGACAATGGGAAACGAAGCACAGGAGTCAGCGCTCAGCAGAGGCAGGTTGCATACGGTGAGAAATCAAGAAAGGCTTGTGGAAAAGGTGGCACTGAAGTTACAGCTGCAAGCATGAAGAGGATGTTAACAGGTGACGACGGCAAGAAGGAAGGGGAGAGAAAGACACGAACAGGACCCAAAGAACAGGATCCAAAGGTGGGAAAACACAGTGTGTCCCGGGCCCAGGAGAAAGCAGAGGAGGCGTGAAGGGGACTCAAGGTCGGCAGACCACAGAGACGCCCAGAGCAGAGGCTGCCATGTCTTCCCCCAGGTAGTGGTTAGAAGCCTGTGAAAAACAGAAGCTAATGAGGAAATTGTGATTATAAACACCTACCCCCTCGGAGGGCTTGGAAGGTCCTGAAAGGCACACCTGGCCATGGCATTCGGCTGCCTCTCAAAGACACAGCCAGACTGGCCCAAGG
Organism: Tenrec ecaudatus; assembly: GCF_050624435.1. Taxonomy (NCBI): domain Eukaryota; kingdom Metazoa; phylum Chordata; class Mammalia; order Afrosoricida; family Tenrecidae; genus Tenrec; species Tenrec ecaudatus. The sequence goes on along the minus strand of NC_134534.1, from coordinate 148,426,518 downwards.
GACAGGAAACATCTGTGCCACCCGGCCTGCCTGAATCCGCTCTCTCCCTATCCTTCTTGGCATTCAAAAAACTGGGAACAGAACAAAGGCGAAGGCAAGCCCTAGCCTGGGTCCCAGAGGAAAACAATAACAAGAGGAAGCCAAGTGGGCTTACCAGTGGGGAAGGGGAGGTGGGCCCCATCAGGTCTCACCAGGAGGGCAGATATAAAAGCCTCATTGTTACCGGCTTCTCCCCTTTGGGAACTAAGGCGCTAAAGCGTAAACTGTGGTTAAAAGAGCGCTGGGCTGGAAAGGAAACCTGCGTTCTGATCCAGGTCCTGTCAGTAGCTTGCTGTGTTTATCTGGTAAGTTGCTTCACTCCCTTAGGTCTCTATGTGATGTGTTTCATCACATGTGTTATGGACTCAGCTGGTGGCTCTCAGGAGCACTGGTGGCGCAATGGTTCAGTACTTGGCAGCTCTCCAAGAGGTCACTGGTTCAAAACCACAATCTCCGATCCGTGGGAGAATGGTGTGGCAATCTGCTCCCATAAAGATTTCGGCCTCAGCAACCCTCAGGGGCAATCCGATTCTGTCCTACAGGGCCACGGTGAGTCAGGTTCACCTACGCAGCAACCCGTTTGTTGAAGAGCTGAGTGCTTCTCAGACATGTTTTCTGGAGCCCCAGAGAACCGCAGGGAAACCTCAACTGCGTCCTTCCCATGTTTTATATGTAGAGTCTGCATAATAGTTTGCGTGCAAAAATAAATTCAGTGATTTTTTTTTTAACATTGAAAATCCCTGGATTTACTCTCTAAAGACTCCTTTTGGCTTCAGCGGTGTTTGAGTTTGTGATTTTGTGATAGGTTGTTATGCGGACACCAGCTGGGAGTTCCCACCTGGAAGTCACCTGGAGCTGGGCTCACATAAGGAATTCAAGGGGAGGGGGTGGCCCAGACAGAGAAAGAAAAGACCAAGACGGAGAGGCTATGGGCTGGGAGAGACATCTGGAATCAACATGGAGACAGTTCGGGAGCCAGGCCTCAATTAGACCCCAAAGGCTCTCGTAAAACCAGCTAACCCCAAGGCCGCCTGCAAAGGCACTCCTGGAAAGAACTGAGGAACAATGTCCAAAGCTCTAGTTATGTGTTTCCCTGCTAATAACTGACACCACAGTGAACGAGGGTTACCTGTATGGGCTATGTCATAATACCCCCAAAACCCCACTGTCACTGAGTTCATTCCGACACAGGAGGACCCTACAGAACAAGCAGGACTGCTCCAGAGATTTCCCAGGATGTGAATCTTCATGGACGCACACCACCACGTGGCCTCCAGCAGAGCAGTGGCGATCACGTACTGCCCCACGCAGCAAAGTAAGCAGCAAAAGCCAGTGTGAAGGGAGGAAGACTGCCGGTGAGGGGCGAAGAAGAGCTGGTTGCGATAACCAGAAAAGCTTATTAAATCCTTTGTTCAATTATTAAACGTCACATTTCTGCTGTCAGCCAGGAGCTAGGCTGGGCTGCCGGGGATACAGGAATGAATCGAATGCTCTCCTTCTCCTGAAAGAGCACAACGTTTCAGTCATAGAATACAGAGATGGGAGCTCAGTTCAAAAGGGCTGAAGATCCAGAGAAAAAGAGAGTCCAGGGGACACTAGCTGGTTTCAATAAGCAGCTGGTGGAAAGGGTATTTACCAACAGCCCCACCCCCGACCACCCCAGTCAAATTAGGACACCTGAAAGCCAGCCAGAAAGAAGCTTGCTTCTCTAGGGCCTCAACCAGATCCACTGTGCCATCAAGTTGATTCCGGTGCATAGAGACCTTATATTGGATTTCTGTGCCCGTAAATCTTTATAGGAGCTGACAGCCTCATCTTTCTCTTTCAGAGAGGCTAGTGGGCTTGAACTGCTGACCTTGTGGTTAGCAGCCCAATATCTAACCCACGGCACCAGCAGGTCCTCTTCTCTAGGGCCCAGAAAAGGAGAAACTGAGCAGATCCATGAAAGAATCTGGAACGGAAGTGAAGGCTCGAGAGCCAGACCTAAGAGATGGGGGCAGGATGATTGTGGAAGGCTGAACACTGTGGTCAACGTGCACGGTCCAATGCAGTAGCCACCGGACACGCCTGGCCATTGAGCCCCCGTGGATGTAAATGAGACGTGGATGCAGCGCATGGAACCACATGCCCGGTTTCCAAGATTTGGCAAAAGCATGCCGAACACCCCATCCATAATTGTTTTAAATCAATAACCTGTCGAAATGAGACTGACGTGGACATGTGTTAAACAGAATAACTTCGCTGGTTTCCCTTTCCTTTTTCTTTGATCTTACTGCGGCTGCAGAAGCTCACGTAATATTTCTACTGAGCAGGACTAGGTTCCATCGTGGGAGCGATAGTGGCTCGGTGGTCGTGTCACATGCCAGTGCTCTCCTGGGCAGCCACCACCTGTCTGTCAGCGGAGGCTGTGGCTGCTGAACGGGCGTTAGTGGAGCTTCCTCCAGACGAAAGCTTGACGATCTCCTTCAAAACATCAGTCACTGGAAACTCTGTGACCCACAGAGGTCCGACTAGGGAGATGGCGCAGCTATGTCCCCAACTTCCTTCCGTGGTATGTGGGTTGCCATGACTGGGGCTAACTGGCTGGCAGCTTAAATGGAGAAGAAAGCCAGCACTGCGTGGTACACCATCCAGGGGTGCATCTAAGGAAATTGCCAGCATTTCTTTGTAGGGCCTGAGACCAAGTGTAAACAGGGTACTCTTTTTCCTGCTGATTGGCTGCATCTGGGTAAGGGTAGAAACGCAGTCCGCCTATATCACCCTGAATTGACAGCGTTTAGCCAACTTGTAATACATAGGTGTATGCTGAATGAATCAGTGGCCATGGCTGAAAGAAGCTGCCTTGTAGTTTTCTATGGGAATAACAAGTAGATTCGATGTTCCCATACTTGGAAGCTTTGCGAGCAGTACGTCTTAACTGGGTTTTGAACACAGTCATGAAGGTGGGGTAAAAGGCATGCATTTGTAATGAGCGGTACTGATGTTATGCAACTTCTACCCCATATGTCTACTTCACAGAAAACTCTTGCATGACACTAAAAGGGCGGTAACCTTTGCTTCCACCCGAGGTTAATGTCCAAACAGAATGCCCTGTGGTTGTTAGGTGCCCCTGAGTCTGTTCTGCTCAGGACTGCCCTATGTCCAGTAGGACCACGCACTGCCCAGTCCCATGCCATCATCCCCAGGGTGGTGGTGCTTGAAGCCATGGCTGCAGCCACTGTGTCAATCATCTCGTCAAAGGACCTTTCACTGCCCTTCTATTTTACCAAGCTTTACATCCTTTCCAGAGACAGGTCTCTGTTGGTCACATGTCCAACCTATTTGAGATGAAGTTTCACGGGCCTCGATCCTAAGGTGCTCTCTGACTGTTCCAAGACGGATTTGTTTATTCTTCGGGAAGTCCTTGTACTTTCAATATCCCTCACCAGGACCATGATTCATATGCATTGATTCTTCTTGGTTTCTTTATGCAACTGCAGTTCAGTTCCTCAGTAAATTGAACGGCACTGCCACAGACTAGAAAAGGGTTGGGAGGGTGGTAACTGCTAACGCTAACCCTAAGACAGTGGGTAGGTACCAGGGCCGCTCTGTGTAAGCTACTTTCCTGCAAGAAGATTTTTTGCCACCCGATCTTTGGCCTGTCACCAACCAGGGTGAAGCCCCAGGCAGGACCCTCTCGGGACGCCTTTTTAATTTCTGTGTAGACACTGTGAATCACAAAACAAACTCTCTCTCTCTCCCCCGCCACCCCCCCCCCCCCAAATTTCAAGTTCAGAAATCTGACGACAGAGGTTTTGTTTTATGTTGTTTTCTTTCCCTGTCTCTGGAGTTCAGCAAAAGTTTATGGATTTTTCTGTCTGGGTCTCGGGGCTCACTATGATCAGTCTGATCTATCTAGGCCATCTCCTCCAAAGACCCAACATGTGGTCCCCCAAACGAGCTAATAACCTCAGTCTGTCTTTCCTGGGCTGTCGTTAACCCTGTGATCCCAACACCGATGAAGCATTCAGTGCCCTGAAGCTTCCGGCTGAAAGAGACCTAGTTGAAAGGGTAGTCACCTGAAAGAGAAGGAGCAGTCTCAACTCAATTCCTTAGAAAAGATGCGTGAATACCATTATATCTAGGAGATGGAAATACAAAGATGAGCAAGTCTAGACCCTGCTCTGAGGCAGCCCACAATTACCCAATTCATCAACCATTCACAGAAAGCCAATTACATGCTACGTGCTGTGCTGCGGAAGGAAGAGTGGTATTCACTACCATACACCAAACACAATCTCCCCCCAGTGTAAAGCGAGGGGTGCTATACCAAGGAAGCTCAGACGGAACCCTCAGGATTCCAATTACTGTGTAAATTTAACTCGTAATCCCTTGTACATTTTGCTCCTCTTAAACTGGTTGAGGAAGAGCCTTAGAACGGGTTCTTAAAAAAAATACTGAATGAATTAAAGATTAAGGAAGATATTAACATTGGGGATTCTTGAACCTGAATGGTTCCCTCTGACACATAGCCTAAAAATTCATCTTTTCCACAGCCAACTTTCTGGGAGTGCTTTCTGTAGATAAAGTAAAAAAAAAAAAACCCACAATCTAAATATTAGAGGGCTTGGGACCATTATATGTAACTAAGAACTGGCTAGGGCCTCTCTTTGCCCAGAAGTTGATTCTACATGCAGGGCTAAATTCTAGAGGAGGTGGCTGGCCCTGCAGCAGGATTTGAGGTATAGAATGTCCCTCCCTCCTAAAATTCCATCTTTTAGGGCCTAAAGAGCATAATCAATTGGCATGGGGTCCAAATTCTAGCTCTACCACATACCAGTTGTCGGACCTTGCACAAGTCACTTACCTGATGGGATCTGTTCTAGAAGGTAACCCTCCTGCCTGCTATTTTGAATATTTGGATGCCTTTGTTCACAAGGAAACTAGGTCATTATTGGGAATGATAGCTGTGGATTTTTTTCTCAGAATAAAAAGGCATCCCTCCACCAGAGAAAAAGGTCAATAGTAATAAAATTGGGGAGTCGGAGGCATTTTTCTTAGCTATATATTATCGAGGAGAGAGCACCTGGGTGACAACGTAGGAGCCAGGGCCTAATGGCATTAACCCCAATCAAAACCCACTGCTACTGAGTCGATCTGACTCCGGTCGACACACATGGCAGACTGCAAGCGCTTCCTCTGGTTCCCAAGGCTGTACCTCCTGCAGGAGCAGGTGGTCTCTTCTTCCCCCACAGAGCAGCCAGCAGGTCTTTAGGTGAACAGCTCCATGCGCCCCTGGGCTCGTCGACATTGTCATGCTCCAATGGAGTCTGCGGAGTGAACTCCTGTGCATCGTCTTGCTGTCACTGACTGCCTTTCCCTCATCTTGTGCCACTGAAGCGAAGGTGGGCAGGAGAGGTGCTCACAGATGTACAAATCTCTATTCCACCATCCCCACCCCCGATTTTATGGACATTTTCAGACATAAAGTTGAGTTGAAAGAATTTTACAGTGAACCCACTCCCTAAATGCTACCATTAACATGATACACTATTTGCTTTCTCACAAATCTGTCTGTTGACCTATCTATGATGCCATCTTATTTTTGAATGAATTTCAAACTGCAAACATCAGTGCATTTCCCCTAAACACATCGGAACGCATATCATTGGGTTTAGTATTTGATTTATTTTCTCTTCTAACATGAAGTGTATTTATCATGAGATGTACTCATATATTATGTGCATTTTCTGGGTCTTGAAAAGAGAATGACCTCATGCTACTAAAACCCCTGTCAGCATCTAGCGCATCCAGAAAGTTCCCGCACACCTCTCCTCCCAGTCTCTGTCCCTGCTCCTCCAGAGGCAAGCAGCGCTGTTGTGATCTTTTCCGCAGCCCGTTCGTGTGCCTCTCTTAGAACTTAGCACACAGGCCATCCCGGTCAGGCTTTTCCTCACTCGGTATCATCCTTTTGAGACGTATGCCTGTCGCGCTCTGTCAGCGATCTGTTCCTTTCTGTTGCTGAGAGTCCAGTCTTCGTTGATGGGCTCCCAGGCTGTTTCCAGTTGGAGCTATTGTGAATTGTGAAAGGGACTATTTTGTGTGCAGTCTGTGTCTGTGAGCCACAGGCAAATGAACTTTGTGCTGAGGACCACTTCTTGGAAGGGATGAGCGCACGGGCTGGCTCCTTTTCTAGGATGCCTTGACCCAAAACACATCCCATAGCAGATGGTAGCCTAGCCTCACATCGCTCCCCTCCTTCCCTGAGGATGTCAACATTGCCAGAAACTGCTTCGCTAAGCAGGCTTTTATCTGGCACCGGGCCAAGCCCACTTCTGCTTCTGTTCCCCGCAGGGAGGGAGCAGGGTCCTTCTCCTGCAGCATCAGACCCTCTCCTTGCACTGGCTGTGGAAACAGACCCGTGGGCTGGGGACCAGCTCCTCACTAACAGCCAGCCTCGCTCCTGTAACTTATCTTTAGGACTATAGCAGTGTCTGATCCAGTGCCGCCATGAGCTGGGTCTTTCCTGGTGAGCCCAAGCAGAGTAGATACTCTCCCCATATGATGGAGTGGCCCTCACAGTAAGTAGGTGGTTACAGGTGTCACTGGCTCGATATAAATGAAGCTTCAGTGAACATTCTTGTACGAGTCGTCTTGTGAACACATATATGTCTTCTTTTTTGTTTTACTCCGTATTGATCCTAACCACAAAATAAGGTGTGTAAGGCTGTACATTTTTATAGGAGCAGATCAAAATATCTTTCTCCTATTGGAGTGGTGGGTTCAAACCACCAGCCTTCTGGGGCATTCCACCACGGAACCACCAGGCCTCTCAAACCTCAGGTCCATCAGAAAGGGCCGTGGTGCAAGTTCTACTGACGACAGCAGTGAAACGGGGACATTGCTGCTCAATGGAGAAACAAACGGCTCTGTAGCCCGAAGACCTCAATTCTCATTTAGGCTGTGGGAGCTTTCAGTAGGTTATTAAACTCTCTGACAGCCTTGGTGTCTTCATCTGTAAAAGGAGAGCATGCTGTCTACTTCGTTACCAAAGGGATAAAAGGAGAGGGAAAGCGCACTTTGCAAATTATAAAGCGAAAATGAAAAAAAAATCCGATTATAAAGACTGTGTTTCCCATACTGGGCCTAATGTAGACTCTGAAGGATGATAGAATGACTTTGTTTTAAGAAAGGATGGGTAATTAACAGATGACAACATCTTAATATAGTAAAGCCTGAAGAACCCACCAAAAGACCTTCACAGCTAGTAAAAGAAAGCAGCAAAGTTGCAGGATACAAGTTTTACAGCAAAAAACCAGTTATATCTCTATACATCAGCAATAACTAATCTGGAAGGAGGAAATTAAGAAACCTACTCCACTTATAATAGCATGAAAAAGAATGAAATACTTAGGAATATATCAAACCAAGGAGATATAAGACATGTGCATTTCAAACTATAAAATATTGCCGAAAGAAATAAAGACCTAAATAAGTGAAGGACATAAATTGAAAGACTTAGTTCATTTTTCAGTTAAGATGGAAATACTACTTCTTTTTAAAAAATTATTTTATTGGGGGCTCATACAACTCTTATCACAATCCACCCATCCATTGAAATACTTCTTATAGTGACGTACATATCCAATGTCATCCCTGCCAAAATCTCCATGGCTTGTTTTCTAGAAATAGAAAACCCAACTCCAATATTCAAGGAACTCTGCAAAAAGAATAAGAACAAACTTGGAAGAGTTTCATAACTTCCTACAAAGCTACAGTGACCACAATATGTGGTAATGGCACGAGGATAGACATATATCAATGGAATAGGACCCAAAGTCCAAACAAAAGCATAAACATCGGTGGCCAACTGATTTTCATCAATGATATCAAGACAAGTAAATAGGAAGGAATAGGCTTTTAAAACGAATGGTTCTGACTATATTCAGAAAAACCAAAAAGGTAGACACAAACGAACATTTGTTAAGTGCTGAATGGATTAACAAAGCATGATACAACTCAGCCATAAAAGGAAAGGAAGTCATGAGTGAACCTTGAGTACATGCTCAGTGAAAGACATGAAACAAAGGATCACATGGTAAGTGGTTTGGTTTACATGAGCTATTCAGAATAAACAAAAGCACAGGGAGAGAAAGCATATCCCTGGTTGCCAGGGGCAGAAAGCAAGGAAAACGAGGACTGACTCTTCGATGACTCCAGGTTTCCTTCTGGGGGTCATGGAATGTCCTGGAACTAGTGGTGGTGAATGCACAACATTGCGAATGTACTACATGCCATTGAACTGAGTTCTTTCAAGTGGTTGAAATGGTGCATTTTCTGTCAGGTGAATTTTATCTCAATTAAAAAGAAAGTAGAGGTAAATATGGCCTGGCTTCGCAAAGCATCATTTTTACTAACGGTTTTCCCATTAGTCAATTACAAATATGAAACATAAATTATATACGTACATATATGAAACAAGAATTCAAAATATTTCAAGTTTAAAGCCAGCAGTTATTAGGTTATGTAGGTACTCTCTCCTTAGGAAAGCAGTGGTAGAACATAAAACCAAACCACGATGATGTCATGCGCAGAACTAGGGTGCCCATCTAAGCCACACTCGTGCCTAGAAAGAGGAAGAGAGTGGAATGCTTCTTTGGGATACCATACAGACTATGTCTAACTTGTTATGAGCTAACTCGTAAAGTGTTTGCTTTATGTTTAAAGTGCAAGGCAAAATAGATAAGGAGGTGGCTGTGATACAGCACAAGGAACTTCTGCTTGGGGTCAGAAAAACACGGGTTCATGTTTTAACTTCAGTCTGTCATTCATTAGTGGGGTGCTGGGACCCTGGCTGTATAGATGTCTCCTCTTCTGGACTTTGAACCCCCACATAGAAAATGTGTGTCTTATTTCACCAGGAAAATAGGAGTCACTGTGCTCATGAAAAGGATATTCTGTGACGTCATTTGCAAATAGACCCCAGTTGTGAGAGGTTAATAGTGCTTGGTCACTAGGAGTCGAAATCAACTCAGTGGTAGTAAGAATTTTTGAAAGCACAGCCTATCTATGGGTGTGTGTCCTTCAGAGTTGTCGCACTGTTCTGAGCTCAGGGTGGGGCCCCTCAAGCAGTAGAGTGAATTACTATAAAAACCTAAGTAGCCCCTGTCACTGTCCCTTGTCTAGCTGACACAGGCAGGTAGACAGTGAATTGATGGGCTCTGGCCCTAAGCCTGACAGGGATACCTTGCACAGGACAGCGCTGGTCCATGTTGTGGACTCAGGTACTGCACTTTCTGAGCCCATGCAAAAGGCTAGGGCCTCTCCTTAAATTGTATTCTCCTGTGTTTTCAGAATTAAACACTGCTCTTATTGTCTTAGCAGAGTTTCTAGGGCTACAAACCATACGGAATGTTGATTAGGGGCCCTAAGTAAGAGTGCCCTCCTATTTCTTAAGTAGTTTTTGGAAGTAGCATTTGCAGAAGCCGCCTGGCACTAAATGATGCTAAACCTCAGGTGTGATTTCACATCACCAGGCACCATGTTGCCTCCTTCCAGCCACATAGGGCATTGGGCTCCCAAAGTGATCCACAAGAGCTCCTTGACCAAGGGTTCTCTGATTCTTGAACGTGGGGCGGTGGCCAATCTCCCAAGAGCTTGCCTGAATCCCCAGTGCAGTAAACTGATGGCTAAGGAGTTTCAGGTTTTTCTTTTTGAAAAAATAAGTAAATGAAACCATGAGCCAGGCTTGCTCAGGAGAATGGTAAAGTGGGCAACAAACCGACACTAAAAGCAAATTCAAGGCTTTTGAGTCGGGAATCTGTTTAAAATTAAAAATAGGAAGATCTGAAAAGAATGATCTGTTAAACGCTGAAGAGCCCTTTGTCCGAGGCCCACTGAGGACTTCCTTCTTTACACACGGCCAGGGCCTGAAGGAGTCTGGGTGGTATTCGGTGATGATGGTAATGGCAAGTGACAGGGATAGGAGGTCACACTGTGTCCGACAGTATGCTAAGTATACGCAGACCACACGCCATGAGATAAGCGTGATAAGAGCTGCCAAAGGAAGAAACACACGTTTCGTTATAGAATTTCCCTGAGGTCACTCTGCTAGCACATGGTAAGAGACAGGATACAAAGTCAAGCTTGGTCTGTCTACTCTGTTTCCTCTTAGAGACATTCTAGCCAGTGTTTCCCAGAGCAGCAAATACCGCCCCTTGGTGGGTATTAATCTAGGAGCAAAAGCAGATACCTATACTTTATCCTGAATTCCATAATGGATCACAGAAAAAAAATTTTAATTGTCAGAGAGCTCGGAGATTTTACTTTTCTGAAAAGAGATTGATATGCCAAATAAGTTTAAGAACCAATGGTCTAGATGGAGATTCTTCCTCTCACCCAAATCTACATCAAACCCAGGAGAGACGTTCTCATTATGGTTGAACATTATTCTCCTCCTCCACAGGGCAAGAGCAGGTCTCAAGAACAACCACCAAGGAAGTTCATAGGTGGGGGATGTGTGGGGAAAGAGAAAAAAAAAAAAGAGGTGAAAAGTGAACTAACATTTATTGAACACTTACTAGATAGAAGACAGACACCTCACATATTTCCCAGTTTGTTAAAGTGAAAATATCTTTACTCAGCTTCTTGTTCTATATAATCACTGGATGCATTGCAAACAAAAAAGGGAAAGTATAAAAATATTCTCACTGCCCAAAAGCAAGCTCTGTAATCAGTCTCATGAATATAATCAACTGACATCGCAAATACCCATATTTTGTTTTACCTAATCATCATAACCCTGAAGATAGTAAGATATGATGTTACCTTTACTTTGAGATCAGGTAACCAGCCAGAGAGATTTACTACCTCACTCAAGATGGTACAGATCAAAACCAGGGAGTCTGTTTCTTCAGATTTCAGAGTCTGAAGTCTTAAAACCTAAACTTCCTGCCATTGAGTTGATTCCAACTCAGCGACTCTGGAGGACAGGAGTAAAAAACCTCCTCTTTCTCCCGAGGAGTGGTTGATGCCTTGAACTGCTGACCTTGCAGTGAGCAGCCCAATGCATAACCATTACGCCACCAGGGCTCCTCTATATGGGAGAGTGAGAGAGGCAGTTAGAGATGGCTGAATGCGCCATATTGTGACAGTCTTTAAAATGCAGTACTGTCTTCCACACGGGGCACTTGAGATGGGAATGACCTCTCGAGATGACCATTAGCAACGGAACTGAGCAGCAAATTGCATTATGCAGCCTGACTGATAACAGTGACAGGCACCAGAGCAGCTTTCGGATGGGATAAGTATCTGCTAATCTACTTTTTGAGCAGATTGTCAATAAGGGTTGAGCAAATGTCATTATACTGCAACAACACCAGCCATCATTCAAAACTGTACCTTAAAAAGCTACTCCAGCAGGAAGGGAAATAATAGCATTAGATAGTCCCAGGATAGTAGGCTTTCAATTCTAAAGATAGATTTGTCTTGGAAACTACTGTTAGCCTCCACCTACCAGGAAGACATGCTTAACATCAAGGATTTATTCTTTCAGTTGGAATCTATTTGCTGAATACCTGGAAACAAAATATGAGGGGGACTTCAAACAATTCATGGGGGGGGGGGAAATGGAGTTCAATTTTAACTTTTTTTGCATAAACTTCGGAGTCTCCTTGTGTACAAAGCACATGGTGATGAAACAGATAGGCCACTGGCATCCAAAAAATGACCTAACTTATCCTAACCTGTAAGTATGTATGAGTGTCTGTGTGTACACACACACAAACACACACACACACACACACACACACACCATCCCTAGATAAGCAGTGGCAAGGCCAACATCGGAACATCCGAATTCAAGTTTCATCTCTGATATCACTGTTCGTTTCTTTATACCAGGAACAAACATGGAAGACATTAATGTACATAAGCAACATGCAAAGCGGTGCTTTTGAAGTAGCAAGAAAAACCGAACCAAACTAGAAGACCCTATCAATACTCTATGATTTTAATAAGACTGAGAAGAAATTACTAACAGAATCACATGTGCTTTTAGAAAACTACATGTGCTACATAGCGTAAGGAGCCCCGGGGGTGTAGTGGGGTGCAAGCTGGGCTGCCAGCGACCAGGTCAGCAGACCACCCTGCCAGGCGCTCTGAGGGAGAAAGATGAAGGTGCGCACTCCAAGGAAGACTGGCCATCTCGGGAGCCCCTTGGAGGGTTACGATGAGCCCGAAGCAGTTTGATTCTGCTCCATACTGTTCCTCAAAGATTGTGTTAGACTCTCGGGATATGAAAATGAGCAAGATCACCTAGAGCGACAGAGGGAAAGGGGACTCGGGAAGAGGGGCTATGGAATGTGAGGCTCAGTTTGTCCCTATGAACAACGGCTGCCTTTGCCATGAGACCAAGAAAACTGGATGGTGTCCAGCTACTGCGACTGAACATTTTGGTAAGTGCTTGTATGAAACTCTTCATATATACAGAATATACAGAATAGAATATACAACATAGAATGTCTCATTCTCATGACCTCCAGACCTCCTGGAGCCATGCAGGCTGGATGAGCCCCTGAAACTGTGTCTCTGAGATGTCTTTAAACCTAAAGTCCCAAACTACTCTTAAGTCTTCTTAAAATCAAACAAGAGCTTAGCTTAACTAGTTAACCATGTCTTCCTGGACCATTCCCTCCGTCTAGGAACCATCTCCATGGAGTCAGTGAGCCATGGTGGCCCAGTGGGTTAAGCATTGGGTTGCTAACCATGTGGTCAGTGGTTCAGACCCAGGAGCTGCTCTGAGGGAGAAAGATGGGGTTTTCTGCTCCTATAAAGATGTATAGTTTCAGAGACCCCCAGGGCAGTTCTATCCTAAATGGTCGATATCAGTCAGAGTGGACTTGATGGCAGTGGGTTTGGGTTTGGCATATGGATATGGGATCAAATTGACAACAGGAACCCAAAGATTGGATTGGGGACAGTGTATTTACGTTAATGAGAGGGAACAGCTCAAAAAAGGAGGGTGAGAATGAATGTCATCAATGTCAGTCAATTGTACATGTAGAAACCATGGAACTGATGTAGGTTTTGTTGTATCGATTCTCAACAACATCAACAAAGTAATTTAAATTTAGGGAAAAATGAATAAGATTGTGGGTCACATACAGTGGAAGCAGACTGTCAGATTATTTTCCTACAAAATGTCTAGCTGGCAGTCAAGTGCTTCCTTCAGCCACTATTGCCACTAGGGCTCTTTATTACCTGGCACAATCGGCCTAAAGTTGAACAGGTTTTATGGGCCTTCTCTACTCACAGAAGGACCAGGGAAGAACCGTTGCTCTAACAAGGTTCTGTGAGTAGAGAAGGTTCCCATGAGCCATTGCTGATTGAGGACCAAGAGGATTATGAGCATGTCTAGGAATTTGAACAGCTTCTAGATCAGTGATTCTCAACCTTCCTAAAGCCTCGACCCTTTAATACAGTTCCTTGTGCGGTGGTGGTCTCCAACCATAACATTATTTTCGTTGCTACTTCATAACTGTAATTTTTCTACTGTTATGAATCATAATGTAAATATCTAATATGCAGGATATATTTTCATTGTTATAAATGGAATATAACTGAAGCATAGTGATGAATCACAATACAATATGTAATTATCTATTGTGAAACATTTATTTCTAGTAAAAAATAAATGAAATTTTGTCCTGGAGCATGGTGTAGCATGGGTAACAGTCTTCAAGTCAGTTTCTCACATGTGGGTGTAGCTGCATGTGGGCGGACGCACCTGGAGATGGATAGAGGAGCGGTGTCTCGGTTCCTAAGACCATCAGACATATGTGTTTTCCAATGGCCTTAGGCGACCCCTGTGAAAGGACCGTTTGACCCTGATGCTGAGGGTGGCCCCTAGCTGACACCTAGCAAGGAACTGCATCCTGTGAATAACAAGAACAATATGGAATTGAAGTTTCCCCAAGAACCTCCAAATGAGAACTCAAGTCTGGCCAACACCTGAATTTTGGTCATCTGAGATCCTGGACATTGAATCCACCCATAGGGGATCAGAAAACTGACCCTCAGGTATTGCCGACTAATAAGGGGGCATTGTTTTAGGGCATTACATGTGTGATCATTTGTTATGCAGCAGAAAAAAACTAACAACAGACAATCACCGAGTGTTGAGATCATAGGAATGATGAGACTAGAGTGTTCAAAAGATGACAAGATGGGCCTAAGATCATATGCAGCTTCCCTGCAAGCCAAACTCAACATAATTTCCTGATAGTGTAAGAGTTCGTGTGTTCTTGGGAAATCATAAGAAAACCAAGTGCACGAGGCATTTTGCAGCAAGTAGTCTTTGAAAATACTGTGGATTGGGTTCCTACTTGCTGTGCCTGGGGCGTGGTGCAGAGAAGCGCCTGCAGCCTGAGCACTGTGTAGTCGGCGCGCCCAGCAAGGGCCAACCTGATAAGCTATCCCGAGATGTCCAAGCAGCCAGACTACAACCTGGGAAAATTGAGAACAAAGCAGAACCCGCTGTAGACCTGCTTCTCAATTACCTGCAAGCTTTCAAGAAGGCCCTGGACCTGGTCATGCAGGTGCAAAGCAGACCAACAAAGGAACCAGAAGCAAGAAAAAGCCCCAGTGATGACTCTAACAAATCTGAAAAGAATGGAAGTTTCCCACAAACTTTTTGAAGCCCCCTCGTATCTATCTCACAACTTTTGCCTGTTGAGTTATTTACAGGTTTAAGCCTTATGGACAGCTATTATAAAAATCTGTTTGCAAGCTAAAAAGAAAATACTGTGGATTGTTTCACTGAGATTTTTGATGGTTTGTGCCTTCTTTACCCCACAACAAGATAGTTCACGGATAAGTCAGATTCCCTTTTCTTTCCTGGGGCCACCTAAGTGGGCAAACAATATGCTTTAAAAAGGCATTTAAAAATTCAGTTGCCTGTAAGTGGATTATATTATCCCATGTGTCAGCAAAGAACTGTGTTTCCTTGCTTTTTCAGTGGTTGATTTTGGAAGGAGAATGATGTCAGGCTTTTATTCCCAGGCACCTCTGAGTGGACTCAAAAAGCCAAACTTTTGGTGAGTAGTCTATTAACAGTTTGCAACTCCCAGAGACACCTTAAAAGATTCCTTCTTCTCTTGCTATTCCACCATCCCTTCATTGCAATATTTGTTAGAAGTCCACTATGCGCCCAACACTGTGCATAGATCAAGGGTTATAGCAAGTTGGGGCAGGGGTACCTCTGGCTGGTTTGGGCTACAAACCATGTCACCAAGCTTTTGGATAAGCAAAGAGATCTTAGTTCAGGGATCGAGAATGCTAATGCAAGGATTTGGCATTAGAATTTTTGAATCTTCATTCCTTTTCCTCCAGTAAACAAATGCAGAGAAAGCTCTCGCCTAATGCTGCAGCCACTACATGAGTTGGCATTCTCCTAATTTATCCTTCATGAACAGTTGAAATCAGATTGCTCATACAATTCAATTATGTTATCAAAGACAGAAGCAGTGTCCCAATCAACTCATGGCAGTGTCTGCAAATGGAAAAATGGAAACATATCCCAGGGATGGTTGAGGCTTCAGAAACACCAATTACATGTATTGAGCTCACTTAATACTGGGCATGCTCAAAACCAAGAAAAGATTAAAAAGGAAAAAACAAGTTAATATTTATCTACACCACCACCATCTCTTCCTTCTGAGTTGGTTTAAAATGTGCTTAGGTAATGTTTGACATATACATATGAGGAAAATACATGTTCTAGTTGGTGGCTGCAGGATCTGGATGTAGGAAGGTAAGTAAAAAGGTATTGCAAAAAAAGATGTGTAATCCTCAGAAACCCAATGGATTGGAATTGACTAGATGGCAGTAGGTTTGGTTTGGCTTATTGTGTAGGTCACTCGGTGCTCTAATATGTGAATGAAGCAGGGAACCAGTGAAGAAGTCTGAGGGGCCAGCCCCAGTCCCAACTACGTGGACAGCTGCCCCTCCTCCCAGAAAAATGTACTTCAGAGGACAGCACTGCAGCTACAGCTCAGGGAGGGACAGGTCTGATCAGAGCGCACGGGAGTAAATGAAGGGGGAGGAAGAGAAAGTGGAGCACATCCTGGCCCCCAAACCCTAAGGACAATATTTCTGCTCAGAGTAGCCAATGTAGCCATAGGGCTGGTCCCGCCATGAGACATGGCATTCCTCACTGACCTGCAGCCCTACAGGGGACAACACTGGAGACAAGTGTGGGAATTGTGCCCAATCTGACCCCACTACACTGAGGAAAAACACTAAGGGCATACAACAGAACAGCAAGGGGAACAGAGCAACGAAGTCCCCAGAGAATACCAAAAACAGACTATGGGGCCAAGGGGTGGCGCCTCATAAGACTAGACCGGAAAACACTCCTAAAGGCCAACAAACAGTCCTTGAACTAACTACAAGCTTTTCTTTTTTTGTTGTTGTCATTGGTTTTGTTGTTGTTGTTTTGTTTTGTTACCTTGTTTTGCTCTGTCTTGTTTTTGTGCATGTTATTATCTCTGCAGGTCTATCTAGATAAGATAGGCGGGATAAACAATCTGGAGGAGAAAACAACAGGACCAACAGTTCCAGTGGGACATGAGAGAGGGGGAGGCAGGGGAAAGGAAGTGGGCGCTAACAAACCGATGGATGAGGGAACAAGTGATCCAAAATCGGTGGTGAGGAGGGTGTAGGATGCTTGGTAGGGCACGATCAAGGGTAATGTAACCGAGAGGAATTACTAAAACCCAAATGAAGGCTCAGCATGGTAGTGGGACAAGAGGAAAGTCAAAGGAAATAGAGGAAGAACTAGGAGGCAAAGGGCATTTATAGAGGTCTAAATACAGGCATGTACATATGTAAATATATTTATGTATGAGGATGGGGAAATAGATCTAGATGCATATATTTATAGGTTTAGTATTAAGGTAGCAGATAGATATTGGGCTCCACTCAAGTACTCCCTCAATGCAAGAACACTTTGTTCTATTAAACTGACATTCCATGATGCTCATATTCCTGACACGATTGTTGAAGACAAAGTGGGTACATAAGCAAATGTGAAGAAAGTTGATGGTACCCAGCTATCAAAAGATATAGCATCTGGGATCTTCAAGGCTTGAAGATAAACAAGCAGCCATCTAGCTGAGATGGAACAAAGCCCACATGAAAGAAGTACACCAGCTTGTGTGATCACCAGGTGTTGAAGGGATCAGGTATCAGGCATCAAAGAACAGAAAATCATATCATTGTGAATGAGGGAGAGTGCAGAGTGGGGACCCAAAGCCCATCTGTAAGGCAACTGGACATCCCCTTACAGAAGGGTCACGGGGAGAAGACGAGCCAGTCAGGGCGCAGTGTAGCAATGATGAAACATACAACTTTCCTCTAGTTGCTAAATGCTTGCTCCCGCCCACTGTCATGATCCCATTTCTACCCTACAAATCTGGCTAGACCAGAGGATGTACACTGATATAGATAGGAACTGGAAACACAGGGAATCAAGGACAGATGAACCCCTCAGGACCAGCAGTGAGAGTGGCGATACCAGGAGGGTGGAGGGAATATGGGGAAGGTAGAAAGGGGAAACCAATCACAAGGATCTACATATAACCTTCTCCCTGGGGGATGGACAACAGAAAAGTGGATGAAAGTAGACGTTGGACAGTGTAAGATATGATAAAATAATTATAATTTATAAATTATCAAGGGTTTGTGAGGGAGTGAGAGCAGGGAGGGAGGGGAAAAATGAGCTGATACCAAGGGCCCAAGCAGAAAGCAAATGTTTTGAGACTGATGATGGCAACAATGTACAAATGCCCTTTCACAATTGATGTATGTATGGATTGTGATAAGAATTGTATGAACCCCAATAAAATGATTTTTTTAAAAGAAAAACAAAACAAAATGATATCGATTTTCTTTAGTATTATTTTAAATGTATCAAGAAAATCATCAATAAAATTGGAAATCAAAAAGTATTGCTACTCAGGTTTCAATTCATACATGCTGGGTTTATTATAAAGAAACCATGTTTAAATATGACTGCCATCAGTAGATGGCTGCAGACAAGTTTTCTCAATTGCACACTAATCTAAGTCTTGTAACAATACCTTCAAAAGAAAGGACACTAAAAAAATGTTTGGGTGAAGACCAGCTAGCTCAAGTAGCTGATCTCTCATCAGTCTTTTAAGCAGAATGGAGGTCATTCTAGGGGGTGTGAAGTGGCGTCTGCTTATGATTATCAAAGACATTTTTCATTTCTGTTACAATATGTCTACACATATATATTTATTTTCTCAAATTCTCATTTGGCGTTTAGAATTCCCAACTCTGTGCTTACATTACCTGTGTGTTCTTGGATCTTGCTCACTTACTCCATTAGAGTCTTTTACACTTTACCCATTTTTAACATTTAAAACTTTATCTTGAAAATTGTTCGAAAGCATTACATCAACTATTTGTTTTTTTAATTCTTCTTGAGGGATCGTTGGTGGTATAGAGGTTATAACTACAAGGTCAGTAGTTCAAAACCACCAGTGACTCCAGGGAGGAAGGTAAGGCTTTCTCCTCTCATTATAAAGAGTTACAGTCTAGGAAAGCCACGGGGGCGCTTCTACCCTGTCCTGCAGGGTTGCTATAATCAGAGTCAACTTGATGGCAGAAAGGTTTTGTTTGTTTGTTTTGTAAATTCTTCTTTATAGCTACATGATACTTTATTGTTTTTCTGCCATCAGAAATCTCCCCTGATCCTTCAAAGCTACTTGCTCCTTCAGGACAAGGTTCTTATCAGCCTCTGGTGCCATCCTACCTGTTATTCAAGAGAAAGGTGAGGTGTTCTACTTTCATAAAGAGTTACAGTCTCCTCTGTATCCTGCCCTACAGGGGCACGCTGAGCCAGAATCAACTTGATGGCAGTGAATTTAGTTTGGTTTTGTCACCTGTAGTCTAGTGTGACCTCTCTGCTATTTTTATTAGCTTTTAATCTTGCTTTCACTCCATCTCCTAGTTTCACTTGCATAAATATCTTACTCCAGTATCTATTAAAAGTTGTCATAATACCAAGCTGAGCATAAAGTGATCTGAGTTCCATTACTTAATTGTTACAAAGAAGAAGCTGTCAATGGTTATAATGCTCAGCCACTGACTCTAAAAGGAAGAAACAACAAGCCCAAGATCATTACCTGAATGGATCATAATATTGCCAAGATCTTGCATCAAAAAGATAAAGCAAACCATTGTTTTGAAGTCCAACATGGAAAAGGAATGGAGCTCTGGAACTAAAAATCAAAAATGAATAACAGAATTATTTAAGATCGGTTTAAAGTGGGGCAGTCAGAGAATAAAAGAATGAGCTTTATTGAGATTTTCTTTAATTTTGAATATTAATAATCCTTGATTGATGACACATTGTCATCTTCTCTTATTCTCTCATTAGTTACTAAAAAAAACAACATATGTAGTGTCCAGGATGCCTCTGGATCCTTGTGAAAACTACACTGAACAACACTGCCATCTGTGAAGGATATTTAGAATTTCTAATTGGCCTAAGAATGGCAAATGAATCAGTAATGATAAGCTTTTAATAGGTCTTGAGCATGACTCAGAATTTGGCTACTGATGATATTTCAGAAACAAAACCATTGCTATACCTGCTCAGAGAACCTCTTCTGGCACCATTTTCACAAGTCCAAATTCTGCCTACTCTTTAAGCTTCAAATAAAGTTCCTTATGTTACTCCAGAAAGCTTTCCTGGTTATTCAATCACACACATTTATCTTCAGCTTTCAAAACACCTGCATCATTTGGTCATATTTGATCTTGTAGAATTGTGTCTTAACAATTAGTTGCTAAGCTAGATGGCAGAGATTGTATCATGGCTCACTTTTGTATCCCGGAAGCACTTAGATCTACTTGTTACTTGTTAATTAAGTGCCTTCACTGTGCATTGTCCTAAGTAGATTTAATATACCCTCATAGAGATCCATTCAATTTGTTTCCATATCCTCTATAAGGATCCCAAAACCATACTCTAAAATGTTTGCAGAACTGCACAGGTAACTTATCCTCATTCTCAGAGCCCTGCACTGTGCTTCATTTTCTTTTTTTTAAATTAAGATATAATTCACAAACCTTAAATATCACCTTTACTGTGTACAATTCAGCAGTTTCTAAGAGATTCACAAAGTTGTAGAATCATTATCACTAATTCAATCATGTCAAACTGGTGGTTTGTGTGTTGACGTGATATTGGAAACTATGTCACTGGTATTTCCAATACCAGCAGGGTCACCCAATGTGCACAGGTTTCAGCAGAGCTTGCAGACTAGAACAATGAAGAGAGGATAGGATACCCACCTCTGAGGGATTAGCCACTAAAATCCTCACGAGTAACAGCAGAACATTGTCAGAGATGCACCAGAAGAGGACCCCACTCAGGTTGGACGGTATTCAAAATACAACTGAGTCTATTGACTGCTTCTGTGGCTTTGTCTATTCTGGACATTTCACACGAGTGGAATCGTGCAAGAGGTGGCCTTTTGTACCTCGTTTTTCACTTTGCCTAATGTTTTCGGGGCCCTTCCATAGTACAGCATGTACCCCTTCCATGACTCCATGATAAGTCCACTGAATGAAGACAGCCCATTCATAAGGCGATGGGCATCTGGGCTCACTTCACTCTGGGGGCAATATTGATCATGCTTTTCTGGGCATTTTTTTATGTACAAGGCTTTTTTTGTATGGATATGAGGTTTTACTCCTCTTAGGTCCATACGAAGAGAGGAACTGTTGCATTCTAACGGCTGCAGTAATTGAATGGATAGCAGTCTATTGCATGTTGGAACACACCTTCAACGCTCAGCCAGACGGTGTACAACTCTGCCCTGGTCCACACACTGTGCTTGGGCAGATCCTGAAGTCACCAGAGGCTAGAGAGTGTCCTTCTTAGGTCTGTACTAGGTATGTGGAGAGACCTACACATATACATGGCCTCTCGGAATCCCAGGAATTAGTCAGAGCGTCTTAAAAAAAACACTCCTTTGAACAACTTATGCTCCAGATTTTCCTTTTAAGCTTCCACTGTCTTAGGCAGACATGACAATCAAGAATTACCAATGATTGTTTGGGGGCAAATGTCCCCAGGGAAAAAGGGCTTTAGGCACTGACCCAGTCTCATTGATAATGGCAAGCCTTGTAAGGGAGGTATTCCAGAGAGCCACCAGACAGGACAAAGAAAGGCAATCCTTCAGCAGCAGAGGCTTCAAGCAGCTCCCGCCCAATTCTGCCCTCTGCAGTGGCTCCGGGTTGAATGGGGCATGTGGGCTCGTCAGTGATGCTAAGGAGATGGATGGAAAGGAACTAGGGTACATTACTATGCCCCTAAGCCTGCCATTGAGAAAAACATATGCCCTCTGAATCGCGGCAAGCACTTTGTTCACGTCCAGGCTTCCACTTTGCCAGTGTTTCTGTTGCTTTGATGCAGAGGGCTTTTGAGGTCCTTATTTCGCCGTTCTCATTGTAGTCTTGCTTCTTTTTCTTATCAGACAATTCTTGGCGTGTCTTGATCTTTTTTGGTCTTTCTTTATTCCTACTCTGTTTTCTAATGCACACTTTCTATCCGTGTGGATGTAGGATCGCTGCGTACTTTTAGATAGTGTGTACATATTATTTTCTGATATATTTCCACACCTGTGCTCAGGTTCCCTTCCAAAATATCCTCTCTCTTATCTGGCCAGCCCCTGCTTATCCTTTATATTCTAGCGCCTTGTTAAGACTTCCTCACCCCACTTAACCCTGGGCCAAACCCGCACTCCTACATCTTTTATTGTTGACTGCTTGACTCACATGTATTACCGCCGATGCTAAATGTATCTTATTGGAACCCTGGTGGCATTTGGTTGTGATCTTCAAAGTCAGCAGTTTTAAAAACACCAAGCTGATCCAGGGAGGAAGATGAGGTTTTCTACTATTGTGAGAGTTACCCTCCGAAACCCGCAGGAGCACTTCTACCTGTCCTATAGCGTAGCCATGGGTTGGAATTGACTTGATGGCAGTGGGTTTAGTTTTGTTGTTGTTGTTTATATGCCTTATTGGATTGCAAATCTTTGTGGGCAGATGCTGTGCCTTATTCTTCTTTGTACACGGTTTATCTAGCGCAGAGCAATGCTGTCTGAATGGGTTCTCAGTAAAGAAGCTGCTCTCCCATTAGGATTAACAGTCAATATCACCAAAGGCTCTGAGCTTTCAGGCATGAGCAGAGGCTCTTGTTACAAGTGGGTTTTCCAATAGAAAATAACAGCA
Organism: Tenrec ecaudatus; assembly: GCF_050624435.1. NCBI lineage: Eukaryota > Metazoa > Chordata > Mammalia > Afrosoricida > Tenrecidae > Tenrec > Tenrec ecaudatus. The sequence goes on along the minus strand of NC_134534.1, from coordinate 148,404,171 downwards.
GACGTCTTCTAATAGAGTACACAGGAGTGCCATGTGTTTTCCTCTTCTTTAACTTGGAGAAGATGTCACTTGGAATCGGAACAGTGAGAATGTCCTTCTAGAGTTGTGAAGTGATTGTGAGGACACCTGGGTTCTTCTCCAACCACCCCCTGATCTGCTGTAGGATTTGGAAAGAGCCTACAAGAACCCTCCCTTAATGCGAACATGCTGAAGTTCATCATTAGCTCACACGTGCCTGATGAATTTATAGTTGTAGAATACTCTTTTCCCTTTCCACGTGAAAAATCATTGAAGGAAGGGAAGACTGGAGCAGAGAGCGCAACTAGGAAGCTACTTTAAGAGTATCAGTGAAAGTTGATGTAGTCTGGGCTAGAAAGAAATGAAATTATTCTAGGTGAATTCTGGAGATAGAACAGACTTGACTGGGTATTAGATTATTCTGTTAGAAAGGTGGAAGTAAGGAAACTTAGAATGACCCAAATACACTTCAAAGTTCTCATCTGACTGGGTGAATGGTGGTTCCTATTAATTGTGATGGAAAAAATGTTGAGGAGGTTAAGTTTAAAGGAGTAAACACAAACAAACACACACACACAGAGTTCTGTTTTGAGCATGTATATAAGACATCTAAGTGAAAATGTCAACCAGATAATTGACCCTCACAGGAGGAGCCTTAATGTAGAATTTTTTAAAATCTTATGTTATAAGATCAAGATGTTTCAGAACCCGTGGAATGGTTGTGATTACGTTAATTATTTTTTCTCGGAGCGAAACCAGGACTTTGGTGTGCTCTCTGAGGAACCCACCATGTATGGATAAATGAGTGGGGAGAAGGACCGGGGGAAAGGTCCTAAAAGAAAGAGGCCGCTGACATGGGAGAAAGGAGGAGGGAGGACCAGCTGTGCTAAATGCTGAGGAGACAAGCTTGATGAAGATTTCGAAATGTTCACCAAACTTGTGCCGTTGAAGGCCACGTCCTTTGAAAAGAGCCACTTTGGTGCAGTTGAAAGGGCTTGGTGTAGAAACCAGTGTCGCTGGTTGAAGAGGGAGCGGAACATAACAAAAAGACATCGTGTGTAGATTTTTTTTGTCTTGAATATTATCTTCCTTTGGCTTCAGTGATCCTCTGCTCTTCAGGTTCTCCAACGCATCCTACCTGTCTCTTTTCAGTCGCCCTTTGATCTTCTGATTAGCAGCCAAGCTACTTTACCCACTGTGCTACCAGGTTCCAGGGTCATTCTTTCCTGACCTTTAAGTGGTGGAGGCATCAGACCTCCGCCATCCTGCTTGGTTCTTTCTATGAGGTTCTGTTCGAGCAGCTAGAATCTATACTTAGAGTCTCAGCAAAGCAGAAGAAAGGACTTTGATGTGGAAAAAGGACACACGTCAGGGGTAGCAGCAACCCGAATTCAGCACAAGGTGCTTCTTTTTCCCACCTTGGAGGGTCTTTTCCTACTAAATGTCTTTGTTACTGTTGGACGTCCCAACAAAGCAAAGGGAAAATAGGAACCCATTGTTAAGACCACATGTCTCCGGCAGGCAGAGCCCTCGTTACGCTGCCTACCCACCACCTTCCGGGGGAAGGGAACAAGATGAGATCAAATAACACAGATGCTGTGTGTGCTTTGAAAAGAATCCTACGTGTGTCGGAATGGACCCAATGACGTCAATCACCTGTTCCTAGCATGTGTTTCTCAGCTGTTGCTGCTAACCCTGACAGACATCACAGTCCCTATAGTCAAAGTTTCCTTTGGATGAAAATCCACATCAATACTAATATGCCGACTAATGCTGGAGCTTAGATGAAGAAGGTTTCATCCTCTTCAGCAAGCCAATTTGACTTCTGTAACAAAGAAACATGAAACCACCATTCCATCATTCCGCAAAGCTTCTAGACAGCGGCATCATACACTATTAGAGCTGGAAATTAACTTAAATACTACTTTAATCTTATTTGCTAATAAGGATACAGAATCCCAAAGGGAGAGAGTAATAAACTCAAGTTCAAAGGGGCTTTGCAGAGAGGGAGGTTGATCAGGATGGCTACCAGACCCCGGGGAAGAAGCAGCACCGAGGACTCCTGATGAGAGAAATAATGAAATGGATAAAAAGAAAATGTTGCCGAGCTGCTCTCAGGGCTCCAAAGGCTCGTTGGTGCTGAGAAAGAAGTCTAAGCCTTTACTTCAAAGTCGTCTCAGTCTCTAGTCAAGCATTCCCTACTTCCATGTTTGTGATTGGACACAAATAGCAGAAATCTCCCAGATACTCCAGGTGTATCAATAATGAAAAACATTCTGAAGCGTTGCAGAATGCCATGCTGTGTGGACCATAATGCCTGAGCCAGAGAAGCCGACAGTCTAGATGAGAACATATGAAAAAGTGAATGTAAGATGAAATAATTAAGAGTGGCCCAGGGATGTCAGCTCTGTGGGTTAGCTGACCCATGCCCTGAGTTCAGAAGAACTTAGAATGATCTAACTGGGTAGGAGTATGGTGAGAAGGCTTCACGGGGTACCAGGGCTTGGCTAGGATATGGATTTCACTAGGAGAGAAGATAAAGGCTTGCCTTGAAATGTGTATATCTCATCTTTGATGAAGAGTCACTCCACTCGGATGAAAATCTAAACAAAAGATGAGAGCAGCGAACACTATAAAAACACATTATATATATATATATATACACCATAGTGAATGAAGGGGGAAGTGCAGAGAGGAGACCCGAGGCCCAAGTGTTGACCACTGGAGATCCCCTCATAGAGGGGTTTAGGAGAGGAGATGGGTTAATGAGGGTGTGAGGTAGTACCGATGAAGAACACAGCTTTCCCCCAGATCCTGGATGCTTCCTCCCCCCAACTACCATGATCCAAATTCTACCTTGCAGGACTGGATAGGGCAGAGGTTGTACACTGGTGCATATGGGAGCTGGAGGCACAGGGAATCCAGGGTGGATGATACCTTCAGGACCAGGGGTGTGAGGGGCGATGCTGGGAGAGTGGAGGGTGAGTGGGTTGGAAAGGGGGAACTGATTACAAGGATCCACAAGTGACCTCCTCCCTGGGAGATGGACGGCAGAGAAGTCGGGGAAGAGAGACTCCGGATAGGGCAAGATATGACAAAACAACAATCTGTGGATTATCAAGGGCTCATGAGGGAGGGGGGAGCGGGGAGGGAGGGGAAAAAAAAGAGGACCTGATGCAGAGGGCTTAAGTGGAGAGCAAATGCTTTGAGAGTGATTAGGGCAAAGACTGTACGGATGTGCTTTATACAATTGATGTATGTATATGTGTGGATTGTGATAAGAGTTGTATGAGCCCCTAATAAAATGTTTTTTAAAATTTTTTAAAAGAAAATGATTAGGGCAAAAAATGTACAGATGGATGAACTATCTGGAGGAAAAACAACGGGACCGACAGTTTTGGGGGGACTTGGGGTGGGGGGGAAGGGGGGGTAAGGAAGTGGTGTTAACAAACCCAGGGACAAGGGAAAAACATGGGACCCCAAATGGTAGAGAAGTGGGAGTGGCAGGCCTGGTGGGAAATGATCAAGGGTAAGGTTGCTTAGAGAAGAGGTATACTCTAGCCCAGGTGGCGATGAAGCATGGTAGTAGGGCAGGAGGAAAGTCAAGGGAGATGGAGGAAAGAGCTAGGAGTCAAAGGGCATTCATGGAGGTCTAGACAAAGACATGTACATGCAAATATATATAGGAGGATGGGGAAATAGATCTATGTGTCTATATTTATAGGTCAAGTATTAAGGTGGCAGAAGGACCTTGGGCCTCTACTCAAACACTCCCTCAATGCATGAATACCTTCTTTTATTAAATTGGAACTCTATGATGCTCACTCTCCCGACACAACGGCTGGAGCCAAAGTGTGTGAACAAGTAAATGTGGTGAAGAAAGCTGATGGTGCCCGGCTATCAAAAGAGATAGTGACTGGGGTCTTAAAGGCTTGAAGATAAACAAGCGGCCATCTAGCTCAGAAGCAACAAAGTCCACATGGAAGAACACACCAGCCTGAGTGAGCGAGTGGTCCCAAAGGGATCAGTTACCAGGAATCAAAGAACAAAAAATCATATCATTGACTGCACACCTCCATGATAGGATCGCTGAAGACAAATGGGTGCATAAGCAAATGTGGTGAAGAAAGCTGATGGTGCCCGGCTATCAAAAGAGATAGTGTCTGGGGTCTTAAAGGCTTGAAGGTGAACAAGCGGCCATCTAGCTCAGAAGCAAATAAGCCCACATGGAAGAAGCACACCGGCCAGTGCAATCACGAGGTGCCCAAGGGACCAGGTATAAGGCATCATGCAAAAAAAAAAAAAAGATGTAAGTGTGTGTATGTATGTGTATATATGTGTATATGTATATATGTATGTATATATATATCATATTAAATGAAGGGGGAAGTGCAGAGTGGAGACCCAAGGCCCAAGTGTCGACCAATGGAGATCCCCTCATAGAGGGGTTTAGGAGAGGAGATGGGTTAATTAGGGTGTGAGGTAGTATCGATGAAGAACACAGCTTTCCCCCGGATCCTGGATGCTTCCTCCCCCCAACTACCATGATCCGAATTCTACCTTGCAGGGCTGGATAGGACAGAGGCTGTACACTGGTGCATATGAGGGTTGGAGGTACAGGGAATCCAGGGTGGATGATACCTTCAGGACCAAGGGTGTGAGGGACGATGCTGGGAGAGTGGAGGGTGAGTGGGTTGGAAAGGGGGAACTGATTACAAGGATCCACATGTGACCTCTTCCCTGGGAGAGGGACAGCAGAGAAGGGGGGAAGGGAGACTCCGGATAGGGCAAGATATGACAAAACAACGATGTATAAATTACCAAGGGCATATGAGGGAGGGGGGAATGGGGAGGGAGGAGGGGGAAAAAAAAGAGGACCTGATGCAAGGGGCTTAAGTGGAGAGCAAATGCCTTGAGAATGATTGGGGCAGGGAATGTATGGATGTGCTTTATACAATTGATGTGTGTATATGTATGGATTGTGGTAAGAGTTGTATGAGTCCCTAATAAAATGTAAAAGAAGAAAAGAGAAAAAAATTTAAGAAAAGAAAAAAAAATAATAAAATAAAATCTGCCTAAAAAAAAATGTACAGATGTGCTTTATACAATTGATGTATGTATATGTATGAATTGTGATAAGAGTTGTATGAGCCCCTAATAAAATATTTTTTTTAAAAACACAGTTAAAATAACTTAGATCTCAAGATTCAGTTCTGTTAACAAGTTAGTTCCGTGATCATTAAGCGAGTTATCTAACTTCTCTGTGGAAACAGGAATAACAATTTGCACAGGGTCGTTTATAGAATTATAAAATAAAATATAAACAGTAAGTAAGGACCTAACAACACCAGGGGTACAGTGGAAAAGAAACGGTCGGGGCATTTTTGCTGTTGTTAGTACATGGTGTGTGGGCAGGGGTGGGTGTCTTACTTAGGTGTGTGAAGAGAAGTCCTGGCATAAGAAAATGTTACAGTGAGGGTGAGCTGAGCTGAGACTAAGATGTGAGCAGAGAAGGACACAAGAAAGCTGAAAATGAATATTCCATCTTGCTGCAGAGGCTGGAGAGCTGGTGGGAGCTGGGTGAGAAGGAGGATTCGTCTCAAACGCTGGTCCACAGCTCTGAGGGGTTGCCTGAGAATCTTCTGGAAAGGAATCATCTGTTCGTTTGTTTATTTGTTGTTTGAATCTAGGATCCCAACACTGAAGGGTTTTATTAAAGTTCTACATGCAATCCTAGTGCACAAGAAGACCTAATTACAGCTTTACTAGATACCTCTTAAGGGGCCCTTCCAATCCTAAGAACCTCTGATTCAAACTAAGCGGGGAACTCTGAAGGTCTGGAAGTACTCGCCTTGGAATCCAGGATGTTGTAAAGACTTGGGTTATTGCAACCTAGCCAGCCGTACCACTCGCTTGTTCCGCTTGTCTTTCATGATCTTTACAGCTAAGGCCAAATATCTCTTTCTAAGCTAACCTCTGCCACCTCCCCTCTAGGTAGCCTATACGCAAGTCATACCACAGACCTGCCAGTTGAAATATGCATTTCCACACTCCTGTGCTTTTACGTATGCTATTCCTTCTGCCTGGATTGCTCACGCTCCTGCCTCACTTCCACTGAGCCCTAGTTGAGCTGGAAACTTTTTCTTCATCTTTCAAAGCCATCCAGGTGTGATTTCCCCAGAAAGAATGATTGGTATCATCCTGTGTGATCCCACACCGTCTTTCTCTCATGTACTCCCTGCTGGAGTGAGCTCAGGGAAGCAGGGATCATGTCTTCTCCACCTCCTGAAGAGAGTCGAGCACGCTCATTTCTTTCTTCTACACTTGCATCTCAACAGCCATGATCTTTAGAATTTCTGCTTAAAAGTAGAATGGAGAAACTATGTACTTTGGTACACTGCTCAATAGCACAGGGATTATCATTTTAGACTGTTTTCATGATTTTGTCATTAGTGACTGTATAAAGTTAAGATCCTAAGAAACCTGTGATATATGATCTTAGACATATAGGAAGACCTATAGATAATATATGTAAGAGAGAGAGAGAAAAAGCTCTTTCTTTGAAGATAGAATAATGGCGGATCTGCAGTCATTTGCCCTATGGACTAGTCGATATTTCCCTCCACCAATAGTTAATGCCTATTGTGCAAATTTTTTAAATTTTCCAAAGTAGTTATGAATCATACTTGCAGAATTTTATATTCGTAGATATGATGCTTATTTGGTTATGCCACACTTGCTTCTAAATGTCCAAGTGAGATTTCAAAGGAAACTCTTTTATATAGATTGCTGCCTTATGTTTATCTGATGGCTGACTCTCTATTCCAATAGAGAGCCTGCAGAGATGTAGAGTCAAGCAGGAGCGAGACCACCTTTAAATTTATATATATAGAACATATATATATATATAGAACATATAGTGTGCATATTATATATGAATTATATACACACACATTCATATGTAATATGCACACTATATGTTCTATATATTATTCTCTGGGCTGCTAACCACAAGGTCAGCAGGTTTGAGACCAGCAGCCACTCCTTGGGAGAAAGATGAGACTTTTGACTCCCGTTAAGTTAGTCTTGGAAGCCCTTAAGGGTCACTGTGAGTCAGAACCAACAAGAAGGCAGTGTGAGTTTGAGAGAGAATACACACACACACACACACACACACACACACATTCCCTAAACGTAAATACAGAATAAGAGCCTGAGACAAGTCAACAACTTTAGCTTTTCTACTCAAGCCGAATGTGATCCCAGATCAGCCAAGTTCCCTCTCTGGGGCTCGCTTATAAGGTAAGGAAGGCATGAGTTGAGCTGTAATGGTCACTATAGACCTCAGATAGGAAAACACTCTGAGAGAAGTAAAGTGCTTCTCAACAAAACAGAGAGCAGCAAGGAGAATCATGTTTATTAAGTATTTATTCTGTGCCAAGTGCCATGCTGGCACTTCCACATACATTATCTTACTGCATTTTCACAACAACCCTCAGAGGTGATAGAAACTGTTGCTAAAGAAGGTCACCGAAGCTGAAGTTTAGCAAAGTGTCCTAGCTTACCTAGGTCTCTTAAATAATAAACAGAACCCAAGTTGTTTTGATATTTGTTTATTTCCTGTCTTTTTTTTACTCCAACACGCAGTCCTTTTCTACTACAGCGTGCATGCTGCCTCTCAAAACACTGCCTGGTTGAGCTCCCACAGAAGAAATAATCAGATTTGCCCATAACAGGTTGTAGCCATTACAGCTGAGAAATACCAACATTAAAAACTATCACTCATTCTACAAACCATCAAAAGCCTTCCGACAGGCGATCAGGCCAAGATTGTCATCTTCTCTGAGCTCTGGCTTCTTATATTGGGTCATGTGTCACTAAGGACTCAACCCCACAGGATAAGCACAGACACTTCCCGCTGACACTTCAGTACTGATTTCACTCAACCAAATTTAAAAAGAAAGTATGTGTGGTTAAAAAAGCTCCTTTGAAGATTATATCCTTGCAATCAATTCAAGTAAGATAAAAATATAAATTTAAATGGAATCCCTCTTAAAGCTCCCCTCTGAAATAAACCACTGTAAATAGTTTAGTTTTTATTATTTGCTCAGACTTAACTCCACCATCCATCAAATTTATGATGGGAAGAGGCAGAGAAGGGTTTGATTTTCTTCTCCCCGAAGATAACAGAAAACATGATACTGACATTAAAACACATGCAAATATATTATGGAATCAAATGAAAGATTATGGCATACAATTTTACCTGAGTCTTTCCTAGTAGAACATTGGAACATAAATTTAATTGCTCAGCTTGCGGTAAACCTTTCAGTGCTCTGCTGCTCCTCTCTCCTGAATAATAAGCTCACCTTCTTCTGTCACTTGAGCTATCTGTAGGCGGGGGTGGGGTAGAGGGTGGTACTGTGGGATATTGGAAAAGCCATCTTAGCCAACCTGTAAGGCAAACATACAATGTAGCATGACTCCAGTTAAGCCAAGGAACAATCACAAGGAAAATGCAACGTGTGATAGGTAGGCTTATTGTGGCAACCTAGTCAATGAACACATGCGGGATCAATTGACAGGTGGAGAGATAAATGGCTTGGTGAGGCTCGTCTCTCTTATCGCTTGCTCTTTAATGATCAGACCAGTATGCGGCTATCTTAGCTGGTTCTCTGCCTCAACTTGCAAGCTACACTACCTGTGGGACACCTAACCCGTGGACTGGGTTGCCGTAGTTTGAGTTTCCTTCAAGACCTGCTCCGCCACGCTACTGGAGTGTACATCGCTTTAGTTGGGGACCGTCGGACGCGGTCATCTGGCTCAATGCCTGTGGCTGTATTTCCTGCATTGCTCTACAGAGGACTCAGCTGTCTGCTTCCTTGACTTGCACCCAGCAGCCCTCAAGACTTGAAGGACTGCCAGGGTATTAGCTGTCTCACGGAAGTGAGCTGCACTGAACCATTTGTACTGCTCTGTAGATTAATTACCTGTTTATTTCCTATATTATATCTAACTATATAAAAATATATAAAAGCATAAGTGTTCTGGTTTTGTTTCTCTAGAGAACCCTGCCAAACATACAGGGTGAAAAAGTATGGGGTGTTGCATGGGACTTCATGCATAGATATATAGTTTGACAGTGAATATTTCTACATATATATTTATATGTGCTGTAAATGTATCCAAGAATATAGTAAAACCTACAGTGGACAAAGTTATAAAATCTCCTTAGCCATAAACACTTTGTAGGAATGACTTGCTGAGTGTGTAGGTTCAGAACCATCGTTCACAAAGATAATGTTCTACGTTCTACTTTGGTGGGTAGTGCCTGGGACTTTAAAACATTATTAAGTGACAATCACAAGGGCAACTATTGGTCTCTCCCAGTCCAGGCAAAGAAAATTGGACAGAGACAATTGGACAGCCCCTCAGAAAGATGATCTATCCAGCGTGCAGTATTGCACTGAGAAAACGCATAACTATCCTTTAGCTCTTTAATTATTTCCTCCCCCTACTATTATGGTCTTAGTTTTACCTCACTAATCTTCTTAGACCTGCATGCGTTCATTTGTACAATTAAGTTCATTTGATGCATGAAATCGCAACAGACAAGCCCTTCAGAAACAGTAATGGGAGTAAGGATTCTCTGAGGGCTCTGGAAGTGAGAAGGGGGAACTGATGGCGATGATGGCTGCATAACCCCACTAGAAAGAAATGAATAGCAGAACTGGAGGTGCACGGAGACATTGGATGGGATACGATATGGAAATATATATATTTATATAATAAGATAGAATACTAAGGGTTCCTGGAGGGCAGGAGAGGGGAGGGAGGGGTTAAAGGGGAGCTAATATTGAGGAGTTCAAGAAGAAAGAAAATGTGTTGACAAAGATGGTGGCATCAATTGTACAATTATGCTTGATCTAATTGGCTTGTGGATTGTTATCATATTTGTTAAGAGCCCCCAATAAATTATTTAATGAAAAATAGAAAGAAAGGAAAATCAAACATGCATGGAAACAATTAGTTCGAAGGACTAATGGACCAGCCTTCATGACCCTGGGATCCGTACCAGATGGGGACCAGCTAGCACTGCCAGCTGCCCTGAAAAGGATCACAGGAAGTCCCAGGTAGGGTGGAAGGAAAATATGTAACCAAATTCAGAGTCACAAAAAGACCAGGATTATGGTTTGGTACGCAGCCCTTCATCACCCTTCAGGTGTGTACCGGAACTCACTACGGATGCCCAATTTTCAGTCAAGCATTAGACAGACCTATATGATAAATAATAACATCAAGGAGGTGTTATTGAATAACCAAACATACAACATCATAAAGGCTGCATTTATCCAGGGATAAAGCTCAGAAGGAAGAAATGGGTCAGAAAGAAGCACAAGTGAAAATCGTACTTTGGAACTGATGGTGGTAGGGAATGTATAACACTGCTTGATATGATTGAACTATGAAATGGTATGTCTGGATTAGCTCCTAATAAAATGGTTGGAGAGAAAATAAAGAGGAAACAGTAAACATGGGGAAGAAATGGGAAGATTTCTATTACATTGTACGGATTGTCATCAATATCATGAAGCAGAATGTTAAATGGCAGCCCCATTTGGTCTGTAAACTTTTACCTAAAGCACAGTAAAAAAAGTTTGGTTTTTAAAGTCTACAAGGTCTGCCCTAAGTAGGATTTCTGAGCTCCAGGAGTAAGGAGAGAGATGTTTGGGCAGTCACGTTCCCAATAATGTTCTCTTCCCACCCCAACCCATGAAACACTACATAGCCTCAAAGGATGTCTCTGCTTCCCAATTTTAGCCATTATCCACTTGGTAGAGTTGACGGTGTAGAGGATAAAATAGAGTTGTAGTGGTAATTTAGCTAGGCAGATGGAGGAATTAGACTTCCTTCAACCTCAATGGGCTCTTGTTTCCAGACAGACTAAAAGTAGCAGATGGTCAGGCTCTGTACCATCCTCACCAGAGACCACTGGGTGGAAGACGTGCTGAAGGGCCATCTTCAGTGGGAGGCAGCAGCCCACACATAGGCTCTTTATGCTCAAGGAGAATCACGACTCTCCACAGAGACAGAAGTTTTAGGGACACAGGAGTTTCTGGAACATTCAAACATGTCTAGTATTTTCTGAGTGTTTTCCTAAACTTGAAAGTTGTCCAGTTTACAAGAAAAATTTCAAGAGAAAAGAACAAGGATTTCTACCATCCTTAACTCTTCCCTTGAATTTTCCCAACTCTTATTGCCTGTCACAGATTGAATTGTGTCCCTCCCTCCAAAGTATATGTCTTAGGCGGGCCATGATTCTAAGTGATTTGGCAGTTATGTAATAATGTATATGTGATGACCTGTTCATCTTTCATGATGTGATCTGATGTGCCCAGTCCTGGTCTGATGTAAGGGGGTTGAGATGGGGTACCAAACCCTTAATAATATCACAGCCCTGATCCAATGTTAGAGGATTTTCCCTGGGGATGCGGCTTGCATCTTCTTTTATATTACAAGAGATCAAACGAGAAAGCAGGGAGGAAAGCTCTATGACCACCAAGAAAGAATAGCTAGGAGGGGAGCTTATCCCTTGGTCCCAGGGCCCTGCATTGAAAACCTTCTGGATCCGTGGTTCCCAACCTTCCTAATGCCATGGCCCTTTCATACAGTTCCTCATGTTGTGGTGAGCCCCCCAACCATAAAAGTTTTTTTGTTGCTACTTCATCACTGTCATTTTGCTACTGTTATGAATCAGACGACCTCTGTGAAAGGGTCGTTTGACCCCCAAAGGGGTGTTGACCCATAGGGTGAGAACTGCTGTTCCAGACCAAGGGAGAGAATGAGGCCAAGACACATGGAGCTCTCCAAGGTACACGGGACACACAATGTTGAGAAGAGTCCAGATAGAGCTGGTGCTCTGAATTCAGACATCGAGTCTCCTAAATGCAGGGAATCACTTCTGTTTGTTAAAAACCATCCACCTGGGGTATTACTATCACAGCAGCACTAGCCACCATCCTAGGAGAAGAAGACAAACTCAAACGTTTGTCTGCAATCTTTGTTGGCACCATTGTCAAGAATGGTGGGATTCTTAGTCTGGGCAAAGGTATCCAAGGTGAAAGGTGAGGCAGATTTGATTGGAATGTCTCCAAAAGACAAAACCAAGGACAATAGGAATGGTTAGGCATAGTATCTCTTACTTTTCCCCCCATTTTTATTGTGGTAACATATACTCTTATCACATTGAATTTGCCATTTTAACCATTTTAAGTGTACTGGCATTAGTTATATTCACAATGTTGTACAACCATCATTACGACTTATTTCAAAAATGCTGTCATCACCCTATCAAGAGCTTTTAAAGTAACCCAATGCACTTATTCTCTCTGGGGGCAGAAAGAAACATTCAAGAAAGAGTCCCTGAGATAAAGTATACACAAATTAAGAAGACAGGCACATAGTGACAGCATGAACCACACCCTGGGTCTCCTGACTCCTAATACATTGCCATGCTATTGAATGATGAGAAAAGAAACCACAACGCAACACATGTCATGGCACTGAATGATGCGTTGAGGTAGTTAGTTTATTGTGCCAACCTAGCCAATAAATACATGTGGGGTTAATTGAAGGGCAGAGGGAGAAATGGTTCAGTGAACCTCGCCTTTCAAGTTCTCAAGTCTCTTGCTTTGTGATGGTCGGACCAGGGTACAGCTGCCTTAGCCAGTTCTCTGCTTCAGCTGGCAAGGCTCATTTCCTGCAGGACATCCCCAAGGAGAAGCCGCATTGATCTACCCCGATGCAGTCCTGGGTGCTGGAGCACTTGTGTGGAGACCCCTGCCAGTGCTGAGATGCTTACATGTTCACTGATTCAGCTATCCTCCTGCAGTCAGCATCATAGTGTGTGTTTTGTGAGACGGAGGAGGACTTTGTGGATTGGTATTAGACATAAGGGTTAATATTAGACTTGTGGGCTTGGACATCACTGGGTTGGGATGTTTTCTTGATGTGCACTTAAACTTTATATAAAACTCTCTCTTATACATGAGTTTCTGGGGATTTGATTCTCTAAAGTACCCAGACTAACACATATGTGTAGAAGTTGTTGACTTGGAGAATGCTTTGTTTTGTCTACTTTGCACAATTTTAAAAATAAAAATAATTATAGGAATAAAAATGAGCACATGGAAGAAGAAAATGTGCTAAAATTGATTGTGGTGATGACTGTACAACTCTTCTTGATACGACTGAACAACTGAATTGTATGCTATGTGGATGAAGTGCCAATATAACTTAAAAAATTTATAACCATTGAAGTCCCAAGGCTGGATAATCACAATGGATTTTTGTCTCTAACACTTTTCAGGTAAGTTTTTATCCAATTTAGTTATAAATATTTCTTAATAACAAGGCGTTCATTACTCTCTAAATTATTCTATTCACTCTGACAGCACTTTGGGAGGTTTTTCCTGATCCCACACTGTACAGACAAAAGTACCTAGCAGGTAGGAGATTGCTACTCTTGGAAAAGCCTACTTGTAAAGTTGGTCCTAGGCTGGCATCTGAGAACTAGGAGTTAGGATGCAATCATCATACCCAGAAGTGATAACAGTGGTTCACTGTTGGCACAAACAATATGGTTCACATGAACGCCTGCTTTCCTTCTGGAAAGTCAGAAATCTTGGTGTATATAAGGTAGAGAGTACCTGCATGCGTAGCTCCAATAAAAATCCTGGCATTGAGGCTCGAATGAGTTTTCCTGGTAGACCACACATCCCAACTTGCTGCTGAAGCAACTCAGTGCATCTGGAGTGACTCCCCTGGGCGGGGACTCTAGGAAGCTTGAGGCTGGTTCCTCCAGGCTTCGCCTCATGCATCTTTTCTCTTGGACGATTCTGCCTGTGTGCTCTTCCACTTAGCCATGTCTATGTCTGTCTGCTGAGACCTGGACAGACATGAAAGCTAGGGGCGGTCTTGCAGCCATGCACAGATTGAGCTGATTCTGTCTCCCGTAATTTCTTCCCATTGTTCCTTCCATTTTACACCTCTGAGCAAATTGCTAAAGCTAATGAAAAACCCAGCAAACAAACTTGTACACAGAAAACCAGTGTGAGTTATGAGAAAGCTTCCTAAAAGAAATAGTACCTTAGTTGGGACTTGAAGGAAAGTTGGTATAAAAGCATACTGACGGGGAGGGAGAGCCAAGAGCTTACTGATCAAACTGTTTAGATACTTAGGCAGGCAGTTTGAACATAGGAAAGAGTTGGCAGTTGGTGAGGGGGCACATGTGGTAGCAGAAGGACAGAATAAATAGCTACTGCGAGAATACTCCTGTTGAGATTTTGATATGCTAGCTCTAAAGCACTGCTGGAAATCATCAATTCAATTAGAGAATATTTACAAACTCCAGGAATGTTCAGAATAACATTATTTTGAGTCTATTACAAAGGATTGGTAAATTTCTTTCTCCAGTATTCTTTTAGAACTGCATTGGGGTGTGCACACGCGCGCACGCACACACGCACAGGGGCTTCAAAAGTTCTTGAGAAAATCCATTATCTTTCAATTCCACTTCCCCACAAACTTTTTGAGGTCTCTTTGGGTGTGTGTAGGCATGTATGTACACATGAAAGCATGCACACACATGCTCATATGCACAAGCACAGGTGTGTCAAAAGTACTGCTACAAAATCAAAGACGCCTTATTAACCCTGCCTCCATCTAGGCCTATGACATTCTGAAGGTGGTGTTCCCATCTCTCCCATCCTGTCCAGAATTCTGCACTCTTAGATTTACACCATGTCGAATTGGCAATGTGGGCATACTTGAAGGACCCAATTGTATTCCTTTAGGTGTTCTTTGTGTTCTGGAAACAAAAGGAAGTTGATAGGAGCAAGATCAAGGCTGTAGGGTAGATGGGATAAAGCTTCCCAAAGAAATTCTCTTAGGACAGCCCTACTCCTACCACCCTCAAAAAACTAGTCACCACGTTCTTGAAATGGGGGAAGGCGGGAGTCTTGGTACAACTTTCCTTGTCTTTCTCTTACTAATGTAGTTTTCAATTTTCTTAAACCTTCTTCATAATAAGCCCCTGAGATCATTCTGTGTTCCTCAGGAAAATCTATTAAGATGTCCTTTAGGAATTCAAAAAGAGTAGACATAAAATTCTGAGCTGACCGCTCTGCCTTCGATATAAGTAGCGCAGCAGATTCTCTGGGCAGTCACTGTGTGGGTTTGCCCTTTCAGTTAAAGCACCTCATGAGACAAGGACGAGTGGATTTCTGAGAGAACTTGGTTTATCAGGGATGGGGGTGGGGAGGGTGAAGAGAATTGGGAAGCAAATAGTGACAGTGGGAGAGGGAAGTGATCGTTAGAACTGACTGTGATGATATATATGCAACTCTTTTTAAAAGCAACTTAACTATGGAAGTGAATGATTTGTGGATTTTATATCATTAGAATTACTAAAAAGGAATCTGTGGAGCAGTAGAAACATAATACATAGGGTTTTTATTTAGCCTTACTTTAGTGCAAGATGAGTTTGAAGCCTTTTCAATTATTTAAAAATTGCATGTTCAGCAAGAGAATGTGACTGTGATGAAGACTCTGTTTAAAATAGGAATTGGTTCAATCGTTTCAGAGTGAGGGCAAATTTATATAATAAATTCCAGGCAATTTTGAACTGAACAGCACTGCCCTGCCCAGAGATAGCTGCAGACCACCAGAGATTTTGAATGTCTTTGGTTCTTCATAAAGAAGTGTTGGTAGCATTGTTGGTATTGGACAACTAACCTCAAGGTCGTTGGTCCACACCCACCGGGCTCTCCAGGGAAGATGAGGCTGTCTGCTCCCATAAAGATGTGCTCCATGCAGCGTAGCTGTATGCTGATGCATGGGTGAATGTGGTCCTGCCAGTATTCCAATCTCATGCATCAGGCTCCTGAAAGGGCTCGCGATGCTTCTTCCAAATCTCCCATTCCAACCTGTCGTTGTTCCCATGCTGGGAACCATGGGAAATCACTCAACTTGTGAAAAATTCAGGTCTGTTCCTGTTTAGCTTCACTGTCCATGTTTAAAAGACAAGCAGGAGCTGTACGTTAGTCAGAAATTGGTAAAACCCGGGGACTGCCAGGATATCAACACACACACAGATATCTACGTGGCAAGTTCAAGGAGGAAACTAAAAGCTCGAGTATAGAAAAAATCAAACCTGATGATATGAACTAAAATAAGGAATGTTCACAAAGAGAAAGGAAAGAAGAAAGAAACGCGCTGCTACCTTCTTATGGTAGACTTGCAAAAGCCTGCAACAATAGTGCATTGCTTTGAAATCAACAAAAGGTAACATTATATATTCCATTTGCCTTTCAGTTGGGCTTTCTTTTTTTGTACTTGATATTATGAGCATACTTACAGCATTAGAAAAGACCATTCTGTGTGCAGAAGTAAAGGCAGCTTTTAGCTTCATAATGCAGGGAGCGTTTAGCAAGCCTTTAGATGCCAAGCACTGTAAGAGGCCAACAGCGCAGATTAACCTTTGACTAAAATTTGTTGTTCCCTGTCTAAAAAAGCTGTGCGTGTTAAATCTAGCGATGCTTAATCCTCTCATAAGTGAAAAGATATCATTAGGTAATGCTATTTCCTTTCTTCATACTACTTAGCAATGAGATGATATTTTTTCTTACAACCAGGCTTCACTTGCCTAAAGTTAACTTTTTTTTCCTCCCACCACAACGGAGGCAGCAAATACCCTGAAAAACATTCTATGCACGCTTTGCTTGAAATCTGCATGAAGCCTTTGTGATATTCTACATGGATTTTCATAGGCGAAATATCCCAGTCAACCCGCTCCGGCTTTCTGCCTTACTCTATGCCTTAGAGTCGAAGGGATAGGAACAGCGAGGGAGGACGGAAGAGGGGTGGAAGAAGAAGTAGGTCCTGTGAAGGCCACAGTTTGGGGAGTGCATCCTTCTCCACTGAGTCACTGGCAGCAAACGCAAAGATCAGTCTAACCAGGTGCTTGCCTCGCTCTGTAGATTAGATTACAGAGGAGACATGAGAACAAAATTATCTGCAAATCGAACAGGGAAATTAATCAGAAATAACTCGATGAGGAAACTGTAAGTTCACATCCAACACCCTCCCTTGTCTGTCATCTGTAAGACAGACACGATGTCCTTAGGTAACAAGAACTGAGGTAGAAGACCTTTAGTGTGAGATTTTATGTCTATGTGGCTAGGAGTTAGGCTTTATTTACCATTTGCTGTAGGTGGTAAGAGGGGCCCAGGTGGTATAGCAGGCTGCTAACTGCAAGGTCAGTGGTTCGAAACCACTAGCTTCTCCATGGGATAAAGATGGGGCTTTCGGCTCTCATAAAGAGTGGCAGTGTTGGAAACTCACAGGGCAGTTCTACCTTGCCCTACGGGGTCTATGAGTTGGCATTGACCACTCAATGGCACTGTGGGTTTCATTTTGGCTACAGGTGCAAAAGGAGCCCGGCTCTGATGGCATAATGGTTAAGTGCTTGGCTGCCAGCTAAACGTAGGCTGGCAGTTTAAACCGACCAGCTGCTCTGAAGAAGAAAGATGTGGCAGTCTGCTTTCTTCGAGATTTACAGACTCGAAACCTCGGCGAGGCCGGTCTACTTGGCCACGATTAGTCCTTCTCCACTTGAATGGAATTAGGAGTGTATATCCACTGTCGCTGAGTGAATTACGGCTCATCGTGACCTTACAGGGCAGAGCAGAACTGCCACGCAGGGTTTCTGAGGCTGTAAATCTTTACAGAAGCCGAAAATGCCATCTTTCTCCCTCGGAGTAGCCGGGGGATACAAACTGCTGATGTGGTTAGAAGCAGAATGAGTGACCCACCAAGCCACCAGGGTCCTTGGAGTTATGAGTAGCTATAGTCGTAGAGGAGCCCTGGTAGCACAGTGGGTTAAGTGTGGGGCTGCTAACCTATAGGTCAGTTGTTCAAAGGCACCAGACGCTCTTTGGGAGAAAGATGAGGCAATCATCCTCCGCAGAGACTTGCAGCCTCAGAAATCCTGGGAGTCATTCTACCCTGTCTGGTAGCGTCACAATGGTTTGAAATCAACTCAAAGGCAGGGGATCTGGTTGGAGTTTTGATAGGTATTCGAGGCTAAAAATCCCTCTTTTGTCTCTGTTTGTGTCTCCCCTGCCTGTCTGTGGGTCTCCCTGATGATGGGTGCTGATTCTGACTCCGAGGGACTCCAAGTGAAACAGGAGGCGTGCTCCCAGCATGTCCTAGGCTACAGTCTTTTCGAGCATGGTTGTAGGTTTGTTCTCCCACAGAGGCGCTGGTGGATTAGCATCACCGCCTTTTCCGTATCGGGACTGTGTCTTGGCCTTCTCTTGGGCTGTAATCCCCTCCTGTAGTGTAATCCCCTCCTATGGACGTGGGGAAGGGGCAAGCATTCTGTCAGGTTATGACAAATCTGTTTCTTTGTGGACCTGTGCCTTTGGGCTGTGCCCTGCACAAGTACGTCTCAGCTCCTTTGCCAACCGGCCCCCTGCCACACACACACACACACACACAGCATACATACACATGGAGGCAGAAAGGCTAGAGGGTGTTTTCCCTTCTCCCATCTGGATCACCAAAACCAAACCCGTTTGCTATCTATAGATATAATTTTCCAATTTAAAGAAAACGGCAAGATTAAAATTTGCTAATTTAAATTTGCAGCACCCATAGTCTATTTTATGTCCCTGCCCTGGTGGTCCAGTCGTGAAACACTTCACTGCCTACCGGAAGGATGGAGGTTCAAACCCGCCAGCTGCCCCGCCCCACTGGCGAAAGACATGGCCGTCTGCTTGCCTAATGGTTCCAGTGCTGTCAATCCTGTGGGGAAGGGTTACCTGGAGTGGCCCTGGTGGCAGCGGGTTGGATTCTGCTTTGTCTAGAAAGGCAGGGCATCCTTCCATAATCATGGTCCCCTCTGTTGGACACAAAAACCCATATCTTGTTTCAGTTGATTTCACATCGGTTGTACCCAAAGAATTTTTCTCTCAACTAGAGCAACAAGTTTATCAATATATGTAGCTAAACACTTAGTGAAAAAAACCTTTCCTGTGATCTCAATTCTCTTTATTTGGAAAAGATGAGGATGTCACAAAGGCCAGCTGGATGATAGACTTGGGCTTATGTAGAGGTGGGACGATGCCAGAGAACGCCTCTGGACTGAAATAAAACCCGGGTTCTCATGTGGCCCCATCAGTGATGACGTGGGCAGGTCGCTTCATCAGTTTAGTCTTAGGATTCCTCATTTATCAAGATGAGAAAATATTGTCTAACTTAGAATGGAGTAATTAATGGCAAGGTATTTAGTATTAAGTATTAACTTAGTGTTAAATATTAAAGCTCTTCTGCTAACAAGAAGCTTACTTGACAAACTAGTTTGACCCAAAAAAGGAAAAATTATTAAAAGGATACAGGAATAGCCCAGAGACTCCCAAAGCTGAGCCACTTTTCTTTCTTTCTTTTTTTTTTTTTTAAGCTGAGCCTCTTGAGGTACTGGACTCAGAAACAGCCGAGTCATCAGGAACCAAAGGTGCTCTAGCTTGTATCTCTCAGTTTTCACTGCTTACACCTGAAGCCCTGAGGCCCACTCTCCGTTTCCAGAGGTTAGTCTGGCTTGGTCTGGGTGTCCACCCCCTGGGCCTATCAACTGAGCAGAGACGAGGAGTTCGCAGAGAATACAGCATCATGAGCCGGGCAGCCACAGGCAAGGTGGAAATATGTCGACTAACGCTGAGGAAAAGGGGCTTCTCTACCTGATTCTCTCAGGTTTAAGGTCACAGCAGGGTGACCCACAGAGACCAGGAACAGGGGAAACGTAAGCCTCCTGAGAGGCAAATTACCTGTAAACAGTAACATAAGTTTAATATCACACTATCCTGACAGCCCAGAAAGATGCATCTAGTTTTTTTAAACTTGGAGCTCTGCGTGTTAAGCGATTTCCAGCCTCATCTTTCCCAATTACCTAGCTTCCTAACACACTAATTATAATCCAGCTCAGCCCTGTGTATTACTCAGCACCCATGACATCCCAAACATTATTCTAAGCCCTACACAAGCCTGCAGAGAATTTGCGTCTGTGAATAAATAAGGGCTGATACTGATAAGAACTAGGAAGAAAGTAAGCTCGCCAATGTGGGAGGATGGCGCAGTGGGGGGTAAGATGTCAAACAACTGAGTCCCGAGGATAAGAAGGAAACAGGCAGAGATGTGGGTTAAAGGGCACCCCTGGCAAATGAAATGCTAGTTGCAAGCTGAGAGGTTGAAAATGGCTTGGCATGTTCAGAAAATAGATGAGATGTCAGCATGGCAACCGCATAATAAATTAGCGGAACGGTGGACTTTTAGAGAGTTAGAGAGAGAGAGACAAGAGTCAGACCATGAAGGTCCTTAAAGGCCAGGGAGGGCTGTAAAGTACAGGTGTGGCAGGTTTTAATTTAGGCGTTCAAAAGATCTGGCTTATGAATATGCAAAACATGGAAACATTGAAGGAGAGCCAAAAAGCCAAAGGTAATAGGAATATCCTAAAAAAGGCTATTGCAATCGGTTAGGCAAGGAGCCTTATCTCTCAGCAGATGCAAAAACTAACTCAAGGTGGATCGAAAGCCTAAAACCACAGAGATCATCAGAGAAAAACTGTGGGCAAACTTAGGATCCACACTACATGGCATAAATACACTATCAAACATCCAAAAACACACGAGCAGCAGAAGATAAATGAGGCAATTTAAAATTAAGCAGTTATGTGCATCAAAAGATTTCACCAAAAGAGTAAAAAGAAAACCTACAGATGGGGTGAGGCAGGTTTGGCAACTATTTATCAGGCAAAGAATTGATCTCTAGACCAAGAACAGACCTCTAAAGTATAGAGAAAACTTCAACACATCATCTGCCACAACGATAAACCCAATTTAAAAATGGGCAGAGGACATGAACAGACACTTTATCAAAAACAAAACAAAACAAAAAACATTCAGTCGAACAACAAACACAGGAAGAAATGCTTGTGATTATTATCCATTAGAGATATCAGCACACATAAATATTAATAGCAAATGTCAAACAATACGTATTTGCAAAAATGTGGAGAGATTGGCATCCCAATACGCTGCTGGTGGGGCTGTAAAAGGATACAACCGCTATAGAAAATGGTAGGATAAAAAGCTGGAAATTGAAATTCCATATGATCTAGCAGTCCCACTACCATATGGAACAATGTAGCAGAGCATAATAAGAGTCAAGGGGCAAACAAATGCATGCATACTCACACATTATTGACAAGAGCAAAAAGATGGAAACAGGCTATGCGCCTACCAATAGATGCGTGGATAAACAAACTATGGCGCACACACAATGGGATCATCTTCAACATTAAAGAATAACAATGACTTGCACAACATCCCAGGGATGAACCTAGAGGACATTCTGCTGAGTGAAATGAGTCCATCTCCAAAGGACATGACCACTGCTGTAAGAAATCAAGAAAAACACTTACAAAGAAAGAAACATTCTTGGAAGGTTACTAGGTGGCGGGAAACAACAACAACATCAAGTAAATTCTGAAGCTCTGTAAGGTTTCTGAGGTTGGTGGGTTTCAACCATTGGCCTTGGGTTTAACAGAGGAGAGTGTGTCACATCCACAAAACTGTGGCAGAGCAGTGGGCTGGTTTTCTGGCCACAGAAGCAGAACCCAAGGGACCAAGTCA
This sequence comes from Tenrec ecaudatus, assembly GCF_050624435.1. Classification (NCBI taxonomy): domain Eukaryota; kingdom Metazoa; phylum Chordata; class Mammalia; order Afrosoricida; family Tenrecidae; genus Tenrec; species Tenrec ecaudatus. Next base: position 148,382,404 of record NC_134534.1, on the reverse strand, counting down.
CTGAAAGGCCGAGGACTGACAAGAGACGTGGCTACTGGCTAAGTGTTGCTGTGGACCCATGACAGTATCCTTACTGTTTACTGATGCTGACTTTTGGTAACCTGTTAACTCTCCTACTAAAGCTCCTTAATCATGAGTATTGTACCTGAGTACCTTGTGGCCATTGCAGCAGTCTATGAAACCCAGCAGACAAGCAGAGTGTCGTGGAAGGAATAGTTGCTGTCAGAATGAAGAATGAAGGGCGGAAGCATGCCTGATCTCTGCCCCGTGGCACTAAGCCTTTGGCTGGTGAGGATTTGGGTTCTCCTTCTCTGGTGCAGCCAGATGTCAGGGTACATCCTGCTTACACATCGCTGCTTGTACATGTCCACAAATATAAGATCTGATGAATGGGTAAGCAAGATATGCTCTATCCATAATGATGAAATATTGTTCAGGAATAAATACTGATAGATGCTGCAAAATGGAGGAAACTTAGAAATATTATGCTAAGTTGGAGATGTCATTCACAAGAGACCACATATTGTATGATTCCATTTATATGAAATGTTCGAAATAAACAAATTCATAGAGCTATAAAGCATAAAGTTGATTGCTAAAGACAGGATGTTTCTTTTGGGGGTAATAAAATGTTCTAAAGCTTATTATGAGGATAATTATGTAACACTGAATGTACTAACACTCGTGAATTATATGTCTACACTTAAAATGGGAAGAAAGTTTAAATGAGAAAAATATGTGATAGGACAAAAAAAGTCCATGGGAAAGCTGGAAGAAATGTATAGGAATTCCTTCTAAAATTGTAGAAAAGTTATAATGTGTAAAGCACTTGAAATCATCAAGCCTATCCTCCTGCAACAACTAAAAATGCTGGAAACTATCAACCAACAACTCCTGTTGGATCCATCAAATAATTGAGATCACAGGAGAAACCACCACCACCCCAAAACCAGACAAAGAGACAAGCTGATGCAAAGAATCATCACTCACTAGAAGCAGAAGCCAGCTGTACTGGACCCAGCATCAGGCCGAAATATTTAAAGTGTATGGATGTGCTTGAAGATAAAAACAAACAAATGAAAACCTGGTGCTGAACAGCACCATCTCTCATTCATCCAGCAACAGCAGAACCTACATGCTTCTTTTTAAAAAATCATTTTATTGGGGGCTCATACAACTCTTATCACAATCCATCCATCCATCCATCCATCGTGTCGAGCACATGTACATTTGTTGCCATCGTCACTTTCAAAACATTTTTTTCTACCTACATTCTTCTTACGCTCACATGGAACATTTACTAAGGCAGATCGTATCTTGGGCCATAAAACACATACAACAAATTTAAAACAATAGATATCATAAAAAGATCTCAGGTCACAACATACTTAAACAAGAAACCATTAACAGAAAGGTAGCTAGAAAATCCCCCAAATATTTGAACTACATTCAACTGATGGGTCCAAAAGTCACCCCAAGGATAATTAAAAATAATACATCTTTCAAAAACTCAAAGATAGAAAATGAGAGGTACATTTTCAAGAAAATTATCTGAGCAAGTTCAAATAATAAATAGTACTACTCCAAATGGAAGGTTGGAAACAATGAAGAATAAAAACTTTAAGAATTCTCCCTTGGGCTCTGCTCTTCTGAAATATAAAACAATAAACCTTTCTGAAGTCTTATTTTCATTTACTGGACTTTTGGTGAAATTTTTCATGTACTTGAATTCTGGGAAATTTTGTTTTATTCTTTGTTGATTTTCCACCTTCCAGTTGGAGTGGTATAGCCATCCTCATAATAAATTTTAGAAAGTTTCACTCTTCATTTCTGGAACTGTTATTTGAACTTGGCAGTAAACAGATCACCTTTTAATGATGAGAACTCCAGGTGGAGCCAAACTTTCCCAGAGCAATACCGGAATCAGAGGAGAGCTGAGCAATGCCTCCAGCATTCTAAGGAAAAACGACTTCTACCCTAAAATGTAAAGTCAGAAAGCTACCCATTAAGTACAAGGGTAACATAAAAATATTTACAGACATGAAAAGTGGATTAAAAACACCCTTTGGTTGCGAAGTAGATAAAGATGTAGAGAGATCGTCAGTTTTACATTCGATAGTTCATACACATTGTCTCAACATACATACACATTGCAATTCCCTCAAGGTGCCCTCACGTATCCTACTTCCTCCCCATGCTTCCCGTTGCCCTTCTTCCTCCTTCCCCAGCCCTCTGAAAGTTGTCTGTGGGTAAATGCTGCCCTTTTTATCTTTAATGGTTGGGTTTTCTCGCAAAGGTATGAGCTCACTTCTAGACCTAAAAGGTGATGAAGGGTCTTAATCTTGGAGGTCCCACTTGCCTCTATCCAACCAGTGAGATAGGTGGATTTTAAAATATTTCCAAAAGAGAAAAAAGGTTGATAGCAAATGTGCTTTTTACATTCAAGCTCATTCCCAATGAAAACTTAACTTACAGGATGCTTAGGAGGCGAAAAGAAGAGGACAAATTGAGCTTGAGAAGTTTATAACCAGGAACCCATTGACGGTGACACATAGCAACCAAGAGAGCAGAGTAGAACTGCTCCTCGGGGTTTGCAAAACTGCAAAGCAACGGTCCCCACCTTCCTCATGCGTGACCCTTTCATCCAGCTCCCCACCTTCCTCATGCTGTGACCCTTTCATCCAGCTCCTCATGTGGCAGTGACCCCCCAACCAGAACATGATTTTCATTGCTACTTCATCACTGTCATTGTGCTACTGTTATGAATCATAAGGTAAATATATTATATGCAGGATGTTTTTTCATTGTTACAAATTGAACATGACTAAACATCATTAAAACATAGTGACTAATCACAAAACAACATGCAATTATATATGGTGAAACATTTCTGTGTTTTCCGATGGCCTTAGGAGAACCCTGTGAGAACCGCTGCCGCAAATCCTTAAGGGAGCAGACAGTCTTCTCTTTCTCCTGAAGACTAACTGGTGGATTTGAACCATCAACCTTGCAGTTAGCAGCCTGAATCCCACCGTGCTACCAGAACTCCTTTTTCCCTAGTCAGAGAACAGGAAATGTGAATGGGAGCCATGGAAGAGAAGGGGGTCAAGAGAGCTTGGGTTTTGCTTCTTTTTTAAACAATTGCTTGGCTGTGTCAGAGGAGTGATTCTGGAGCATGTAAAATGCTGATAGGGTGGACTCAGTAGAGGGAGAAATAGGTGCTTCTGAAAATGCCTCCTTTTTCATCTCCATGAAATGCATGATGCCAGCTGAAGCTTTCTAAGGAGAGGAACAGACCGCCTGAGAATCTTGGGCAATTTTCAGAACACCAGCAGCACCAATCCCAATCAGGTCCTCAGGCTGGGCCTGTGCACCTTCCCATAAGTCTGGCTAGTGAATCTGTCTGGGACGTAATCTTGCTTGATAATGCTTGACAGGCCTACGAGAAGAGGCAGCAGGAGCACTGTCTGAGAAAAAGTATTGATTCTCTCAGTGCTCTGGGCTCTAGTCATAAAGGTGCTTGTAATTCTCAAGGCTTTTATCGCACTTTGGGAGCTCAGGCGAAGCCTGATCTTGCCATCTTAGTACTCAGACCATGCACATTTTAGGATGCTGCTGCAGGGGGAGCACTTCCTCAGTGTTATAGAAGTTCCTTGGGGTGAAGATAATGAGAGAGAGGATGATTCTAAGGAACTGAGAGAACGAGGCTCCCGAAGTGAAAAAAAGATGGGAAAAAATGTACAAAGGGTTTGAGATCAACAATGTTGGGATCAGATCAGATACAACTTCTCTGTTTCAGTGGGCAGAGGGGAGCAGGAGAGGGGATATCAGAGAGAAGGCCAAGCTTAACATGTACAAAGCCAAGTTCAATGCTTCTACGTTTCCTCCTATGCTGCCTTTCATCGACAATAACTCATTTTCACACTTCCCACCTCCTCTCTCACTTCCTGGCATGATTTATTACTGTTATCAATATGTACTACAGAGGTCGCAATACTCAGCTGATAAATAAGCCAAATAAAAAATTATTTGGCCACAAGGGCAGGCACTTATTGACCAAGCCCCTACAGAAAGCCTCAAATACCTTTGCAAACAGTTCACAACATCTGCAGCATGGAAACATCTGCATTCCTGGGTGTTATAGGAAATAAACGTACCTTTCTATCTTTTAGTAAGAATGACAGATCTGACTTGCAAATCTTAATTAAAATGACTCTACATGTAGGAACAAGGGCTAAGAAAGTTCTTCAACCAAAAAAGAATGTTTTAAGATCCTAACAGGCCCGCATACCAGCTATGTGGACAAATGCCCCCACCCCCCGAAGAATTTACTTTAGAGGATGCAGGACAACACTGAAGCTGCAGCTAGGGGAGAGGGACATGTCTGATCAGAGCACACAGGAGCAAATGATCGGGGAGGAAGAGAGAGTGGAGCATATTCTGGCCCAGAGTGGAGGACGATATCCCCACTCTGAACAGTCAATGCACAGAGTGGAACATACAGCTGATCCCACTATGAGACAAATCGTCCCTCACTGGCCCAGGACCCTATGGGGAACAACAATGGAGACTCAGTGTCAGGACTGGCCCAGATTGACCCCGCAACAACGAGGCAAAGCACTAAAGGCATGCGGCAGAGCAATGCGGGGAGCAGAGCAGGGGGCTCCCAAGGGAGTACAAAGGACAGACTTTGGGGCCAGAGCATGGCACCCCATCGGACTTCACTGGAGGACACGCCTAGAGTTCAAAAATCAGACCTTGATCTATTTACAGGTTTTTCTCTCTTTTTTTAATGTTTTCTTTTTCTTTTAATTAATTTATTCTTTTATGGGTCATTGGTTTCCTTTTTTGTTGTCATTGCTGTGTTCTCATTCGTTGCCTATCTTGCTATGCCTTGTTTTTTGGTGCATATTATTATCTCTACAGATCTATCTAGATAAAATAGACTGGATGAACGGTCTGGAGGAGAAAACAATGGGAACAATGGTTCTGGGGGGACATGGCGGGAGGGGGGTAAGGAGGTGGTGTGACCAACCCAGGGACAGAGGGGTAGGGATTCAGCAAGGGCAATGTAACCGAGAGAAATTACTGAAACCCAAATGAAGGCTGAGCATGATGATGGGACAAAAGGAAAGTAAAATAGAGGAAAGAACTAGGTGACAAAGGGTATTTATAGAGGTCTAAACACAGGCATGTACATATGTAAATATGTTTATATAAGATGGTGGGGAAATAGATCTATGTGCATATATTTGTAGGTTTAGTATTAAGGCAGCAGATGGACATTGGACCTCCACTCGAGTACTTACTCAATGCAAGAAAACGTTGTTCAATTGAATTGGCATTCCATGATGCACACCTGCATGACACGATTGCTGAAGACAAATGTGTGCATAAGCAAATGTGGTGAAGAAAGATGATGGTGCCTGGCTAACAAAAGATACAGTATCTGGGGTCTTAAAGGTTTGCAGATAAACAAGTGACCATCTAGTTCAGAAGCATAAAAGCCCACATGGCAGAAGCCCACCAGCCTGTCTGACCACAAGGTGTAGAAGGGACCAGGTATCAGACATCAAAAAACAAAAAATTATATCAGTGGGTGCCTACCTTCCTGATATGATCACTGAAGGCAAAAGTGTGGTGAAGAAAGCTGATGGTGACCAGCTATCAAAAGAAATCTAGCATCTGGGGTCTTAAAGGGCTGCAGATAAACAAGCGGTCATCTAGCCCAGAAACAACAAAGCCCACATGGAAGAAGCACATCAGCCTGTGTGACCATGAGGCATCGAAGGGATAAGGTATCAGGCATCAAAGAACAAGAAATCATATCATTGTAAACGAGGGTGCGTGCAGAGTGGAAACTCAAAGCCTATTGGTAGGCAACTGGACACCCCCTTACTGAAGGGTTGTGGGGAGGAGATGAGCCAGTCAGGGGCCAGGGTAATAATGATGAAATAGATAACTTTCCTCTAATTCTGAAATGCTTCCTCTCCCTCACTATCATGATCCCAATTCTACCTTACAAATCTAACTAGACCAGAGCATGTACACTGGTACAGATAGCAACTGGAATCACAGGGAATCCAGGACAGATGACCCCTTCAGGACCAGTGGTGAGAGTGGCGATGCCTGGAGGATGGAGGGAATGTGGGGTGGAAAGGGGGAACCGATGACAAGAATCTATGTATAACCTCCTCCCTGGGGGCTGGACAACAGAGAAGTGAGTGAGAGGAGAAGTCAGACGCTGTAAGATGTGACAAAATAATAATAATTTATGAATTATGAAGAGTTCATAAGGGAAGTGGTGTGGGGAAAATGAAGAGCTGATATTAAGAGCTCATATAGAAGGCAATTTTTGAGAATGATAACAGCAACAAATGTACAAATGTGCTTGACACAGTGAATGTATGTATGGAATGTGATAAGAATTGTACAAGCCCCCAGTAAAATTATTTAAAATAAATAACAGGGGGGGAAATCCTAACAGGCATTCGGCCTTAGCAACATGTTTCCCAACCTATAATAAGGACAATTTCTGCTGTCAGGAAGTTTATAAGTAGTGGGATCAGACTGATATACACAATTAAAATACCTGTTAGCATTCTCATCTTGATTCTGACTCGGTGACCCTGTGGGACAGAGTAGAACTACCTACCCCCTGTGGTTTCCAAAGCCGTAAATCTTTTCAGGAGCAAAAAGTCTCATCTTTCTCTCGTGGAGTGGCTTACCTTACCATTCACAGCCCATTTTACAAGTAGGGAAATGGAGGCTGGTTGGTGGTCTAGCACACATAACTTTCTAATTAGTGCCCATATCACACTGCCTACCATTCATTCACAAAGGGTTTTCCATTGTTTACATCCTTTTATGAAGGATTCAAGAGTGCTTTCCAACACTCCCACAACAGAGAGGAATGAAAAAACATGATCATTCATAATGTTAAAGCAAAGAATCCCTGGAGGGGCGATGGGGTCAGCATTTGGGCTACCAAGTGAAAGGTCAGGACCTCAAACCAAGCAGGCACTCCTAGGGAAAAGACGAGGGAGTTTGTTTCTGTGTGAACTTCCATCTCGGAAACTGGTAGGAGCAGGTCTGCCTGCCCAGGAGGCCCTCTGTGAGTTGGAATTGACTCAATGGCAGTGGGTTGTGTGAACTCAAGGAAAAAATAGACGGAACAAACTGAACGCAATACACATGTTTGCTAAAAGGTCTGGGACAGCTGCTCTGGATGGATGACAAAGTTAGCACTCGGTTTCCTTACAGTAAAAGAGAGAAGCCAAACAGACCTGCAGTGTCATTAAATGAAAACAAACCAGTTAGTTGGGAGAAGCCTAACTATGCCTCATTATGAGAACTAAGGGGATTTCTCGCATGTGTTCTCATTAAAAAGAAGCTATACCTATGGTATGCAGGTGTTCCAGTAATCCATAAATGTAATATGTGAACAGGTGAACAAGGTTAAGAACAAAAACTAATGCCAACTACATTTGTCAGAGCAGTTCAAAACAGAGGGACCCTGGTGGGCAGCTAGCCACAAGATCAGCAGTTCAAACCCAGTAGCTACTCTAAGGGGAAAAGTCGAGGCTTTCTACTTCTGCAAAGAGTTACTGCCTCAGAAATCCAAAGGGGGTAGTTTTCTCTGTTCTATAGGGTCACCAAGAGTTTTTGGAGAGAAAGATCTCTTGCAGAGAAGACATGAGACTGTAGACTAATAAGAATTTTCACCAGGAAAGCTAGAGAGACCTATTAAAGGAATAAGCTCCCCTCTGTATCACTAGATGATTGAGGTTAAAACCTTAACATGGGCTTGTTCTGTCGCTTCTCCTTGTTAAAAGACGAAGCCATCCGGTCTTCCTCCTCTCTGGAGATGTGAAACTGAATTGAACAAAGCTCCTGCAGAGGTTCTTGAACCGAAATGCTCTACACATTTGGAATGTAACTACCATAACACCCTGTGTGATGCTGCGGTTCCAACATATTTGTTTCCATACTCTACTTGACACAAGCCTTCTGATGTAAATGCACGCATGCTGCAGTGGAGAGAGGAAATTCTTTGAAACACTTACTAGCTATGCAAATATAATCTCCAATTTACACTAGAGCTGCCAGATTTCCTGCCCATCTTCCAAGAGTTTGGGTGAACATACTCAGTTCATGCGTTGCAATTTGACTAGATATTTTTCTCCCTCAGGATCATTTTTCTAAAACAACTGCTTCTAATTATCCCTCTGTTTTCAGAAATGAGATTCTGTTTTCATTTCTGATATTGAAACAGCTGCTTTCATTTTTTGTAAATAAACTACTTTTAAAAGCAGTTTCAGATATACAGGAAAAAATTGTAAGGAGAATGCAGAGAGTTCCAATAACCCTAAACTCCTGGCATCTCTTATTATTTACATTTTGCAGTAGGATGAACTAGTAATGATACCTTATTAATTGATAGACACACTTGACTCAGATTTGTTGCTTTGTTTTTGTTGAGATACACAATTCCCACACCACAACATTTATTTCTATCAAACAGAAAAATTAATAACAACTCACTGCTACTGACTTGAAGCCAATTCTTAGTGACCCTAGAGGACTGGGTAGAACTGCCCCTGTGAGTTTCCAAGAGTGTATTTGGGGAGTAGAAATTCCTGTCTGTCTCCTCAGAGCGCTGGTCATTCCAAACTGTCGGCCTTGCAATTAGCAGCCCAACTCATAACCACCATGCCACAAGGACTCTTAAAAATTTTTAACGGGCATCTTAATTTTAACTTCTTACCCACGAAATAAAATTTTTATCTGCTCAGACAGAAGCTATCTGTTATCAGCTGGTCCCCGTAAAAAGAGGACCAGCTCCATCAGTCATGCTAAGGTGCGTTAATGGCTGAGCTTCTATTCTTCTCTTTCTTCTTCTCTTTTTAAGTCACAAGATTTCTTTGAGCTAACTGCTTTGTTGCTGTTCTTTAATCAGAAAGTTCTGATGAAAGGCTCAGAATAAACCCTGCATTTCAATGTCTTTGACTTTCGAACACCCTTTTAAAATGCTGAGTACAGTGTATTCAAAAGATCATGTAGCCATAACTACTCATCCCAAAACATTTTTATCTTTGTACTTACCTTACTCATCTATTCCTGCATATTGTCTGCTTTTTCCCATTAGAGCTCTTAATGTATTAGTCACACTTATTTTAAATTCCCTGTCTGATCTTTCCGAAATCGGTGTCACATCTGAGTCTTGTTCTGATGCTTGCTTTGTCTCTCTGGAGTGTGGGGGGTTTTGGGGGGGGGATTTTTGGGGTTTTTTGCTGTTAGCTTGTTTGATTGTTTTTTGTGAGAAGCGCAATATCAGAAATAAAAGTTGAGATAAATAGGCCACTAGTATGAGGAATTATATTAATCTGGCTAAGAATTTGGCTATGCTTATTCCGCGGTCCTTGTTGTCTCCCCTGTTTTCTTGGGCTCACCTCAGAACTCTTCCTCAGTCTGCATCTTGCAGTTCTTGCAGTTTGATCCGAAACTCTTAAGCTGGAGCCCAGTTGGTCATAAAACGTGGAGTACAAGATGTGCTCTATAATCTTGACACTAAATGTCAACCTTTTAGCATGCCTGTGTCTTTTGCCTCTTCTTAACTCCCTCTCCTCTTTAAGTGAGACAGGGAGGTGAGGCTAGAGGGAAGTGAAGCCATAGAACTGCCTCCCCACTTCTTCCTCTGGGATAAGGCTCTGATAAAGTCTCCCCGTAGAGAGCAGGCATTTGGTATGGGTTGTTATGGAGAAGTCTCTGATTCCATTCCATAGCAGTTGCTCTTGGATGAATCGTTCTCCCTCTTCACCATGAGCATCTGATGATGTTCCTAAAAGTAAAACTCACAAAGCATGGGGGCTACCCTAAGACCACAGCCTCTGGGTCTGGGTCACACTCGCGGTACCTCACACTCAACCTCCAGCCATGCATCAAAATTACTCTTACAGTGTTTCTACCAGTTGGTGGATCTAGCAGATTCTGTTCCAGGTAAGCAGACCTCAGCTGTAACTCTGGATTTGCCTGTCTCTTCAAATTTGGGGTAGGGCAAATGTGCAGGGTTGGGGATGTCATTGCTCTAAATCCTCAGCCCTTTGATGGGTCAAAGGGGGGGGGATATTGTTTAGTTTTTCCTCATGGAAAGGATGGGAATGGTGACTTCCAAACTCTTTCCATGTTGGACCAGATACCTCTTGCTTTCATTTTCATCTTTGTGGCTAATCAATGGGCCTCTTGGGGCATCATCCTGGTAACGTATTGCCTAGTGTGCATGCAACTTCCTAACCAAGGAGGCTTATTCAGAAACACCTCAGTGGTGGGGGACAGCTGATGAACAAGTGGCTAGGGAGCGGGGCTCAAGGGCTTTTCCTAGAGGTTGGCTTTCCAAGATGAGAAAGTGGTGGGAACTCATATGGAACTGGAATGAGAAGGGACCCTCAGAAGCTGGGCGAAGAGATGGTGGAGGCGAAGGTTTCTTTTAAAGACTCAAACAGAATCCTTTGACTAGATCCAGGAAAGCAAAATTACCAAATCCATTTCTAGCATTCATACTTCTTTCTGGGCGTTTCTCTATTTTGTTTCTCAGTATTGGCTTCCTACCCCACCCCCCACTTTTCGGTATTTTTATCTTGCATTTTTCACTGCGTACTCTTTGAAATGCTAGAGGTTATTATGCTATCAAAACGGCTGATGCTGTAACTAATGAGTGGAAATAACAGAGGCAAATTGTCTCGCACTGGAAGGAGCCATTTGTCTCAGGAGAGGCTTTCCTGCCATCGGCACAGTTAAAGAGATGGAACAATCTCTTGTCAGGAAAATAAGTAAATGAATGTTATCTTACCCCCTATGGGCTCACTAAGGTTAATGCCTGGAGTAACTGATACTCTGGGAGAGGAGGGGGAGTCCCAAGTTCTGAGTCCCTTTTCAGTCCTATAGCTACACAGCATAAAAATATATCTTAATTTAATGTCTTTGACAAAGCAGCTGGGAATGATTAAGAAATCACTTACTATCATTAAAAGGATCATTAAATGCTGAAAAGAAAATGTATTTAAGATCTCCAACTTACAACAGAAACCCATCGTCTCAAAAACATGCAAATGGTCTATCAAAATCAACCTCCAGATGGCCTGCTGATATATACAATGTATATAAGCAATTCAAACAAAATAAAAAGTAAATTGGGAAGCTGAAGAAATGATAAAGATCAAATTCTAGGCATGTGAACTGTTTGAAAATGCAGAGATTCTGATTTAGGAAAGCTGAGTAAGACGTAGGGAACAGGCTTTTAAAGTAAACATACTGGGTGATTTTGGTCCCATTTTAAAAAGTTATGCTATCACAGATCAAAATAAAGAATATGTCTCGAGTATCTGTCTATTGAATTATTTTTTTTTAGTTTTAGACTGCTTTTAAAATTACTGAACCAACTCAATGTATGTGGTTGCATTTATATTTTCATGACATTTTATTATAAAATCTTTTCTGATTGTCTCAGAGAAACAGCTGAGCAATGCAAAGGAGTGGAAAGACAGAAAGACAGAAGGTGGAGGCACCTAGGTCCCTGAATATTTAAGAGTACAGATAGAGTTACTACATGGAAAAATATGCTAAAAGCCGTAAATCTGAGTGCAGTTCCACAAATATATGTGTATACATTACATATGTGTATATATATATACACACACACTTATCTATATTCAACAGAGGATATTTGTTATGTGTTCTTACCTTTGCTGCAAAAATATCATAAATGTAGAGGGGAACACAGAGGACAAAGTTATGAAACCTTCTTAGACATTACCAAACACCTTAAAGGGATGAGTTGCGGGTTCTGGGGACTCAGGATCACCGTCTTGGAGACACCAAGGTCAACTGATAACATTGCTCACAAGGGCAATGTTACACATCCTACTTAAGTGAGTAGCAACCAGAGTCTTAAAAGCTCATGAACAGCCACCAAAGATACAACTATTGGTCTGTCCTCATCCAGAGGGAAGAAGAATGATGAAATTTGAAAGACACATGGAAACATTTAGTCCAATATCAGCCCTACAACCCTGAGACCCAAAGAACTAGATAGCGCCTGCTACCACTACACTGCTCTGAAGAGGATCTCAGTAGAATGTCCTAGATGGAGTTAGGAAAATGTAGAACAAAGGCCCAAGTCAATAAGCATGGCTTACTACGTGGATAGAGACAGGTGAAATCCCCAAGACTATGTATGGCTCAGAGTCACCCCTCAGGTCTGGAAGTGAATTCACCCATTGTTAGAATAATCAACCATTTAAGATCAAAAGGACAAAATTTACCCCAGGACAAGGTTGAGAAGGTCAGGAAAGGAGGAGGAATGGGAACAGGAAACACTAGGAGGAAGCATGGACAGGATTGTAATGGCTGAGTTGAGACAAAATGTGTATGAACTACTGAATGTAAAACTGGTGATGTCTGGGTGTTTGATAAGTAATTTAAAATTCTTGAATTCAAAACTGATGGTCTGAACTGTAAACCTCTACCTAAGTCACAATTTCAAAATTGCTTAAGAAGACATACAAAGTCCATGAAGAGACACACAGGGCACAGGTAGTGCTAAAAGGATAGTCTTGCAGTAAATGACATCTTACCCCGCCCCACCCACCCAGCTGCACCTTAGAACTTGACATTTTCTCTCCTTGTTGTTGCATGACGTAATCAAACTGTTTGATCTTCTATCATCCCCATGATTGGCTGAGGGCCTGATCATTGTGATCCACAGGATTTTCATTGATTGATTTTCAGTAGCTCCCCAGGCCATTCTACCTAGTTCGTTTTATTTTGGAAGCTCTGCTAAAATCTGTTGTGTGTCCTACCAACAGAAAAACCTCCACTGAAGGTGACTGGGCAGGAGCTGGTGCATTGGCTGAGAACTGAACTCAGGTCTACCACACAGATAGAAATAGTCTACCATTAAGCCACCATTTTTCCTCTCCTTAGAACACTCAGAAGTGTCACAATGAATCAGAATTGACTTGATGACAGTGGGTGAGTAGGCAGAACACTTGATTTCAAGACACCTCAATAACTGGCTCCTCTCTTCATTCCCAAATGGGGACCTTTACTGGCAATTCTTTCAAAAGTAGTGCTTCCTCAAACGATATTTCTTTTAATTTTAATCACAATCTCTTTCTTTCACTTTCTTTTAATTTTAGTCATAACCTCTTATTAAATATTTAATTTTTAAGACTGATGATCACTGTGATCACTCATTCACAATAACAAGTTTTAATATAATTGCCAAAAATAGTGACATTCTCATTTTTTATGCAAAAGGTGGTTTAATGTCTGTGTCACAGTAACCAACAAACAAAAACAAGTTGAAAGAATAATACCACCTTTAATAGCATTAAACAAACAAGGAATACCCAGGCATAAAGATGACAGAATATGTGAAAGACTTCCACACTGAAAACCCACAAAGCCTATTTGAGGATTTTGCTGAGGAGAAATTAAATAAGTGGTGAGATATACCAAGCCCCGGAATTAGAATGTTCTCATGACCAAATATGCCAATTCCCCCAAAATCCATCCACAGAGAACAGAAAACGGTACATTCATTTGAAAGTTTTCTTTATCTAATTCGAGGGTACGTAAAAAGTATTACTACAGAATCACAGAAACCTTTAGTAAACACAAATTTCAAAATGTGAACTTGTTTCTTGATATGGCTGTGGGGCACGGGTGTACAACTGCTAGAATCAGCAGAGTAAAAGTTAAAACAGGCTGTATGAAAGCCTCGGTTTCAGTTTCGGTTTCAAGTTCCTGGTCACTGATGCAATACATCACCTGATCCACCTAACCAATGGGACATCGCCTGACATCGCCTGATCCAACCTAACCAATGGGACACATCGCCTGATGATGCCTTAGCCAATAGAGTTCGAGTGACAGCCCACCAGTGACCAACCAATCAGGAAAGCACGCGCGAACCAACTCACCAATCACCGCTGGACAATGCTGGCGCCAGAAGTTTTTTCAAATAAGTTTAAAGAACTGCAACCCTGAACTGTCCCATGTCCCGCCCCTTGTCCCTGGCCCTATAAAAACCCGGAGAACAAAGCGCTCGGGGCTGATTCTCTTTTGGATCCTGGGTCCCCGAAGCGCAGGGCAGCGAGGGAGGAATCCCTAGCTCGAGCTAGCAAATGAACTCCATTTGCCGCTTTTGCATCTCAACTGGTCGTATTCTTCCATGCGCCCAAGGTAAGCTCGCCTTCCTTCCCCCAATCTAACATTGCCTCATCTTCTGCAAATATTGTTCCCATCTCTCTAGCCCTTCCCTGAAGAATTCTGCATCCTTCTTGCTGTGAAGCAGAAGCCGGTGTGGTAATCCGTCATCCTGCCTTTGCTTCCTTTCATCTTCCTGCGCCGCTTCCCTCTGCTCTCATGCTTTCCGCTCTATGACGGCATTTCCCAGGAAAGCATTAGCATTTCATCCTTGCCTCAAACTCTGTTTTCTGTGGAACATGGATAGGCCAATCCCAGATGAACAGTGAATTCTGATGAAACTATAAATTTTTTTTCATTTTATCCACATAAAAAGTTGAGGAAGCTGCTAACTCTAAGAGGGGAAAATTCATATGAGGTAAGAATTGCCATCAGAGTACAGATGCAATGCGAGACGGTAGCGTCATTGCTCACCTAACTTCAGGAAGAAGGAGAATCATCATCAACATCAGTCCAAAGCTGATTTCTATGAAATGGAGGTCAGATATACTTTAATTCTCCAACCTTTTTTTTTTTTTTTTAACCAATTCTGACACCATCTGTCCTCCTCCTGGCACTCTGCTGAATTTAATTAGTTGCAGAGCATACAGTCCATACTCAGTTGTATTATTTGTTAGAAAATAACATCATCAGGATTAGTAAAGGGAGTAACTTAGGATCTAGATCTTTGAGCAGAAAAGCTTCTTCTCAGCTGCTGCCACTGAGACTCCCACCCCCCAGGCTCATGCCTGGCATCAGCCCCTTCTCAGGCAAATGTTAAAGCTTGGGAGCTCCACCCACAAGTGCCCATAGGCCTCCCACTCCAGCAGCATGCCCCCTTTGAAAGGCACTCAGCTCTCTCACGCTGTAGCTAGTGAGCTCCTTGAGCTCCACCAAGTGCCCAAGGCATCTCACCCCACCAGAAATCCTCTGTTTGAAGGCAGTCACCTCGCTCTTGTTGTGGAGATCGGCATTCCTGCTGTAGCTGCCTCATTCCGTGGACCCCAAACCCCACCTCACTGTCTCAGGAGGCTCTCCTGTTTCTGCTGCCGTCACTCCAGTGTTGTGCAGCTGTCTCCTGGGTCAACAAGTTCTCAGGAAAGTGTCTCCAGGTCCAAAAGATGCAAGTTCCAGGCTCTGCTTGATGATAGTGTTGTTGTTAGGTGCCATCAAGTCACTTCTGGCCATAGCAACCCTGTGTACAAGACCAAAAAACCCAAACACTTGTCTGGTGCTGTACCATCTTCACAATTATTCCTATGCTTGGGCCCATGAGTGCAGTCACTGTGTCAATCCATGTCTTCTTCACTGCTCCTCTACTTTACCAAGCGTGAGGTCCTTCTCTGGGGGCTGGTCTCTCCTGACCACATGTCCAGAGTACAAGAGATGAAGTTTCACCATCCCTGATGCTAAGGAGCATTCTGACTCTACTTCTTCCAAGATAGATTCGGTTGTCCTATTGGAAGTCCAGGGTACTTTGAATATTCTTGACCAGCAATGCAATTCAAATGCATCTATTCTTCTTCGGTCTTTCTTATTCAATGTCCAACTTTCACATGCATATGAGGCTATTGAAAAATGCCACAACTTGAGCCTGGTGCATCCTAATCCCCAAATGAACATCTCTGCTTTGATAGGGAGGTGCCCCCCAAACCTCCATGGCATGCGTTGCTTATTCAGACAAGTGACAAATTTTACACAGCCCATTTTCCTTATAACTGAACAATATCTACCCTGGACTAAAGTGGTCAATCCCCTTATAAGTGGCTCCATCTATTAGCATAATAACTGACACTTTCTTCAACAGCGACTTCTTCTACAGTGAAAGTAACAAGCTTCTCCAAAGGACTAGGGCAACCATAACAAGAATAACTATAACAATTCTTCAAGGCCTAGTGGATAAAAACCTCCCAAGCGGTTCTTTTTTCATTCTGCTTCACAGAACTGCAGCAAAAGAAGCTCATTTCACCACCACAGTGCATCCCTGGGCTCTGCAGAAAGAGGTATTTACATAGTTATAATCATGCAAAGGCAGCCCTAGGTGGTGCAAACAGGAATGCTCCACTGCTAATTGAAAGGCTAGTGGTTTACACAGACCCCTGGCATCTAGAAGAAAGGTCTGGCAAACTACTTCTGAAAGATCAGACATTGAAAACCTATGGAGCACAGGTCGATTCTGACACACATGGAGTCAAAATTGACTCTGGTAAATGGTTTTGTTATAAGCATGTAAACAACCAACCGCTGATATAAATACAAATTGGAATAATTTTATTTTATGGCTGGGATCAAAAGGGACAGTGTGAGAACTAAATTCACATCTATCAGGTACTGAGAACAAAAGTCACCAATCAGAGCCCTCCCTGTTCCTAGCTCTAATGTTTCCCAAAGTGGACAATACCATCCCTGGTGGCACTGGAACAATCCAGGGGGCCGCAAAAGCAGACACCTACACTTTATCCGGGATTACAGGCTAGAGTGTAAAAGATTTAAATTGTGGGGACACTGAATTTTTTTCTGGAAAGGGGGAGGTAACCCAGTTAAAGTAATTAAATGTATGATATTGGACAAGCAGTTCAATTTATTTTCATTTAGCTGTTTAATTTTCTTGATTTCTTAAATGGCAGTAATGCCTCCCATGTTGCAGCAGGCTTACTATAAAGGAAAAATGAAACAATATACATGGGAGTACAGAAAAGCCATCTTGCAGAAGAGGAGGGGCCCAGTAGCAAGTTCAAAGTAACATTTTAGGTTCTTTGGTTCACTTGGACTTTTATTATTATGCCCTTTTCTAGTAGTGCACGTCATTTCCCCCCTCATGCACCTAACAATGAACTCTTAATACTTGGTCAAATTCGACCCAGTTTGTCAAATGTTGGCTCCTTCAAGTATCCCATGAGTTGTAGAGAACAAATACACATGATTTATAGTTCCCCTAGGAACTAAACACAATACTAATCACGTGGTGAGTATGTTAAAAACAAAACCGCAGAAATAGAGCAAAATAACCTCTTTGAGAATAACTTTAACCTCTTTGAGCTTCCGGCTTCTCTTCTGTAAAATGGTAATAATACCGTACAGAGATGCTTTGAGGCATTAAAAGATGATGCAATATCTCCGCTTTGTACACAATACCCTCTGTTCATATTTCAACAACAAAGAAGACATAAGGTCCACTGAAAGCCATCAAGAGCAACTAAAAATATTGGTCCTACACGTCCCCTAGCCACAACCCTACTATGTCATCTTAATTCCTTGTCATTCAGAGAGTTACTAATTTTTTGGCTAAAAATATTGTTCAGGGCTCATTATTTCTTTTAATTTTCTAATGTAAGCAGGCTTAATTGAGAGGAAACGAATTAAAGATGCGTAGGTCCATCATCACACACAAAGCACTGGCCTGCCTGAGAGTCAAAAGAGTTGAATTGTTGCCCAGACTTTTCTAATGATTTTCCATGGTCCCTTTGGCAAGAGACTTACTCTCTCGTCGTTCTTCAGGTCTCTGCTTTCCCTATATCCAAAATAGAGAAGCTACGAAAGAGGTTAAAAATATCTTCTAAGTTGGCAAGTCTATGAAACCATTATCCCAAATTGCAGTCATCACTGTTAGAGTATCCACACTCCACAGAAAGGTTTAAACAAAACAAAGTTCAGTGGTCTGCTCTGAAAAACCCCAACATCCTTGGATTGCAAGGATTACAATCGATCGTGGACAGCCAAACAACTGCTGAGCAATAGCTTCTGACAATTCCAGCGTTTGCTTGGAGCTCTCCAAGGTGCTGACTCCACCTCTGATTTGGTCCTCCAAATCAGAATTTAAGGAGCCCTGGTGGGGTGGCGGTGGGGTGCGTTACCAGTTGGGCTGCTAACCGCAGTCAGTAGTCTGAACCCACAGGAGAAAGATAAGGCTTTCTACTCTTCCTGTAAAGGGTTACAGGCTCAGAAACTGCCCTAGTACAGGGTCATTAGGATTCAGAATTGATTCGCTGAGTTTCTTTTATGAGTTTAGAGAAGTCAGAATCTTGTCAGAGCAGATGGTCTCCTCTTTCTCCTACACCTGATGGGTTTGGAGCACCTGCTTGAGGTTAGCAGTCAAGCTTGTAATCCACGGCACCACCAGGTGTTACTCCAGTAGTGTTCAATACATGTCTGTGGAATGACCGAGAAGGGTGGGCACATGAACAATGCTGAACTCGAAGTGCCTCCAGTTTGCAGTGTATCCACAACATCCTAGCACTCCTGTCTTGCAGGAATTTCTATCTTGCAAAAGACTGATTATCAGATTTATGGACTTGCATATGATTGCAAAATTCACAAACAAGGTGACATTGTGGGGAAAAGTGGACTCTGTTCTACTGAGCTCTGCAGTTCCATTATACTGATTATGGCAAGGATTCCGGAGTTAGACTAACTTGGGTTTAAGCCCCAACAGTTACTAACTAGCTGAAAGGCTTGGGAAAATGACTTAACTCATATAGGCCTCATTTAAAATGGGGGAAATATAGTTTATACTCTTACAAGATTGCTGAAAGGATTAAATGAGATAGCATAAGAATGTACTTACTAAGAAGGCACTCCGTAGATTGTCTTATTCATTAAGTACCTGGCACAATGCTTGACACACAAAAAATGCTCAATAAATATTAGCACCATTTTCATTGTCATCATCTTTATAGAAACTCGGGTGGAGCAGTGGCTATGTGCTGGGCTGATAACTGCAAGGTCAGCAGTTCAAAACCACGCTACTCCAGGAGGGAAAAAATGGGACTTTCTTCTTCCATAAAGAGTTATAATCTTTGAAACCCACAGCTGTAGTTCTACCCTGTCCTATAGGCTCACTGGGAGTCAGAATTGACTCGATGGCAGTGAGTTTGGTTGGGCTTTATAGAAAGTCACTGGCTTCTGTAACTAAAATAAAGGCTTTGCATATGGCAAGCAGCTCCAAAAAACTTCAAAGAACTCTGAGACAAGTAACACTGCCTAATTTTGAAAGGTACAGAGAGATTAAATTGTACACTGAAAATGGGTAAAATGGCATATTTTATATCACCTACACATGAGAGCTTCAAAAGGCTCATGGGAAAATCAATGATCTTTGAATTCCATTTTCCATGAATTTTTGGAAGCCCCTTCATATGTATGTACACATATGTATATATGTTAGCACAGTTTAAAAAACAATTCTAAGCAAGACGAACAGAGGTTAAATCTTTCAATTGGGGCCACTAGAGACAAAAATGGGCATTTTCCATTAAAGTCAGATGCAAGAGGTTGGAATATACACAAGATGTGACTTGTAGATAGTCTAACAATCAGATACCAAGGAAACCAAAGTACCCTCATATACAGGGTTACTTAGTAATTTACTGAATCACTTTAAATCTGAACAGCTAAGTCAGGGCAAAAGTCATATTAATAGCTCGCTTCAAATGAAAGAGAACATTCACATGCTGTCTCCTTAATACTAACAGAACTTTTCACCCTGTTTTACAAATGAAATCAATTTTTGTTTAACAAGCCCTTCATGTGAGGTACACTAGAGTCTGAGAATCATTGGCCAATCTATCACTCCCTTCTTGCCTCTTTATTCAGTTTAGATACTATCACTCATATTTCAATAACCTAAATGTCCTCTCCCTTTCATTCTCTCCACCTGGTAAAATCTCTTACAAACTCAATGAGCTCAGTTAACCCCCTTCTTCAAATGTGCCCCATGCTGCTGAGGATTGAAAACAACAACAATAATAACAGCAGCAATTGGTCACACTGGCACCCACCTCCGCAGGGCTCTCGACTCTCAGTAAATCATGTGTCAAAATTTGGTTAAAAGACAAAATTGATTTAAAATCTTACTCATTTCATTCAAATAGATTTCCCTCAACCTTATTCCTCATTCTCAGCCGATGATTTAGCACCGCGTACTTCACAGAGAAAATAGAGACCACCAGATGGATGCTTCCTTGATTTCCTTCTATCCGATACAGCACTGTGTTTTCACGCACAGCCTCTTCCTTCCTTTCTGTTAAAATAATCAATTAATCAGGTGCCTACTACCCCCTGATCTAACATCAAAACTCCACTTGTGAGCTGGACCTCATTTCCTTCCACTTTTAAAGGAAACTCATGTCATTAATTATCCTTGTCTGTCGATGGTGTTTATCTTTTCCTTAATTATGTCACATATATACAATGAAATACCCTGCAGTCAGGAAACATGAAGAAAGCAGTTGTTTTTGACTTGGGATGGAAGAGTTATAGAGTACAAAATAATCTCTTCCAAAGTTCAACCCCATATCCATACTCCTTACTGCCCGGTCCTATGCTATCTTCACAATTGTTTTTATTTGAGCTCATTGTTGCAGCCACTGTGTCAAACCATCTTGTTGATGATCTTCCACTTTACCAAGCATGATGTCCTTTTCCAGGGACTAGTCTCTCCTGACAATATGTCCAGAGTACATAAGATAAAGTCTCTTCATCCCAAGTTTTAAAAAAAATCATTTTATTGGGGGCTTGTACAACTCTTATTACAATCCATACATGTATACATTGTGTCAAGCACATTTGTACATTTCATCCCAACTTCTAAGGAGCAGTCTAACTATACTTCGGAGAGAGATTTATTTGGCTGCATTTGGAGTTTGTTTGTTTGTGTGGCTGCTAGTGGTACTTTCAATATTCTTCAGCAATACCGTAATCCAAATGCATTGATTTTGCTTCAGTTTTCCTTACTCATTGTCCAACTTTCATAAGTCTAAGAAGTGATTAAAAAATGCATAGCTCGGGTCAGGTGCACCTTAGTCCTCAACGTGATATCCTTGCTTCAACACTTTAAAGAGGTTATGCAGAGCAGATTTGCCCAATGTAATCATTGTTTGGTTCATAAGTTGCTGTTTCTATGAGCAGTGACTGTGCGCCCGAGTATGATGAAATTATTGACAACTTTCATCTTTTCTCCATTTACCATGATGTTGTCTTTGGGTCCAATTTTGAGGATTTGGGTTTTCTTTACATTGAGTTGCAATCCATACTGAAGGCTTCAAGTCCTCCTCGCTTCAGCAAGTAAGGTTGTGTCATCCACAAATGGAAGGTTGATATAATTAAAGTTTATTGTGCCAACCTAGCCGATAAACACATGCAGGGTTAATTGAAGTGCAGAGAGATAAGTGGCTCAGTGAACCTTGCCTTTCTAGTTTTCCGGTCTCTTGCTGTGTGATGGTTGGACCAGGGTGCAGCTGCCTTAGCCAGTTCTCTGCTTCAGCTGGCAAGGTGCACTTCCTGTAAGACATCCCCGAGGAGAAGCCGCATGGACCTACCCTGATGTAGCCATAGGTGCTGGAGACCCCTGCTGGCGCTGAGATGCTTATACACTCACTGACTTGATTTTCCTCCTGCAGTCGGCATCATTGTGTGTGTTTTGTGAGACGGAGAAGGACTTTGTGGGTTGGTGTCGGACATGTAGGTTAATGTTGGACTTGTGGGTTTGGCAGCGCTGGGTTGGGATGTTTTCTTGATGTGCACTTACCCTTTATATAAAGCTCTATTATACATGAGTTTCTGTGGATTTGTTTCTCTAATGTAGCCAGACTAACACAAAGGTTTTTAATAAACCTTCCCCAATCCTGATGCCATGATCTTCTTCATAGAGGCTGGCTTCTTGGCATACAGACTGAATAAGTACAGTGAAAAGATACAACCATGATGAACAGCTTTCCTGATTTTAAATCATATAGTGTACCCTTTTTATAGTTGCCTCTTGATCAGATTCCACATGCGCATATTGAAATATTCTGGAATTCCCATTTTCAATGCTATCCATAGTTTATTGGCAATCCACATAGTTGATACCTTGCATAGTCAATAAAATACAAATTTTCTTTATCTCTGATTGTGTTAGCCTTGGTAGACTAGAGAAACAAATCCAGGGAGACACATACATATGCATATAAGGAAGAGCTTTATATAAAGAGTAACTGTACATTAAGAATATGTCCCAGTCCAGTCCATAAGTCCTATATCAGCCCATCTGTCAAATACTAATCTATAAAGTACTCTTAAGACTCATGAAATACATGCAATGATGCTGAATGCAGAAGGGTCTCAGACCAATGGATTGGAAGTCTTGTGGATCCAGTGGCATTGTAAGCATCTCAGCACTGGCCAGAGTCTCTACATGGCTTCTCTGGCTCCAGAGGTCTGGTTGCATAAGGGTAGGTCCATGTGGCTTCTCCCGCTCCCAGGGCATAGTACCAAGTTCCTTGTCAGTAGAGCATCTCTCAGGGAGTTAGCTGAGAGAGTCTCTCCCGTCTCCAAGAAGCAAAAAACAGGACTTCCCAGAATTATCAGGAGAAGGTTATGCCCACATAGAGGCCTCGTTGACTATGAGCCTCATTGGCTATGACCCGATTGACAGACTAGACTCCACCCTTTACTCTTAATCCTCTCAAGTCCCAAATTGACACCAGATAAAGTAACTACCACACTGGTATTCTCTGTTTTCAGCCAAGATCCATCTGATGTCAGTCATGTATGCTTCATGCCACATCCTTTTCTGGATCCAGGTTGAACTTCCAAAGGTCCTTGTTTATGTACTGCTGCAAATATTGTTGAGTGATCTTCAAAAAAATGTACTTGCATGTGCTATCAGTAATTTTGTTAAGTGATTTCTGAATTTTCTTGGTTCATTTTTCTTTTAAATGGCACAAATATGGTCCTATACCAGTCAGTTGCCTAGGTAGGTAGCTGTCTTCCAAATTTCTTAGCATAGACAAGTGAGTTCTAGTGCTTCATCAACTTGTTGAAACATTTCCATTGGTGCTCTGTCCATTCTTGTAGCCTTGTTTTTCACTAATGCCTTTAGTGTAGCTTGGACTTCTTCATTCAGTACCCTTGATTCTCGAACATATACTACTTCTTGAAATGGCTGCATGGCAACCAGTTCTTTTTGGTACAGTGACTCTGTATAGTCCTTCCACCTACTTTTGATGCTTATTACATCTTTCAATATTTTGCCCACAGAATCCTTCAATATTTCAGCTTGAATTTTTTCTTTAATTTGAGATGTGCTGAGTGAGTTCTTCCCTTTTGGTTCTCTAATTCTAGGTCTTGGAATTTCATTATAATATTTTATTTTGTCTTCTTGAGCTTCCCTTTGAAATTTTCTGTTCAGCTTCCTTACTTTGTCATTTCTTCCATTTGCTTTATCTTTTCTATGACCAAGAGCAAGTTTCTGAGTCTCTGACAACCCCTTCTTTCTTTCCTGTTTTTTAAATTATCTTTTGCTCTCCTCATGTATGATGTTACTTATGTCAACCCACAACTAGTCAAGTCTTATGTCACTGGTGTTCAACATGTCAGATCTATTCTTGAGCTGTTCTTAAGAGTTAGGTGCTGAGATGGTTTATTGTGCCAGCTGGCTGATAAACACAAGTGGGATTAATTGAAGGGCGAAGAGATAAGTGGCTTGGTGAGCCTCGCCTTTCTTGTTTCTCACTCTTTAACCAGTGTGCAGCTGCCTTGCTTGTTCTGTGCCTCAATTTACAGGATACACTACCCGTGTGATGCCTAGCCTGTGGACTGTGTCGCTGTAAGTTGAGGTCCCTTTAAGACCACATGATTGAAATTTACATCTCCGGAGCTGAGGACTGACTGTTGGTGACCTGGCTGACGGTTGGTGACTTGCTTTGCTGTTTGCTGCCTGTGCTGGGATAGCCTAGTTCTCTCTCTCTCTACAGAGGGGTCTACCTGGCGGCCCTCAAGACTTGAAGGACTGCTAGTGTCTCACAATTCTCTCACAGAGTGAGTTACACTGAGCCATTTGTACTGCTTTATAATTTAACTGTTCATTTCTTGTATTATATATCTGTTTATAATTTAACTGTTAATTTCTTGTATTATATCTACCTGTATATAATTTAACAGTTCATTTCTTGTGTTATATATCTAACTATCTTTATAAATATATATAAAATTATCAGCAATCTGGTTTTATCTCTCTAGAGAACCCTGTCTAATACTGGTGGGAATATACCCAAGGTAGTATTTGGGCTCTCGTGGACTTTGTAAAATGGTTTCCAATTTCAACATTTATGTATTTAAAGAATAGTCATTTATATATTTAACCCAGAAAAAAAAAGACAAAGTACAGCAAGGAACAAATTAACTTATGTATTTTACTTTAGAACCACTTAATTTAAGATAAAACTCTGACACTTTTCATTTCTTATAATCACATCAGTCACTAAAATTGAAAAAAAAGTAAATATATTAAACTCAAATCCAAACTAAACCCATTGCCACTGAGTTGATTTTGACTCACCATATCCCTATAGGGCATAGTCGAACTGCCCCTTGGAGTTTACAAGGCTATAATCTTTACAGAAGCAGACTGCTACCCCTTTCTCCTTGTCACATCTTTCTCCCGCAGAGCACACTGGTAGGTTTGAACCCCCAATCTCTTGCTTAGCAACCATGCAGTGAACCTCTGTGCTACAGAGCTCCCTTTAAAATATACCAAACCTCTTTAAATGTTTACTTGAGTACAGATTTTTTGTTACAGCATGTATAAGGCCCTCTGGTGGTGACAGAGTGAAAAGGTGCTGAATTGAGAAGGACCAATGGCCACTTCTAGCGTTACCAGCCATCCAGAAGCTGCCAGGATAGGAATCACTGGACCACAGGCTTACAATTAGAGTTTTTGAAGGCTTCAAGCCCTGTCACTTAAAACCTTTGTGAACTTGGGTACATTTCTTAACCTTCTAATCTTCGATTTCCTCATTCATAAAATGGGACTGATAGTTAAAAACAAAAACACTGCTATCAAGTTGATTCTGACACAAAGTAACTCAATGTAGGGCTTCTCAGACCATAAGTCTGCATGGAAGCAGACACTCATCTTTCTCCCTCAGAGAGACTGGCGAGTTTGAGCCACCAACCTTTCAGTTATCAGCCAATACCTAACCCACAGTGCCACGAAGACACAGAGTAATGGTGAGGATTACATAAAATATATAAAGAGATTAGTACAGTACATAGTACACTTACATACTCAGAATCAATGTATAGTTGCTATATTATTCTGTATATTTTCTCAATAATCTCTAAAATACTATAAATTCTACAAAGCAAGTGCCATGTTGTTGTTGTTGTTCTGACTCATCACGACCCTATGCACAACACAACAAAACACTGCCTGGGCCTGCGCCATCCTCTCATAAGAATAACCAGCAGTTATTCTCATGCTTGAGTCCATTGTTGCAGCCACTGTGTCAGTCTATCTGGTGCAGTCTGTTTGTTGCCACCCCTTTACTTTATCGAGCCTTCTCTAAGAACTGATCTCTTCTGACATGTCCAAAGTACATTAGATACGGCCTCGCCATGCTCGCCCCTGAAGATCATTCTGGTCCTACTTTTTCCAAGATCTGTTTTGTTTAGTTTTTAGCAGTCCATGATACTTTCAGTATTCTCCGCCAGCACCATAATTCAAATGCATTGATTCTTCTTTAGCCTTCTCTCTTCAATGTCCAACTTTCACATGTAGATGAGTCCAATGAACAGACTATAGCTTGGATCAGGGGTACCATAGTCCTCAAGGCAGCATACTTGTTTTTCAATGCCCTAAAGAAGTCTTGTACAGATTTACCCAGTGCAATGTGTCACTTGATCTATTGACTGCTGCTTCCATGAGCATTGCTTGTAAATCCAAACAAGACAAAATCCTTGACAACTGCAACCTTTTTTCCATTTGTCATGATGGTCCAGTGGTAAAGATTTTGTTTTTCTTTACATTGAGTTGTAATCCACACTGAAGGTTGCAGTCCTTGATCTCTATCAGCAAGTACTTCAAGTCCTCCTCACATTCAGCAAGCAAGTTGTGTCATCTGCACCTAGAAAATGCCACAGAGCAGACCAAAATACAGAGAGCCTGGATTGTACGTGCTGTTCTTCTCTCTCAATATCCGGAATGCAGCACAGTTCACAAGTCAACAGTTAAAAGGGATGCCAAGTGCTCATCTAGAAATCTAGGGCCACCACATGTCCATAACATTAGATGACCAAGACCCAAGGAAAATTGAGAAATAAATATCTACCACTCATCTGGCATTTGTCGATCATAATGTGGCAACTTGTATAATAAAGTTTTAAAGGAGCTCCTGGAAAATGATGGGTTAGAAAGGAAGGCCTGGCAATCTACTTCTGAAGAGAAGCCAGTGAAAAACATGGATCAACACTGTCCAACTCTCTTGCTTTGGACACATCATCAAGGATGGAGCAATTGCTAAAGAAGGACTTCATCCTTGGTGAAATAGAGGGCCAACAGTGCATGGGAGACCCTGGGTGAGATGATTTAGCAATATAGCCGAAACTGTGCACTCAAGCACGGCACCTTCTAAAAATAATGCAGGACTGAGCAACATTCTCTCCTGTTGAACATATGGTCACTTTGAGTCAGAGTTGACTGATGGCAGCTAACAACATTGTTTAATTAAATGTCTTAATCCAATTACAAATATCTCATAACCACTCTCCTCCTCCTTCCCTCTAAGAGAATTGAAAAACATGTTCAGAATTAATTTGACCACAGAACAAAATAACTGTAAACAGCTGCCAAGTTCCCTGCCATACTTCTAAAACCATTTACTTTTTCTTGAGGTTGTTACTTCAATCTTTCCAGTATCCTAGTTATTCATGAAATGGGAACAAATAAATGAAGTTATCACATCCTACTCAGAGGAAACCATACATGGATCAAGAGGCAGTCATTTGAACAGACAAGAGAGCACTACATGATTTAAAATCAGAAAAGGTATGTACCAGCTTTGTGTCCTTTAACTCTACTTGTTCAATCTGTATGAAGAGTAAATCATGAGAGAAACTGGATCATATGAAGAAGAATGCAGCTTCAGGATTGGAGGAAGACTTGTTAATAACCTTCAGTATGCAGATGGCACAACCTTCCTTGCTGAAAGTGAGAAGGATTTGAAGTCTTTGCTGATGAAAATCTAGGATGACTGTCTTCAGTATGGGTTACAACTCAAAGAAGACCAAAATCTTCACAACGGGACCAATTGACAACATCGTGTTAAAAAGAGAAAGTATTAAAGTTGTCAAGGACTTTTTTCTTACTTGCATCCATAATCAATGCTCATGGAAGCAGCAGTTAAGAGATCAAAAGCCATACTGCATTGGGTAAATCTGCTACACAAGATCTCTTTAAAGTGTTGAAGACTAAGGTTCACATGATTCGAGCCATCATGTTTCCAATTGCTTATGTATGTGAAATGTGGGCACAGAAGAAGGGTGGCCAGAGTGTTCTGTTCCTTAGAGGCAAGGATGGCAAGGCTTCATCTTAACATACTTTGGGCATATTGTCAGGAGACACAATCCCTGGAGAAGGACATCATGCTTGGTAAAGTACAGGGCAGAGAAAAGAGAAAAACCCTTGACAAGACAGATTGACACGGTGGCCACAGCAATAGGTTCAGATTCGGGAAAAATTGGGCGGATGGTGCAGGCCTGGGTAGTGTTCTGTTCTGCTGTGCATGGGGTCATGAGGGGTCAGAACTAACTTGATGGCATCTAACAATAGCAACAACTCCTTTGGAGGAAGGAACTACAAAGCAGGCACTCAAAAGGCTCAAAGCTCTGAATTATCTGGTTTAAAGGGTTTTACTGGGTCTCTTTAAAATTATATTCATAAAAAGGCATCTCCACAAAGTTCTTCATGACACAATCCTGTCCATACAGAAGGCCAGGATCACCTCTCAAGATGATCAGGGTCTAACGAATGATTCCCATCGAAGGCAGGATCAGACATACCAAATAGTGGCCTACAAAGTCAAATCTGATTGATTCCCATCGAAGGCAGGATCAGACATACCAAATAGTGGCCTACAAAGTCAAATCTTAGGACACTCAAAAGGCTGCCAAGCCAGCATTTGCTTCTTTTTCTAGTACTTTTACCACCAGATTCAACTGATTTGGAAGGCCGACTGGACTTGCTAGGTTAAGTGTAGACATATCAGGAAAGAAATCACCTTTGAATTCATATTTACTGACTATGACACAAATAGATAAGCATGTTGAGTGTAAAAAATGAGCAAGGAGTCCTTCCATTTGAGGATCTGCAGCTTGATTGGAGAAGCAAATATGTAACATGATTATAATGCATGCTGCAATAGCTATCATAGGTCTCTTTATAAAGTGATATGGAATAAACTACAACAGTCATGTTGAATTATGTGATCAAGAGCAGACAACAAGGCCCAGAAGAGTGTGGCATACACTCTGAGGGATGGAGATGTCACTAAGAAAAAAAAGGATATATCAGAACTAGGCAAAATGAGCATTGCCTTCCAAGGATTCATATTGGAACCTAGAAGATAGAGGCGAGAGCAAAGAGGAAAACATAGGGATTACTGGTATGTAATATGGAAAACATAAAACTGAACAAGAAAAGACCCCTCATCCTCAATCAGAAAGTTGAGAGAACGTGACTCCTAGCTGGAGATCCAGAGCAGAGTCCTTGACTTCTCTTGACTGGATACCAAGTTGAGCCAGTTTCTGAGTACATCCTCAGCAAGGGCAGCAAGGTGATCAATCTGCCTGCCCTCGCATCCCCTTCCAACCCCAAACATCAGAATTACAGCCCTGAAGGTACAGGAGCAGAGGTGAGAACTGATAGCATGGTTGCTGTATAACCCCACTCAAGGGGAGTGAACAACAGAATTGTATGTGAAAGGAGATAGTGAATAGTGTAAGATCTGGCATAGATAGATAGATAGATAGATAGATAGATAGATAGATAGATAGATAGATAGATAGATAGATAGATAGATAAAAGGTTCCTGGGGAGGGGGAGCTGATATCAAAGAGCCCAAGAAGAAAGTTTTGAAACTGATTGTGGTAGCATTTTTACAGTACTGCTTGATGTGACTGAACTATGAACTATTATGACATCTATAAGAGCTCCTGTGGCAGTTACATAATGTGGTGTCAATTTTCGACTTGAGAGGATTAAGAGTGAAAGGGTGGTGTCTAGTTTGTCAATCAGGTCCTAGCCAATGAGGCCTCTGTGTGGGCATGGCCTTCTCCTGAGAATTCTGGGAAATCCTGTTTTTCCTCCTTGAAGGCGGGAGACATACTCTCTCTCTCTGCCCACTCCCTGCAAGACATCCCTGAGGAGAAACCACATGGCCCTACCCCAGTGCAGCCAGAACTCTGGTTCTGGAGAAGCCACATGGAGACCCCTGCCTGTGCTGAGATGCTTACAATGCTACTGGATCTATAAGACTTCCCACCCACTGGCCTGTGATCTTCCTGCATTCAGCACCATTGCATGTGTTTCATGAATCTGAAGAGGATTTTACAGATTGGTATCAGACCTGTGGACTAATATCAGACTTATGGACTTGATCTGGACTGGGTTAGGATGTTTTCTCAATATTCAATTGCTCATATATAAACATCTTTTTTATACACATGTGCATGTTTATGAATTTGTTTCTCTAGTCTACCTGGACTAACTCATCTCCCAATAAGATGATTTTTAAAAGAAAGCAAGAAACGACCCTCATCTTCAAGAGGTCTATAATACACCTGAACAAAAAAGATCAAAAGAAGAACAATGTATATTGTTGAATACAGAAAAGGTTATTCAGAGGAGAGTTTTCTATTTTATCTTTCTGAGCCTTATTTTCCTGATCCATAAACTATCAGAAGTAGCAAAAGGTTGTTGTGAGAGTAAATAAAATAACATATTTAAATGCCTAGCGATGCTCTGTGTATAGGAGAACTTTAGTATTGATGTTGCTTTCCTTTCGTATTCTTTTCTTATGGCTGCTATAAAAATTACAAGAAACCTGCTGGGTTGAAATAATAGGCTCTCACGGTTTCTGAGGTTACACGTCTGAAACCAAAGTGCTCACAGGCCACACGGCCTCCCAGGCTCTGCTGGTCTCTGGGAGTTGCTGGCAACTGCTGACCTTCCTTGACTTGGAGTTGTGAAACTCCAATTTCTATGTCCGTTTTCATATGGCCTTCTCCCCCTGGTATCTATCTCTCTGTGACATCTTTTCTGGCTCTAAGGACATGAGTCACTGGATTCTGGACCAACTCTAAATCCAAGAATGATGTCACCTCTAGGTCTTAGCTAATCACATCATAGGGGGGAAAACAAACAAACCTATTTCCAAATAAGATCATACTCCTAAGTTCTAGGTGGATATGGATTTGTGTGGATAATAATCAACCCATGACACCTTTTGACTCTGAAATACCCACAAGGTCTCTTGAAGGGTCTAGTTCACACAGAGACTAGCTTCTCATTAAGTTTTCAGCATGATTCTATGGTCACAAGCAGCAATACCTACGCAACCCTCAAGGGTAACCAAGCTTTGAAGGAAAACTGAGGCAAGTTAGCATTTCGACAGAACCCCAAACTTGAGCCCCCGTCATATCTCTGCCAGTTACCAACTGTGAGACAAAGTATTCCAACTACTGGGGCAAATTATTTCAATTCTTTGAAATGTAATGCCTTCATCTTGAAATGAGAACATCACAAAATCTGAGGGAAGATTAAATGAGACGAATATGAAGCACTTTAAAACGTATAAAATAATGTATAAATATTAATTCTTGTCATTTACCAAAAAGCCAGTCCTTAATTGTTTCACAAAGTATACTGCTATGTGCCATGATGCATCTTAAGTATCTTGGGGCAATAAGAACAGAAAATAGGATCCATTACTTCAAAATTAGGAAATGATTGACCACTAAATTATCTGGGAAATAGGAAATTACTATGTACATTTAGGAGAACTGAGAAAATTGTGGTGATCAAGGCTAACTTCGGGGAATAGAGATTGAGCTAAATTTTAAAGGACAGTAAGATTAGCTAGAGAATCGAGGGACATGCGTGGAAATGAATACCACAGTTTGGAGGACAGGGAGAGGATCAACCTGACAGGAGCAGATGGTGAATGCTGGGGAGGAAGCTAAGACATGAAGCCCTATATAACACATTCCAGAGCTAGACAGTATGCCTAGACTTGATGCAGAGACGCAGCTACTGGGGATGTCTGAATGGGGAATGTCATGAGGAGAGCAGGGTTTTAGGGAAAGGAGTCTGGCAACATGTACAGCTTCGATTGGCAGCAGAGAGACTAGAGGCAACGGTACCAACCAAAAGTCTGTGGCCCGAATCCAGAACATGTTCATCTTCCTGGTGCTAAAATCGTGACTAGGACTAAAATCTGAAACTTCTGGAAGGCTGGTTACTTCTGTTTTTTTTAAATAAACTTTCTTTGTCTTTTCAGTGAAAGTTTACACAGTAGATTAGCTTTTCACTTAATTTCTCTACATGTTCAATGACATTGGTTACATTTTTTTCAATAAAAGGGCAGAAAGTAATTTTTAAACAAAGCAAATTAAAAATGGGTTAAAGGGAAAAACAAGTGATGTGGTATTAGATTTTAACCTACCTATATCTGCAATAATTCACTTTGTGATGGGTCTGTGGCCAGGGCTTTTCACATTGTTGGTCAATGGTCCAAGGGTATTCAATACAGAGCAATGGTTCTCAACCTTCCTCATGCTGCAACCCTTTCATACAGCTCCTCATGTGGTGGGGACCTCCCCTACCCCAACCATAACATTATTTTTGTTGCTACTTCATAACTGTATTTTTGCTGCTGTTATGATTCAGGTGACCCTTGTGAAAGAGTCGTTTGACCCCCACAGGGGTCGTGACCCACTGGTTGAGAACTGCTGATATAGAGGCTTATTTCCTGTGCAATCTCTATAAATGGATTTTGGTCTTTCAGTGTCATCCATAGCTCTCTGAAAACTAGGTGCTCAGAATCTAGGCTCTAATACAGCTCCTCTTCTGATGATGGACTTTGTTATTTACAATCCTTGGATCATACCAGCTGATTTGCTACTTCTGTGTGGGCATAGCTGTCACCTCACTTAGATGGCTGCTTGTTTAAAGACAAGGTTGATTACTTCTTGTATAGTATTTCTCAGCCTTTGCCAGAGTCGTCCCCTGCCCTGATCTTACTAATCACTGGACTGCACACCCACTGTGATCAGGTTTATTCTGAGTTATAGCCACTCTACAGGACAGAGTAGAACTGCCCAGTAGGGTTTCCAAGACTATCGCTCTTTATGGAAACAAACGGTGGCATTTTTCTCTTGCAGAGCTGCTGATGGGCTGAACAACTGCACTTTGTGTTAGCACTTGGGAGTGTGAACCACTGCACCACCAGGTTTCCTTATTTTTCATGCTCCCAGGGGAGAAAAAAAAAACAAGCTCCAATCCAATATAAAAGTCCTCCCTAATACAACATGGATTGAGGGAGCCAT
Organism: Tenrec ecaudatus; assembly: GCF_050624435.1. Taxonomy (NCBI): domain Eukaryota; kingdom Metazoa; phylum Chordata; class Mammalia; order Afrosoricida; family Tenrecidae; genus Tenrec; species Tenrec ecaudatus. The sequence continues at coordinate 148,349,794 of NC_134534.1, read as the reverse complement.
ACAACCTTTGTCTAAACACTTCAGCCTAAATAATGGCCATTTAAAAGATCACGTGTCCTGGGAAGCTATTCTTCTGGGAAGATTAGAGTTAGCCACTAGTGGAGTGGAAGAAGGGGTGGCATTTATCCTGCAGCTTTAGCTGAGATTGAGGCCAGGCCCAGTAGTGGCTGGCTGCGGGGAAGCAGGTCTGAGTCAGTCTGTCAGGCGATGAAATGCTCACTCCATCTGCTCAGAAGGAGTTGTCTGCCAAGGCTGATGCCTGGACATATGAGTTCCCCCTCCCACACACGCCCCTTTCTCCTTTGAAAAAGCAGAAACAAAATCTGTTCCAAAGCTGCATCTTTTCTCTTCTTCCCAAGTCTTACTTCAAAGAAATTACCTCTTGATTACAGGTTATAGAAGAAAATGGGGGGCACGTATTTCCATAACAACTCCAAATGGGCATGATAGCTATAATATGACCTACATTAACCAAAAGCTACCCGGCTCTCTACCACTAGCACAACAGTGCCATGCTGAGCTGCAATCCCCTCCCCTCATCCCTCCATCTTTCTTTATCCCCTCCGCCTTTTATTAATGAAAGACTGGGTGTGTATGTAAAAGGTGTAACATATATGGCAGTTAGAGGACCTAATAGCAAAATGAACACTCATGGATTCACTACTTGCTTTAAGAAATAGAACTTTCCAGTACCACTGAAGCTCTAGCAAACCCTCCTGCATCGCTCCTTTGACCTCCATCAGGGGCAACCAATATGCCTCCTGCGCTATTGAACATCATTGTCTCCTGTTCACCAGAACTAGCTTAATCAATAACCCATAGACTTCCCTCCTCTTCTTTCCCCCCTCCAAAGTGCACTTGCACCTGCTCTTTCTGCTGCAACTCTATACTTGCTAGCTCTCCCCCATTAAGTTCCCGTGCTCATTGTGAAGCTGACTCTGTGTCACATTTGGTGATTTAGAAGATCCGTGTCCATGTTTGAGGAGGAGGTCATGAATAGCATACTTGTGTCCCAAAAGGACATACTGTATTCCTAATCATACTATGCTTCCTTACTACTAAGTCCATTGTACTGGAGACCCTTACCAGGATAATTAGGCAAGAAAAAGAAATAAACAGCATCTCGATTGGAAAGGAATAATTAAAGTTATCTTTTTTTGCATACAACATATTTTGACTATAGAAAGCCCTAAAGAGCCCACACTAAGATAAATGAGTTCAGTAAGTTTGCAGCATACAAGATCAATAGATAAATCTGTATACACTAGCAGAAATTGATCTGAAAATGAAATTAAGAGAATAGTTCCACTTACAATAGTATAAAAAAGAAAAAATTATTGGGAATACATTTTAAAAAATAAGTATAAGGATTGTACACTAATAACTAACCATCCTTGAAAGACATTAAAGAAGCCCCAAACAATGTAAAAGGTATCTTAATGCTCAAAGACTGGGTGACTTGCTATTAAAGACATTGATTGTACAAATTCAAAGTCAATGTTTGGGTGTTTTTCTGGCAAATACTGACATGCTGGTTTAAAAACTGTATTAAATTTGAGGGACCCAGAATAGCTAAGACAATCTTGAACAGGAACAAAGTTGGAAGACATACACACTTCCCAAGTTTAAAATGCATGGTGGTATAGTGGTTATGTGCTAGGTTGTTAACCACAGGTCATCAGTTCAACATCACCAGCTGTTTCATGGTAGCAAACAAGGTCTCTACTCTCATAAAGAGAGATTGTCTCGGAAACCCACACGGGCAGTTCGACCTGCCCGCAGAGTTGCTATGAGTCGTAATCAGCTCGATGGCAGTGAGTAAAAGGACAGACATGCAGGTCAATCTTATAAGACTGACAATCCAAAAATAAGCCCATGTGTCTATCGACTTCTAACAAGGATTCCAAGATAATTCAGTGGAAGAAAACCAGTCTTTTCAACAAATGGTATTAGGAAAACTGGATATCCACCATTCTAACAAATTAAGGTGGCCATTAACCTCACACCATATGCAAGAATTAAAGAGATCAAGATTTAAATGCAAGGTCTAAAATTATAAAATTCTTAGAAGCTAACAAAGGTGTCAATATTTGTGACCTTGGATGAGGCAATCATTCTTTATAAATTTACCTAAAACAAAAGAAAAATAGGTAAATTTGACATCATCAGAACCAAAAACTTTTCTCCATCAAAGAACATTCATAAAGTGAAAAGATAAGCTATGAATGGAAAAATACTGCAAATAATTATATCAGATATTGGAATACATAAGAAATTCTCATTCTTACAACTCAATAACAAAATGCCCACTTTTAAAATGAGCAAAGGTATGAGTTGTTGAATTGGAAATGAATTTGGTCTGTGGACTTTAACCCAAACCACAATTTTTTAAGTAGACAAAGGGTGTGAATAAATATTTTTCCAAGGGGTATATGCAAATGATCAATAAGCACGTGAAAATATGTTCCACTTCATTAATAATTAGGGAAATACAAGTAAAATTGAGCTTTTGCTTCATATTCACTAGGATGCCAATTAGCAAAAAGATAGAAAGTAAAAAATGTTGGAAAGTAGAGAAAGTTGCACCTTCATACATTGCTGGTAGAAATGCAAATGATCCAGCCGCTTTAGAAAACAGTTTGGCAGTTTCTCATAAAGCAGACAGGAAGTCATCATATGACCCAGCAACCCACTTTTAAGTGTACCTCACATAGCCAAGAGAAACCAGGTTCACACACAAATATTTCTATGCGATTGTTCATAGTACCATTATTTATAATAGCCAAAATGCAGAAAGAACCCCAGCATATAGTCAACTGATGAGCAGATAATGTATAAAGTATAATGCAGCATACTTCTATACTGGTGTATTTTTCAGCAATAACAAAGGAATAAAATACAGATACATGCTACAACACGGATGCACTTTGAAAACATGCGGATTAAAGAAGTAGACACACAAAAATTACATGTTGTACATCCTCATTTATATAAAATATCAGTATATGTATACTCAGACAGTGGATCAGTGGTTGTCTATAACTGGCAGCTGTCCATAAGGTTTTTAGTAGCTATTCTTCAGATGTAGACAGCCTGTTCTTTCTTTGTAGTCTGATCTTAGCCTTTGCTGAAATCTGTTCACTTGGGGTGACCCTAATTGATGTTAATTGAAATACCAGTGACATAGCTTCCAGAATCACAGCAACACATACGTGAGTCACCACAGTACAACAAACTGACAAAAAGTGTTTTATTGACTGCAGAGGCATTCCACTGTGGGGATCATAACAAATAATGTTATGAGAATAATGGGAATTCCAGAACACCTTGTTGTGAAAGCCTTGTACAGGGATCAAGAGGCAGTTGTGTGAACAGAACAAGGGACTACTGCATGGTTGAAAATCAGGACAACTGCATGTCAGACTTGTATCCTCTCACCATACCTGGTTCAATCTGTATGCTGAGCAAATCAGAGAAACTGGAAGAAGAATGAAGCATCGGGATTGGAGGAAGACTTCTTAACAACTTGGGAGATGCAGGTAACACAATCTTGCTTGCTGAAAGTAAGGACGACTTGAAGCACTTGCTGATGAAGATGAAGGATTGCAGCCCTCAATATGGATTACAAGTCAATGTAAAGAAGACCAAACTTCTCACAACTGGACCACAAGGTGATATCATGATGAATGGAAAAATGTTTGTCAAGGATATTGTCTAGTTTGGATCCACAATCAATGCTCATGGAAGCAGGAGTCAAGCACAAGACCTTTTTAAAGTGTTGAAAACAAGGCTGTTGCTTTGAAAACTAAGGTATGCCTGACCCAAGTCATGGTGTTTTCAATTGCTTCATACACATGTGAAAGTTGGACACTGAATAGGAAGACTAAAAAAACAATGAGTGGATTTATAGTGCTGACCAAGAATATTGAAAGGGTCATGGGCAGCCAAAAAGACAGACAGATCTGTCTTAGAAGAAGTACAGCTAGAATGCTCCTGAAAGCAAGGATGGTGAGACTTCATCTCACATACTTCAAATATGTTGTCAGTGAACACAGAGAAAGGTGCTCAACAAGATGGACTGACTCAATACAACAATGGGCTCAGTATAAGGATAACTGTGAGGATGGTGCAGGACTGGGTAGTGTTTCATTCTGCTGGAGATAAGGTCGCTATGAGTCAGAACCCACTCAATAGCACTTAACAACAACATAGAACTGCAATGATATTGGGTTCCTTTGGGAGGGAGAGTAAAATGTTCTATAATTAGACCGTGGTAATGTTTGTGCAATCTCATGAATATATTAAAACCCAATGAATTTTCCATTTTAAAGTAGTAAATCTTATGACTGTGATTTCTATCTAAATAACAAAAACAAAATGCCTCAACTACATATCACATCGGTCTTACTCCCTAGTCTCCTTCACACCTGAAAATCACCTAAGCTCACACCGTTCACAGCATAACCTGTTTCACTCTCAAAGTGAAGAAAGTACTAAAATTGCAAAGAATTCTTGACTCTGTATGTTTTTAATGGCTATTTTTATGACTAAATGTTGCTTTCCCAAAAGGGATTTTTTTCTGACCCTGATGCCTAAAATCCTTCCCCTAAACTTTTTCTACTGAACAACAAAATTGCTAGAATTCTAACAAGAAAAGTATTCTGCTTTCTGAGTCTGAAAGTGAGGAAAACATGAGTTCCAAATTCAGGCTCACAGTTCAAATACTTACCACGTCTTACCGATATGCAGACTTTGGGAAGGTTACTTTACCAACCAAAACCAAACCCACTGCCACCAAGTTGATGCAAATTCATAAGAACCATATGTAAAAGTTATGAGATCGTAACTCTTCGTGGGAGCAGACAGCCTCATTTTTCTCCCATGGAGTTGTGGGTGGATTGAACTATCAACCTTGATGTTATTAGCAGTTCAATGCTATGTATCTACAATGTCTGGTCATAAGAACTTTTCAATCATTGTCAGTTCAGTCTTTCTCATGCTTTTATAAAATAGATGACACTAACATTGGCCCCCAATTAATCAGGTATTAAGGAGCCCTCATGGTGTAGTGGGTTATTTTTTTCAGTTGTGAATCTTTAAGGTCAGCAGTTCAGACCCACCCACCACTCATTGGAAGAGAGATGAGGCTGTCTGCTCCCATTAAGAGTTAGTCTCATAATATATATATATATGGTTGCTATGAGTTTGAAACCACCAGCTGGTGGAGAAAGATGAAGTGTTCCATTCCCATAAAGATTTACAGTCTCAGAAATCCACAGGATAGTTCTACTCTGTCCTATAGGGTCATTATGAGGGAATCCGGTATTGTGAAATCTTCCAAGCAGAGATGCTCATAAAATCTAGACAAGGTTTTGAACAAGTTGATTGTTATAGATTTTAAGAATCCCACAGTATCTTATAATTACCTGGAAATCATGTTAAAAAATACATTGTGATTCCGTATCTCTGGGGTGGAAATTTGAATTCATAGCTGGTGGTGGACTAGTTTGTAGCCCTGGATCCAGGGACATTTCAAAGGTCATATGTGTGTGTGTGTGGGGGGGGTGGTGGAGAGGAGAGTACTCACATCTTTTAGATGTGTTTAATTGAGGACCAGTTTCCCACCCTAATACTCCTACAATTCCCAGGCTTATTATATCAGGCTCAAAGCGCTCTGGGCAGGGAGATGGGTTTGACAGGAAAATGAAAAAGCACCCAGCTCTAATTACCACAATGGAATGCATTACAAATAAGCATATGTCTCAGGGACAGAATGAGGAGGCCCATTGTGGGAAAGAGACGGCTAAGGCACAAGACCAAGTCTAATTTTTCACTCGGGAGGCAAAATTACAATATTACGACTCATCTCGGATGATGTGTTTCAATGGCAAAGCACCACTGGGTTTATTACAGTGTGAGACCGTGTGCTGCCCGTCAGCAGAGCTCTCCCACGCCCCTTCCCTTAGGAGTCACAGCAGCGTTACACATAGTCAATGCCCTGAGCCAATTAAGGAGAAATACGTGAGGATCTCAGATCGCCAAGGTTCTCTTGAATCAAAATCAGCTCTCAATTCATAGCCGTTGCCTGTGCTATGGGTACCATCCAAATCCTACTGGATAGATACAGGATCCTGAGTCCAGGGGAACCCAAAATTCTCAGAATGTGGCAGTGCCAATTCAAATGATAGTTCATTAGCTTCCATGATGCTAACATTCAGCTGCCTTTACAAACTGGCTCCGTGCCCTCGTGCCCTCGTTCTTTTCCTTAAGAATGCAACGTTTCCTGTCGTACCCTGTCCGACGTCTCCCTTCACCCACTTTTCTGTGGTCTGTCCCTCAGGGAGGAGGCTAGATGTAGATGCTTGTGATTGATTCCCCCTCTCTCCCCCACCTTCCCTCCACTCTCCCCAGTATTGCCACTCTCACCACTGGTCCTGAGGGGATCATCTGTCCTGGATCTCTGTGTTTCCAGTTCCTATCTGTACCAGTGCACATCCTCTAGTCTAGCCAGATTCGTAAGGTAGAATTGGGATCTTGATAGTGGGGGCGGGGGGGGGGGGCAGGAAGCATTCAAGAACTAGAAGAAAGTTGTATGTTTCATTGTTGCTTATCTCTTCCCCACCACCCTTCTGTAAGGGGATGTCTAAATAATAGTAATTTATAAACTATTAAGGGTTCATGAGGGAGGGGGCCAGGGAGGGAGGGGAAAATGAGGAGCTGATACCAAGGGCTCAAGTAGAAAGAAAAATTTTTGAGAATGATGATGGCAACAAATGTACAAATGTACTTGACACAATGGATAGATGTATGGATTGTGATTAAAGTTGTATGAGCCCCCAATAAAGTGATTTTTTAAAATTACAGCCAATGATCTGATACCAAGGGCTCAAGTAGAAAGAAAATGTTTTGAAAATAATGATAGCAACAAATGTACAAATGTGCTTGACACAATGGATGGATGTATGGATTGTGATAAGAGCTGTAAGAGCCCCCAATGAAATGATTTAAAAACAATTTTTAATGGAAAGTTTCCAAAATAACAATGCCTTTCTGTGCCTTTCTACCTGAAAGGCCTTATTTCTCCAATCTCCTTATCCATATAGTGAAGTTTTACTCTGCCTTGTAAGTCCAACTAAAATGTCTCCTCCTCTATTACTCTTTCCCCAATTCATACCCTAGACAGAATTAATTACTCGTTCCATCCCTCCGTTATTGTTTGAGGGTTGCATGAAAGTCATACACATATGTGTGAAGAACATGCTAAGGATAAAAATTGCTCATTTTTTGTTTCATCATTCATATTTCACTAAGATGATAGGGTCATTAGTAGAGCTTGGCTAGTCTAGTGGATTTCAAGCATATATTTGTCATATACTCTTTGATTTGGCTAAACACTTCGTAGGGAGTTTAATACACACGTAAAACGAAACCAAAGTTCTTCTCTAGTTACAATAAAATATAAGGGACCCAAGGTATCTTCTACTTGTTCAACACCCTGCCCCTGGGAGGACCCATGGAACCACGGATTCTATCCAACCAGAGATCCCATTCTTTTTATAGATTAGAAATCCCAGACCATGAGAAAGGAAATGAAGTATTCAAAAACATACAACAATTCAGTCATCAGGATATAAATGTCCTGCTTTCCAGCTCTCTCTGTTACATGTCATTTCTGGCTTCCAACTGTTCCCCAGTGTAAGAGAGAAATAAGACGCTTGAATAGTCTTAAGAATTCAAATAGAAGTTTCTTCCAGCTTTCCAGCTGGAGCAGAGAATGTGCCAGTGTAATATCTACCTTGAGACAGTTGTAATGACTGGCTGCTAAGAGAGTCACTGGGTCCACAAAGAAGCCAGTGTAGGGGGGAGGTCCCTGGTTGGGAAGCGGCTGTTTGCAGGGCCAGCCAGCTAAGCACTCATTCTCAGGAGGGTGTGCCATCATGCTGTGGCTTTCAGCTCATTGGGAAGAGCCCGTCTATCCTCCATGACAAAATACAAACACCTCACCCACAAACTGTAATAGCGATGGTTTGGACCTGTGTTGATTCTGGATGGAAATTATGAGCTGCCTGACTAATAATTAGGGAGTCTTTGTTTTCTGGCATGTAAAATCATGAATATTATCAGGATAAAAATGAAATAATGTAAGTAAAAGCACTTGGGTGATGCTGGTAGAGACCAAGTAATCAATACCAGCAGTCCCATTTTTATTTTATGTATTACAGCCCTCTCTCTTCACGTTGACTATAACATAAAAAAGCCTCTGAAAGGCACAATGTTGACAACGTCATCCACGTAGGGTCTCATGATTGCTAGTAAGAACGTGAACAGGAACATCTACTCTGCAACTTGCTTGGTTGTCTCTACTGAAACTGAACATGCATATGCTCTATGACCTAGCAAATGTTATTCCTGGGTATATACCCAACAAAAATAAGAGCTTATATCTAGCAGAAGATATGCACAAGAACTGTTCATAGAAGTACCATTCATAATAACCCCAAACTGGAAACAATTTAAGGATCCATCAAAAAAATCTGGATTAAAAATTGCGCTATATTCATACAATAAAATACAAATCAGCCATCAAAAAACATAAACTAATGTTGCATATAAGAAAACAGATACATCTCATGAATGTAATGTCAAATAAAAGAAGATGGACACAAAAGAGTCTATAATGTACAATTCCATTGATATGAAACTCAAAGCTAGGAAACATTAGTATAAGGTAGGGACAGCCAGCAGAGTGAGTACCTTTTGTGAGAGAAGAAGTCATGAATGAAATCAACGGCACACAGAGCAAGCTACACATTGTGGTCAGTAGGACTCATACTAGAAATGCAAGGGTAAGGTTCAACATCAGAAAATCAATCAATGTAATTCACATAAACAAGGAATAGAATCAGATGATCATCTCATTTGATAAAATCCAATAGCTCTTCTTGATTAAAAAAAACCCAACTCATCAAAATAACAATATAAGGGAACTTCCTCAACATAATTAGGGGCATAGATGCAAAACCAATTGTCAGTATTATTCTCAATGGAAAAATAATAGAACGCTTTCCCTGGAGAAAAGGAATAAGATAAGATGTCCATTATCACCACCACTGAATCAATATTGTGCTGCAATCCTAGCCAGAACAATGAGGCAATAAATGGAAATACAAAGAATACAAACTAGAAAGGAAGAGATAAAATGATCTCCATTCATGGATGATATAATCCTCTACATACAAAACCTCAGACCTTCCAAAAGAAAGCTACTGAGTCAAACAGAAGGATTCAGCAAGGTGGGAGGGTACAAACACAACATACAGAATTCAGTGGTGTTCTTAAGAAAGAGGAGAAAGTCAGAAAGCAATATCACTTTACAATAGTTCCCAAAAGGATAAAATGCCTAGGCATAAACTTAATCAGGGATTTAAAAGACCTATTCAATGAAAACTGTAAAATACCATTGCAAGAGTCTGAAACAGTGGTCCTCAACCTTCCTAATGCTGTGACCTCTTAATACCTTTCCTCATGTGGTAGTGAACCCCCAACCATAAAATTATTTTGTTTGCTACTTCATAACTGTTATTTTGCTACTGTTATAAATTGGGCAACCCCTGTGAAAGGGTGCTTCTACCCCCAAAGGTTGAGAACTGCTGATCTGAAAGATATCCATGGAAGAACATTACATGCTCATGGATGGGAAAACTTAACATTGTGAAAATGTCAATACTATCCAAAGCATTCTATAGACATAATGCAATCCCAATCCAAATTCCAACATTCTTTATTGAAAAAAAAATCACCAACTTTACATGGAAAGAAAAAGTCCCCAAATAACCAGTGCATTATAGAAGAAGAAACAAATAGGGGGCCTCACTCCTACTTCAAAATGTACTATGCAACCAAAGTAATTAAAATGGTCTAGCACTGGTTCAATAGTAGACATAGACCAATAGATTAGAATTAAGTACCCAAGAGAAAGTCCATCCATCTATGGGCAGTTGATTTTCACCAAGGGGCCAAAGTCCATTAAATAGAGAATGAACAGTATCTTTCATAAATGGTCCGTGCAAAATTAACTACCCATCTTCAGAAAAATAAATAGGATCCATAGCTGCAACCATATAAAAAACTAACTCAAAATGGATCAAAGAATTAAATGTTAAAGCTAAAATTATAAAGTTCTGGAAGATAATATGGGGACGTAACTATGGAACCAATTATTTTTCAAAAATAGATTTTGAAACACACTCCAAATGCATGAACAGAACACAAATTAGATACCTCCTAAAATATAAACCATATGCTTATAAAAAGATTGTATTAGAAGAGTAAAAATAGAACCTGCCAACTGAGAAAAATCATTGGAAATAACCTGAAAATAATCTAATCTAAAATATACAGAAAACAACAACAAGGCAAACAATTCCATTTTAATGTGAGCAGAGGAAATTAACAGACACCAAAAAGTATCTTCAAGCAGCTACAAACGAATGAAAGGACATTTGTGGTCTTTAGCCACTAGAGAGATGCAAATAAAAACTACCTTGAGCTATCATCTCACCACTCACTTCCCCTGGGCATAGCCACCCCTCATGTTACGGTCTCTCTCTTTTCCTGGGCTTCACTCTCCTTTAGGAAGAGGGCATAGACAAAAAGAAGGTATTCACTTGGAAAACTTCTGTGAAGCTTAATCAAGTCTATGGCATTCCCCAGAGCTACCTCCCTGTCCTTCAACCTTCCTCACTATTTTCTTGAGGGAAAGTATTACTTTAAAAACTCCAATTTCATCTTCAAACAATGAAGACTGGCTTTAAAATGAAAATAAATAAATCTAACTCCTGCCCCCCCCAAAAAAAATCATTCCATCTATTTCTAAATTTCCTACATAATGCCGACAATACGCTTTTGTTTGTACACTATTTGTGAGTTTACGGAACACTTCATAATCTAATTTATTTCAATAGCCTTACAATCCTAGAAAAATAGGTATTCTTATCTACATATAAATAAGGACATCAAACTCTATCACTGACTACTGTTAAGTCTTAATACTCCTAGAATTCTCTGAAGTAGATAAGGTTTATTTCTGACAACTATCACTTTTCTAATTATCTCTCTCACTTCATTTCCACTCCTCCCACCAGGCATCTAGACTATATGCCATCCCTGTAGAGTACAGCCATCATACTGCAGTAGTAATAGCCATCGCGTTGCCTACAGCTACCATACTTATTTTTCCACACATTAGTAATGGTCTCGATTACTCCAGAATGAGGAAGTCTTTCAAGGCCCAAAGAGTGATTCTTTGGCCAAATGGTGAAACTATCTGCTATGCAAGAACATGTGGAAAGGATACTTAGAGGAGACTAGCCAGTGCCCCCAAGAACTTCATATCTTCAACAATTTTCCAGGGTGACTGTATGCCATACTTCTTAACACTAAAGCAAAGAACTCAACATAGTCCTTGTCCTGAAGGCACTCAGAGTCTAGTGTAAGTATGCAACCCACAGAGGGCAGTCCCACATCGAGAGTCAACTCTAGCTCAAATAATCTGATTCTTTTTGGAACTTGTTTTTTTATATTTCTGTTTAAAACATCTTTTATCTATACTAGATACATGAAACAGATAAACAAAAAACACCCTTGAACAAACAAATCTGACATTGTCATTGAGTTCATTTTTCAGAAGCAGATAACCAGGTCTACTGAGGCACTTCTGGGTGGATTCGACACATCAGCTTTTTAGTTAGTAGTCAAGTGCTTAACCAATTCTACTACCCAGAGATGCTGATGTACTTGATGGTTGTTGTTAGGTAGATTCTAATTGATTCCAATTTCAAGTGGTAGAAAGTGGCAAAGTAGAATTATATGTACTTGGGATTTTGTCATTGTCGATATTGGGAATGTACAGAGCAAATATCAATTCAAACATTGCTACATGTATAATCCAGTAACATTGATTACTTTGTATCATGAAACTACTCTCACCCTCCTTTTCTAAGTTGTTCCTCCCTCATTCATACCCACTCGCTGCCCTAGGTCCCTAGCGAATCTTCTGAGTTGCCGTGGCCACTTTGATAGCATATAAAGTTCTCATACGAGCACAGTGTTTGGGGCAGACATGTTTTATTCGTTAACCTGGTGTTTGATTTTAAGAACACTCAGAGGATATTTTTGGTTTCAGTTTAAAGACCGTCTGAGGGTGGTTCAACAATCTGAATTCTCTTCATGCTGAAGAGAACACTGGCATGCAAGTCTTCATAAAGTCCACGGGAATTTGAAATTCCTCTTCTTCATTTCCCCTCTTTAAATGGGATTCCTCTGGAGAATCTTTTATCAAAATGTTCAGCAATGAGCCAGGCGCCATCCAGTTTTTCTGGTCTCATGGCAAGAAAGACAGTTATTCGAGGAGGCAATGAGCCACATATTCCAAATTCTCCTTATTCCTGACTCTTCTTCCTTACTCTTCCTATTCCTCTGTTGCTACAGGTGAATAAAGATCAATTAATGCACCTGGTATGGCTGCTTGTGAGCTGTGGAGACCCCAAATACTATGCAAGGGACAGAAACGCGAAACACAACACGAGGCCAGTTCATCAGGATGTCCCACGAAACAATTGTGAGGATGGCGCGGAACCAGGTAGGGAACCGGGTATGGCTTCGCTCTGTGCTACATGGAGTCGCCATGAGGTGGAACAGATTCGACGGCACCTCATGCAATGTGGAACATGGCCCTAAACCTCCACACCAAGAAACCCAGTCCCATGGGGCTTTTGGTTTTACAGACGCAGTCTCAGCAGCTGCTCTTTTTCTCTTGCACCATTGTCCTAAATATATAGATTACACCACTTTGCCAATTCACTGCTCACAGATGGACAAGTTACTGGCAGAAATGACAATGATTGGCTGTCCAATCCTACCCTGATTCTAGGTAATTTTTCCATCGTCTTGAACCGCCTTCACCCCCTGGGTAAACCACTCATGAATTTTAATCTGTCCTTTGCTTTTCCTTTCTGCTTTAGTCACTATAACAGTGGTTCTCAATCTGTGGGTCGCAACCCCTTTGGGGTTGAACGGCCCTTTTACAGGGACTGCCCGATTCATAACAGTAGCAAAATTACAGTTATGAAGTAGCAACGAAAATAATGTTATGGTAGGGGTCACGACCACATGAGGGACTGCATGAAAGGGTCACAGCCTTAGGAAGATAGAGAACCACTGCTCTATACTTTGCTTTTTATATAAGTAAGGCCACACAATATTTGTCCTTTGGTAATTGACTTATTTCACTCAGCATGTATACCTTCAAGCTCCACCCATACCGAAATATGCATCAAGACTGTTTTTCTCCTATTAAAGCTTTCGAGTCAATTTTGACTTGAAGTGACCCTACAAGACAGGCCAGGAACTGCTCCATGAGGTTTCTGAGGGTGTAGCTCCTTATAAAGCATATCGCCTCGTCTTTCTCCAACAGAGTAGCTAGTTATTTCAAACTGCTGACCTTTCCGTTGGCAGCCCAATGCTTAATCAATTGTACCTCTATGGGTCTGTTTGAGTCCTTCTTCCAAGTTTTGTGGGTCTAGGTTTCTGGAGCCCAATGCTTAATCAGTTGTACCTCCATGGGTCTGTTTGAGTCCCTCTTCCAAGTTTTGTGGGTCTAGGTTTCTGGGGAACAGAGTAGTTCTATTTTTAGTTTATTACAGAACTGCCACATGTGTTGCTACAATAGCTATACCATCTTGCATTCCCACCAGCAATGGATTGCAATTTCTGCCACATTTCCACCAAGATGTGTTATTTTTTGTTTTGTTTATCTTATTTATGCTAGTGAGACTGGGATGGTATCTCGTGGTGGGTCTGATTTGTCTTATGGCTAATGAGCATCTTTCAGGTGTTTGATGCCCATGGGAATGTATGTCCTCTTTGGTGCAATGTTCACTCAGGTCCTTTGCCCATTTTACGATTGGCTTCTCTGTCTTTTTGTTGTTAAGTTGTCAAGAATCTGATTCTTGACTACAATCACTGAAGTTTTTTGCCAAGTTGGAACAAATCCTCAAAAAGATAATCTAGTCATTCCTTCCATTCTTCTTCATGGAGAATGAAGGTTCCATTCACAATCAAATCACCATGATGCCAACCAATAAACTGCTGAAAGACAAGAACAGATGTTTCACAAAACATATTTATAAACAAATACCTTATATTAATATTTTAAAAATTAATGTCACGAGAGGCATGTGAAGTTAAAATGGTTATACAATTTTAGAAAGCAATAAAGCAGTATTGCTACATAAAGCATCATAATCGTTGATCAAGTGTTTTGCCTCCTAAAAACTAGTAATGACTATGGCTGACCTGTGTATAATGGAGAAAAATTAGAAATCAATAGAAATATAACTGACTAAATCACGGGATATCAGTCATGAAAAAAATGTAATCATTAGGATGATGTAACAACACATAAAATGATTGACAAGCAGAAAAGCCAAAATATGAAAGTATAGCTAGACTACAGTTACAATTATGTAGGAACAGATTTGCATTGGGGCCAATATTAAAAGAAAATATGAAAAAAAAGTGAAGACAGCTGTTCTGCTTCTTTGGTGAAATTATGAGAAAAATGTTTTCTATTTAAAATTTCTTTACCTACATCCTTTGTTTAAATGCCTACCTTCCTTCTCCACTGGGCCACAAGCTTGAAGCCAAGATAGTGTGCCTTGTACTCAGTCTGATCCTCCCAGTTCTAATTGAATCATGCATGATAGGATGAGTAAAAGCTATAAGAAACCTTAAAATAAATACCTCCAAGAAGGGGACAGGTAATGGATCATTGAAAATAAACCACGGGCTCATCTCTAAGATCGAACTCTGAGAAAAATCAAATCAACTCATTGGAGAATTTCTTTGGGAGTCTTTCCTAGCTCTGTGCTCCTAAAGGATCTGGAGAAAGCTGAGGTCCTGGGATGTGGGTGGAGCAGCAGAGTATCCCCAGGATGCTCTGGGAACTGAAGGAACAGGAGCTTCAGGACCTTTCCCTACCCCACATTCACTGCCCTTTGACTCTCAGAATCTTCCAGATAATGATGAGCGTCCAGCTGCAGTTAAGTTGGGTGTGTGTGTTAGGGGCAGGAGGAGAGACACTCTATGTAAGAGAAAAGAGAGGAAAAGGACACAATAGATCAGACTTTTTTCTTTTTGCGGGGAGAGGAGGTAATGGGAACTCAAGGCGGATGCCACCCTGAGCTAGTGTCTCTCTCTCCTCCCTGCCCCCCTCTACGCCCCTCTGAGCAACTGGTAGGTCCTGACTGCTGACTTTGCAGTTCGCAGCCCAATGCATAGCCAGGACACCAGTTCTCTAAGAAATCAATCCCCAGCCACAAAGAAAAACAAGAAGCTCTAAAGGAATTGCGCTCTGGAGTGAAAGCCTCCTTTCTGACAACTCAAAGAGGCACTGGAAGTATCCGAAGCCACGACAGAGTTCTAAGCATTAACAAAAACACACAGGAAACGGAGACCATCTTTAAGTTATTTTTCAATCAACCTACGCAGCACCTGTCACAGACTGTGAAGGCAATTTTTTAAAAAATCCAATCTTGGTGTTCATGTGCAAGAGCACCATCAATTGACTAATGCCGAGCTCAGAAAGGAATTTAGCTGCCTAGAGAGAAAGGGAACGGAGAAAGGTAAAAAGGCGCAGGGTAAGAATTTCTATTTTTGATGCAGTTCTGTTTTATTTCAACTAAACAAACCCAAATCTCTCTGAGCCTGGGTTTACTAATCAAAGCAGGAATTGATACCAATTTTCCGTTCAAGGTCAAGGTGGCACTTAAAGATGATACAAAGCAACTCTAAGTATCTAAGAATTATAATGCTTTACTTAAATACGGGACCTTATTGTAGAATTATAAAGACTACCGTTCATTTCCAGAGAGTGATAGCTGAGTGCATTTCTCCACCAAACCCAAGTCAGCTGCAGTTAATTCTGAATGAGAGCTTAAAATCAGAGGTGCTTGGTGTATATGAATAGTCTGAAAGCAGAGCCTCACCTCCGTTTTAAAGTCCTGACTTGAGTTTAATATCAGTGTTGAATTTTAAAAGCTACTTTTTCTAAAAGCAGTTCATTCTTGATGCTGACCTAACCACACACAGACTTCAAAAAGTTCATTGAAAGGAGTCCAGTATCAGTTCCATTTCCCACAAACTGTGAAGCTTCCTAGAATGCCCTAAGGAAGACATCCTTTTCCCTGAGCCCTGGCAGGTACAGCAGAGCACCATGTATTGTCAGAGGGTCTTGCCACGATGGCCACACAGATGTAAGATGTGACAGAAGGGTATTTTGTTTTCCCACCTGAAGAATCTTGATGCAAAGCATTATCACTGAAGCTTCACAAAAGGCCCCCAGAAGCACATGTTTAGGAAGCAATTTGACTAACAGGTCCCCAGGACAACCTGCACTGTCACCGTCTAGTGACATCTAGTGATAAACAGAAGGACATGTACCTTTAACCAACCATGTCACCCTACCTCATGTGTCATATCCACCTATCTCTACCAAAGTCCCACTTTCAGAGAGCCCATATTTCTCTCCTCATTGTCTTTTGTACAATTATGATTTTGTAACTTTTAGTTCCTCCAACTGTCCAAAAAATGAATTTTTCTTCATTGTCCCGTGGAACATCCATCTTCATTCACTCTGTGAATTTGGACGTCTTCCTAGCGAGACCATCCCCCTCCCTCAATATACCTCCCTGTTCCTTCTTTCAGCGGACGCTGTATTGTTGCTGTGAGACAATTCTTCCAGAGCACATGCTTCATGTAGACTGGTAGCCCTAAAAATGGACTCTCCTTTTCACCCAATCTTGGTGTCCATTATGGCTCTAATCCAAAAGCTAAAATCATTACCTTCATGTCCATTCCAATCCCCAGTGACCTTGAGTAAGATTTCCAAGACCGTGAAATATTTGGATATTGAATAAGGAAGAAAATTGAATTCTTATATTGAATAATTGAAGAAAAATAGATGCATTTGAACTATGGTGTTGGTGACACAGATTGAGAGTACTGTGGACTGCAGATCTGTCTTGGAAGAAGGACAGCCGGAATGCTCCGAGAGGCAAGGATGGTGAGACTCCGTCTCACAGACTATGGACATGTTAACAGGAGAAACCAGTCCCTGGAGAACATCATGCTTGGAAAGCAGAGGGGCAGAGAAAGATGGACCGACACAGTGGCGGCAACGATGGACTGCAATGTAAGAACAATGGTGAGGGTGGCGGAAACGGGGCCGTGCTTCCTTCTGTTGTGCATCCGGTTGCTGGAAGTCGGAACCCACTTGACTGCACCTACAATGACAACAAAATCTTATGGCAGCAGGCAGCCTCATCTTTCTCCCACAGAGCAGCTGGGGGTTCAAACTACTAACCTTGTCAGTAGCAGCTCAACATTTAACCCACAGCACCACCAGAGCTTCCTTAGGGTTGGCAAAGCTTGTATGCTTTATGGTGGTTCTCCAGTCAATGCAAAATCGCAACAGGAATTGCCAATAATCATTAACAACTCATAGTTGAGTCAAGATTCACTCACATTGCTGAAAAATAAAGGAGAAAAGCAGATCTGCCAACAATTTGGCCTACATTTGCCCAAAACCTGTGGATTTCCAGTTTTTTGGTCTCCATGAAAATTCCCTAAATGTCTCACAATTTAGCATCTAAAATGCCCCAGACTATTTCTTATGCTGGATAATTAGACATCATGTCCCAATTTTATTTCAGAAAATGTGTTCCCCTCTGCAACGGGTCCCAGGTGATAGCACATTTGTGTGTGGACAGAAGATGAGAAGCGTCCCTGGGCACAGAGAACATGGAACAGCAGGGACCTCCACAGTTCTGACCAGGATCCGCAATCCCGATCCAAACCTGCTTTCTCCCCCATGCTTACTCTGAGTAACTAGAAAAATGGCCAGTGACAATGCTTCGAGAATTAAACGGGAACTCTTCTTCATATCCATCTTCAACCCACCAGCTGCTTTGATGTCAGCCCACCTATGCTTAAGTCTGTAGAGTCTGCTACAATTTCAAGGCTCTCTCATGGACATTGTCTCATTTGACCTCACAGTAATAATGCAGCCATTGTTACTCTGATTTTAAGGGTGAGGAAATTGAGGTTCTGAGAAGAGGCATGACCATTTGCATACGGTCTGAATTAAACCCAGATTTTCTGACCCCAAATCCCTTATGCTCTCCAGAACACCAGGGTACTTTTACTGTCATTCATTGGCTTTCTGTCATTATCTAGAAGATTCTGCAAGTGAACCCCAAGCTATCACAGAAGTACCAAAAAACTAAATCGCTTGGAAATGCCTAGGACAGCGGTTCTCAACCTGGGAGTAGTGACCCCTTTGGGGAGTGGGGGGCGGTCGAAGAACCATTTCACAGGGGTCGCCCGATTCATAACAGTAACAAAATGACAGTGATGACAGAGCAATGAAAATAATTTGATGGTTGGGGGGGTCAGCACCACATGAGGAACTGTATGAAAGGGCCGCGGCATGAGGAAGGTGGAGAAGCACTGGCCTAGGAGAACTGAAATTCTGGCCCACTTCATATACCTCTCTGGTTAGATTGACTAAATGCTTCATAATTTCGTTTAGCACCTCTAAGACTCCCTCAGAAGTCTGTAGAAATACACATTTATGTTCTATCACTGCCTGGCTTTGTGAGCCTGGATGACCAGCCTAATCCCCTTGATCCTAATTCCTTCAGATGAAAATAATATTCATGACTGCCCTGCAAATCCCATTGCAGAGAGGATTAAACGAGACAATATGTGATAGTGCTCAAAGCAGTTTCTACAAATAAGCCAACTCAAAACATGTCTTCCTTGGAGACTGTTTTTAAAACACCTGTAATGAATGTTTTCTAAATTATGTGCAAACAAACTACTGTAACCAAAATGAAAAACACTCATCAAGGTTTCCTCTATTTTTCAAAATTCTCTACATTGTCATGGAAATCTTTTCAAATTATTATACTTGACATGAAGAGGCCTATAAATACGCACATCGTAAGTTGTCTTAAAGCTGCTATGGAAATCTGCTTATTATGATAAAATATTTCTTGAACATTTCTCAGGTGCCAGTCACTGTGTTAAGACATTTTCAGGCTTTATTTCAATTGATTTTTATGAGACTCCTTTGGAGTATTTACAACTTCTTCTTTATAGATGAAGAAACTGAAGTTCAGAGAGAACAAGGAATTGCCCACGGTTAAGTATTTCGTCTTTGACATTGAGGAAAGGAAAAGAGATGTTTAGGGGCAAGAAATTGAAAACACTGGGATCCAGGGATTATGAAATGGTGACTACAGACATAAATTTTGGAGCAAGCTTACCTGGATTCAAATCCCAGATTTGCTGTGAGCTTAAACTTTGCTTATCTGTATAATAAACTTAATAAGAGCAATCTATTTCACAATCTAGTTAAATGAATTAACACATCTACTTGCTGCTGTTCTCATTAGTCACTGTTCAGTTGGTTTCAACGAATAGCTACGCAATGTGTAACAGCACAATGTCGCCTGGTCCGGTGCCATCCTCACAAATGTGATTGTGTTATCCCACTGCTGTAGCTACTCTGCCAGTTGGTCTCACTGACCACTTCCTCTTTTTTGCTGGCACATTAAGGATGCCATCTTTCTCCAGGGACTGATCCTCAATAAGGTGCCTAAGGTACGGGAGCTGCTGCCCACTACTCTGAAAAGAATTCTATTAGGAGGTCCTGGATAGAGAGTGGGAGATGTGGAACAAAATTCAAAATCATGAAAGAGACGAAGCTTACTGATTGGATAGAGATGGGTAAGGCAATGGCCCTGGACTCACCCCCTTGTTAGAATAACTCAACCCTTTAAGGTCAACAGGGCAACATTTGCCCCAGGAAAACATTCAGAGGGTTAGGGAAAAGGAGTGATGGAAACAGGAAACACAGGGAGGAAGCAGGAAAAGTGATAATACTGTGAAGGTATTGAAATGGATGCGTTGAAACAAAATGTGTATAAATTGTTAAATGTAGAATTGACTATCTGCTGAGTAAACCTTTGCCTAATTCACAATAAACAGTTTTAAGAAGAAAAACGCATATGCACAAATGTGCTTAACACAATGGATGGATAGATGGATTGTGATAAGCATTGTACAAACCCATAATACAATGAGTTAAAAAAGAAAAAAATAATAAACATCATCCTTCCACAAAAAGAAAGAAAAACGCACTTGAGACGAAGTCATGTAATCCTAGAAGGAGCATTTTAACAGTGCTTCTTCCAAGATGGATTTGTTTATTCTCCTGGAAATCCAGGATATATTCAATATCCATGATATATCCAATATTCAACACCATGATTCAAATGTATCATTATTCCTCAGTCTTCCCTATTCATTAGCCAGCTCTCCAATGCTTGTAAGGTGACACCTTAGTCCTCCAAGTGACATCTTTGCTTGTTAACACTTTAAAGAGGTCCTTTGCAACAGATCTGCCCAATGCTGTATTTTGTTTGATTTTCTGGCCTCTGCTTCCAAAGGCATTGATTGCAGTTTGATTGTGTATTTTACATTTACTTAGAATACGTTAAGTGCTCCACACTTAGGTATTATGACCATTATTTCTCCCACTATCCGAACGACTCTCCCTCCCCCATCCTGAGTTGTTTTATTACAACTAGCCTACATCTACAGAAGCCTGGTGGCATACTAGGTTATGCATTTAGCAACTAATGACAAGGTCCACAGTTCAAACCCATGAGCCACTGAGGGGAAGAAAGATGAGGCTTTGTGCTCCATTAAAGATGTACTGCCTTGGAAACCCAATGGGACAGTTCTACTCTGTCTTATGTGATTTCTTTTTTCTTTTTATTTTATATGATTTCTATGACTCAGAACCAACTCATGAGCAGTGAATTTTGAGCCTAAATCTCCTCTAACCATCTTTCCTGCTGCTGCTAAGGCGTCTGCTCTTTCTCTTCATTTGATCGGAAAGTCCCTCTCCTGTTGCACTAATCTAAATCTCACCCGTCATCAAGCCCCGCTCCCATCTACCCCTTCCACGAAACACTTCTCTATACTTCTCCAGCTCACAGTGATTTTTTTTTTCCTTCTCCAAACCCTTCTTGATACTGTTAACCCAAACTTGAGAAGTCAACTGTTAAAAAGGTCTCTGAAAATAGACAATTTAGTCAAGATTCCTAATTTTGGAAACAGAAAGCAAGGTTTTAAAGAGTCATATTTCATAATGATGCAAAACAACTAGTTGATAGAATCAAGATTTGAATCTAGATGTTTGAAGTGTCAGCACTGATCTTTCCACATTGTGGGTGGTGGTGGTGGTGCTGCGGGTGGGTTGATTCTGACGGAGAGGGACCCTGTAGACTGAGTAGCACTGCCCCATTGGGTTTCCTGTCCTAGGTGAGGCGTAATTTCTAGGAGAGGAGATCACCTGGTCCAATATCCTATCCTAATTTTGTTTCCCTCGAAATTCTGTGGGAATTCTACAAAAATCAAGACAAGCCAGGCAGCTATGGTTTTCTTCCTCCCTCTCCCTGCTGGCATCTTGAGGCCTCCAAATAAACCATTCCCTGTTACGGCCTGATGTTTGTTAGCAAGGTTAAAAAGACAATTCTGTGCTACCCGTCCCTCCCCACCCCTACCCCCATTCACCCACCAGAAAGTCAAGGGGGCGTAAGGTAGTAGGATGTTTGTTAGCAGGGTTAAAAGGATATAATTAGTCACTTAGGCTGGGGGTATAAACTAGCTAGGAAAGACTGTTCTCATAGTATTCTCAGCTATAAACCAAGTGGGGCCCACAGAACATAAGCTCAGTCCTCTCAGTGGGCCTACCAGGCCAGGGAGAGACTGGCAGCAGTAGGGTCCCATTTAAGGGCCTCAACCATGACACAAAGTGATATGTACAAGGAAGCGCTGTCCTCTCTACCCAAAGAGCTTGGGAGGTGGGGAGTGGGCGGGGAGGGGAAACTGCTCACAGTAGAACTTCTCCTATTGTGTGCTCTCTGGTTCGTCTATGGTCTTTTCCATTCCAATCCTCCTAAGCACAACTATAATCCCTTTCCCAGGGATATTTACTTCTTATCTATTTCTCCATTTAAGAGAACTTTGTACGGTAATTTCAACCTGAATTGATCCTGTACAAAGAGTTTGGGGCTTCGTGTGATGAAACTGAGGTCCCCTTTCTAAGTTAAGTCGTAAAAGTTATTTTCCACATGCTGAGATACACGGAGGCTCTGATCAGAAGGGCATGATGTTTCTGGGGCAGTCCATATGAATTGTGCTGTCTACTAGCTTCCTGGACACCAGGTACAACCTCTGGTCACTGCAACAATTGGGAGTGTCCTTTAAAACAGAAAGCTTCTATCCTAGAATTATGTGAGTCCAAGTATTTCACTGGTTTGGCAGCCATTGTGGCAACTGTAACACTATCACTAATAGAAATCTGCTGATTGATTAACTGATCGATCTTTTGTTAGTGTCCTTTCATGTGATAGTTCAAATGTTAATGAGATGCGTTTGTAGATGTTAATTTCTTAATTTCTCACTATCAGCTATGCACCAGAGGAGACAGGGCAAAAGTGAAAAAAAAAAATCATTTATATCCCTAAAGTCACCGCACAGGGGCAAACAAAACAAAACAAAACCTAACTGCCATCAAGTCGATCCCAACTCATAGTGACCTAGGTAGGACATTGCAGAACTGCCCCTGTGGGTTTCTGAGACTGTAATTGTTTATGGGGATAGAACACCCCATCTTTCTCCCAAGAAGTCGCTGGTGGTTTCAAACTTCTGACCTTGAAGTTAGCAGTCCAACACCTAACCACTCAACTACCAAGGTTCCTCCCTGGAACATAGAGGCATAAAACAAACAATCTTTAGTTGTGTTGCCATTAGTATGAATTGTGAGACTGTCCAATGATTCACGCCCACACCACAGAATCCATGTTCTGCTGTCAGGTCGATCCAAACTCGGAGTCACCCTGTCTAAGGTTTTCAAGGCTAGAAATGCTTATGGGGGTGGAAACCGCATCTTTCTCCCTCGGAGCACTTAGTGGGTCCCAATGGCTGACCTTGTATTAGAAGGGAGATCTCAATTTCATCACACAAAGCCCAGGTGTCTTTGTGCAGGATTAAGTCAGGCTGAAATTGTTGTATAATGTTGTTTGATACTTTAAATGGAGAAAACCTACGCGATTTAGAGCCTGGAAAGGGGATTGATTATAGCTGGGCTTAGGAGGACTGGAATGGAAAAATGGTCTTAAGTTGGAAGAAAAAAAGGATGAACAGACCCTTCAGCCTCAGAAAGACTGGGGTTACGTGAGGGAAGGCAGCACAGTGCGGAACAAGCAAAGAGCAGAGAGTACAACAGCTGTTCTTCAGAAAAAGCAAGCATGGAGAGCTCACGCACATCAAAAAACAGAAGCACAGCCCACTGCCATCCACTCCACTCCAACGCACAGCGAAACTAGGAGGCAGACCAGAACTTGCTCCTTTGGGTTTTCCAAGGCTCTAAATCTCTATGGGGGCAGGTTCCCTCCTTTTCTTCCTCATCTGATGGGCTCGAACCCGACCTTGCAGATAACAAGCCAACATTTAACCCAGAGAAAGATGCATATCAGAGAAAGATGGATCAAAGAGAGGCAGAGGGGAAGTGTGTCTGACCTTAAAGCCTATGTCCTACAATAATTAAGGCTGTTAGCGCCCTTCACCATTTATATACAGATTTTAATATGCCCTACGTCTTGACTAATGGTTTCATTTAAGGTATTTGTCATTTGCTTATATCTACAAAGAAATGAGTTATTTTAGCTCATCATTTGTATTTTGTGGTTTTTTCACTAGTCATTTATTCAACAAATAATTCCTGAAAGCCTTCTTTGGCACACCAATGGTTAGGACAACAGAAATACAAGTTGCCACCTTTGTCCTCAAAAGCATCTTAGCATTGCCAACGGTGAGGAGATGAGACAAACAGAACCTGATTTTACAACACTGATGAGCAGCTGTGAGAGCTTAGCAAGTTTGCATGTAGGGGAGGTTCACAGCGTGCCTGGACAAATGGAGTGAAAGGGAATGGATGTTTCCACAGATGTTTTGAAGTCCGCTGGGATTGTCGTTTCTAGCATAAAGTAAAAGAATGAAGGATGAGCTAAAAACGGGCTAAACTGAACAGTAAATAAGTGAATTGTGTTTTAAAGATGATCAATAATCATCCTGACAAAAACACAAGAGAATGAAAGCTTTTTAGGTAACGATAACCAAAACCCCAGGGGCCTCCCACATCCTGTCGATTCTAAGTCCTTTGTCCTGGCTATCAAGAAAGGGAGGGGGAAGTCAAAGCGCGGTAAACCAACAGACAACAGGTCATGAGGGTTTGCAGTTCCCGTTGGCCTTTTCAGTCATAATCCTGGTGTAGCTGTCCCAGACGCTATCCCGCTTTCATATTTGCTTACAGTCATTTAAGGGTCGCATGTTTGTGTTTTCCCTCTTCTTAATACACAAAAATACTGTTTGTGGGTGTTTTGAAGAGGCCTTAAGATTGGCCATTTAAATCATTCTTCACTCCCACTTCACAGTTGAAAACAATAAGGAAGCTCTTTGGATGGCCTTAACAACTGTGCAGAAGAAGGCACACAGATCTTCGATGAGGGTGGGCAAAGCAGTACCCCAAATGAACTTTCACCAAAGAGAAACAGTGGGCTGGGTGGATTTTTTCCACCAGTAGAGCCAAATTCCCATGTAGCCTAGGAAAGAGAAACTGTCCCCAGTGCTATGCCAGCCGGTCCCTGCTCTGCCCACAGCTGCTCTGGACACAGACACCCCCATCCTGGGCTGTCTGGTTCAGTCTCTTACCCAGAGCTAACTCTGTATAAACAATTATAAGCTCCAGTAGGTGAAAATTAGTAATTAAGATGTTGGCAGTGCAAAATATGACAAAATAATAATTTATAAATTATCAAGGGTTCACATGGGAGTGGGGAGCGGGGATGGAGGGGGAAATGAGGAGCTGATGCCAGGGGCTTAGGTGAAGAGCAAATGTTTTGAGAATGATGAGGGCAATGAATGTATAAATGTGCTTTACACAATTGATGTATGTATGGATTGTGATAAGAGTTGCATGAGCCCCTAATAAAATGATTTTTTAAAAGAAAGAGCAAAAGCATTCTAAAGCTTATATTTAAAGTGAACGAGAATAACTTCTGACATCATGAGATACACCTCTAATCCTAGAACAGTTCTCTCCCTTGTTCCTCCTAACTTTTTTCTCCTTCTCTGAATCTCTCTCTCTGCTCAACTTGGTTTGACAAAGATTTGTTGTTACTGTTGTTGGGTGTTGTCATAGCAACCTCGTGGACAACACGGTACCCAATCCTGCACCATCCTCATTAATTGTTACATTGGAGCCCATATGGCAGCCACTGTGTTGATCCACTTTGCGGGATGTGTTACTTTTTTTAGCTACCCCTCGACCGAGCATGATGTCCTTCTCCAGGGACTGGTCTCTCCTGATAGCATGTCCATTTACTGACCTCTAAGTGTTTGGCCCTCTGCTGGATACAAAAATGATGAAAACACTTAGACTGTCCTCAAAGAACACACCATGTAGTGAGGAAGATAAGATTATTATGTTGAGAAAAGGAGTCACTGAATATAGTGTTAATCTGTCTTACAGTCTTACTGCACACTGATGTCGTTTTTGGAAATGACGGCCGTTGGGTGATAAATACCAAGGCCAGTAGGCATCCTCCTATGCTGGCTCTAAGAAGCCCCAGCAGTGCAATGGTTAAGTGCTCCACTGCTCACTGAAAGGTGTGCGGGTCAAACCCATTGATCATATACAGTCAAGAAGGCCTGGTGGGACAGTTGTATCAGCCTGAAGTGTCCCTGTGAGTCAGAATTGACTCGACAGTATCCAGCAACCCCAACTCCTGGCCATACCGCCAAGAGAATTCATAGCGTTAAGGTTTTTGTTGTGTGTGCCAACCTTATCCTCTCCTTGGGGAACCTGCTCTCCTATAAGCTACATGTTCCTGCTGGAGAGAAATGGTACCTTCACCACAGAAACATCTTCTTGATCATCCTCTTCTTTTCTACAGAGTGATACTTAGCTTCCAGCACTCAAACGAATCTATGTAGGAAGCTAAAATTGACAGTGCCACCCAACAAGCATTCAGGAAAAGGCTTCACACCATATTTAGAGATACACACAGAGTATGCATGTTACTAAGCACACACACACAGCCAAAGTGCAGCTCTCAATCCTGAAGACACTGCGTTTCACCACACTTTCACCCCATGCACAGATTGTGATCTTCAGAATGCACGTGCATCATTGTCATTGGTCTCATTCGTGATCCAATCTATAATTGCTCCAATTTCCTTGCTTTCTGCTTTGTTTTCAATTGAGGTTTTTCTGTTCCATTCTGTTGTTGTTATAGGGCCATTTGTGTTTTGTCTTGATTTATGGATGTTTTCTTGCCATATATGAAACCCAGATTAGGTAAATCATTGAGACAGCAGCTGGATTAATAGATTAAAAGGGACATGGCTGGGGGTGCTGGTGGGAAATGAGAAGCTAACAAGTACAAACAAGAAGAAATGTCCCCAAAATGATTGTGGTGGTAGCTGCACAACTATTGCAATGTATGATGTCTGAATTATGTATCAGTGAAACCATTAAAAATAAACTAATTTTTAATGATGTGGCATATCAACTTTTTAAGTTGAGTAATCTCAAAAGCAGTGGGGTGATTACTATGTAAATGAATCCTATGGCAAACCACTTTGCCAAAAACAAATATTTTTATATGAAAAAGAATTCATCTCCTAATTTATCTGTTGGCAAATTTGTCAATAATCTACATTAGATCCTGACACCTCTGCTTAATAGCCCCATAATCTTGAAACAAGTGCCTTCATATTCCTGTGTCTGTTAATTCATCTAGGAAATGAGAATTTTTAAAAATCCTTTTATGCATCTATGAAATAGGAATACCTTCCTACTGCTCAGGATCATTGTGCATATGTGAGCTAATGCATATGAATACGTTGTATAAGCTATAAAGTCTGGTGCACATGGTAGGGATGAAGAAGGCAATCCTGTTAGCCAGCCGTTCAATATAGGTGTATGTTCTTAGTCCTATTGGAGGAAGAGGAACCAACTGCAAGCCCCAAGAGGGCACACCAGCAGGTACTGGTCCCTTTTCCCCAGAGACTAAACGGTAGCAATAGTGTAAAAAAGAAACACTGAAGGAGAAAGGTGAACCTTTCATTCGAGGAGATATTATTTATTGATATATCTCTCTTCTTGCCAAAATTTACGAGTGATGCTGCATAGAGAAAATCACAGGGAGCTAAAGTTTATGAATGAAAACAGCACAAAAACTGTACCACAGAAATGATGTCATGCTGAAAAGGATCTTAGATAATATTTATTCCCATTCTCTTCTGGGACAATTCTATAGGAAAAGAGTCCAAAGAAGCACTCAGGTTTACTTAAGGATACACAGTGACACCATCTTATTGAACAAACATCTTCATCCCCCGGAATAACCCATCTCTGTGTTCCCACACACCTTGTGCATACTTATCCTACTATATTAAAATTCTGTTCAAGTGCCTGTACTTGCCACTATTTGAACTGGAAGCAGTAGACAAGGCTTATGTCCAATTCATCTTTACCTCCCTAGCACCTGGCTTGTGATAGACTCAGTTGCACTGAGCTATGCTGTTCGTAGCCGCCGTCAAGTCCACTCGAATCTTGGTAGCCCGTGCTATGGGGGTGGAGTAGAGCTGTGCTGTGGGGGTGGGGGTTTCTTGGCTGTAATCTTAATGGAAGCAGATCACCACACCTATCTTTGGAGCTTCTTGATGCACACCCTGTCAAAATGGCAGCTTCAGCATCCTTAGGGTGGGGGGAGGGGCACTCTCAAAGTGTTCCTTTTAGTTCAGGGAAGAAAATGAGGTCTGAAGGGACAAGATGAGGGCTATAAGGTAGATGAGGTAAGAATTTCCAATGAAATGCTCACAGTACAGCCCTTACAACTACCAGGGAAGTGAATT
Source organism: Tenrec ecaudatus (assembly GCF_050624435.1). Classification (NCBI taxonomy): domain Eukaryota; kingdom Metazoa; phylum Chordata; class Mammalia; order Afrosoricida; family Tenrecidae; genus Tenrec; species Tenrec ecaudatus. The sequence goes on along the minus strand of NC_134534.1, from coordinate 148,321,678 downwards.
ATTTAAGGTGGCTCTGCTAGCCAAAGAAAGTCTCTAACTCCCACTAAACTTCTCGTGTGGGTCCAGTGAGGTGGGGAAAAACACTGATAGGATTCACCTGTGAATAGCTGCGAGCAGGTGTCCCTGGAATGCCATCCTGCTGTTTACAAAATGAGCCCTCGGGAAGCGGGAGGACAGATCACATTAGGAGCAAGAGCCAAGGATGCAGTGTATCTTCTGCACCCGAGATGCCTGCACACTGCACCTCCTGGATCGAGAAGACAGCTATAGCATCAGAGGAGCCACAGTAGAACCAGGAGCCAGAGCATGGACTAGAGTGGTGGACTTCTCAATCCAGGGAGCAAGTAAAGCTGAGTGACTGTGCAGGAAGCTGGTGGGGTGCCTCTGGGTGCTTAAATGGGGAAACTGGGCTTGCTAACCACCAAGTGGACCTGAGTGCCTTCAGCTGAGGCTTACTGAAGTGGTGCCTCTGGGCACTTAATTTAAGGAGCTGGGTTTGCTGACCCACAGGGCTTCAGCTGAATGCCTTTGGGTTAAGGCTTCCAGAAGAGTTTCATGTCCCTTTGGGCATTTATTAGCACACCTGAAAGAACTTTGTAACATGTCTTGATAAATAACTCAACCCCGAACGTTTCTCATGCATTATAATTTGTTGACTTCTTTCATAAACTCTTTAATCGTCAATTTGCTGTGGCTTCCATGTAGCCATTGTCATAGATATAAGCCCTGACAGATAAAATAGAGAATATTAAAATAACACAACCCTCCCCCTACTAATGAACCAGTTAGTGCATTTCATAATTGGGGGTGGGGGATCCTTGGTGTAACCTTCCTGGATGTTTCCCGCCATTGCAGTTTTCACTTTCTGAAAACTCCTTCCTAATAAGCCCCTGTGACTATCCTGTATCCTTTGAGGAGATCTGTCAAGATTTTGGAATCCCAAAAGACAGGTGCCATAACCTTCAGAACTGACCTCTCTACTTTTAATTCATCTTTGAGGTCCTCCCAACCTTAATTAAATAGCTCGATCCATCTAAATACTATTGGTTTATGTGGGGCACCATTTCCATACACATGTTGGAAAGCTTCAATGATTTGGGAAAATGTCCACTTGAGTTTTGGTTTTTAATGATATTAGCCTTGACCTCAAAATCATTTTATCCTATGGCACAAAAGGCATCTTTTTAAGGCACTCTAATGAGACTATAAGACATATGTTACTAAGAGAATTTGCCTGCAGCTATCCACTGGTTGCTGAAACCTATTCAAACACATCTCGTTTGGAATAAGCCTGCTTATGTACAGCTGGCACATTAGTAATGTGTTTTTACTTACCCTCGTATACTCATAAATATAATAAAACACACAGGGGTACAATTATGGGTTCTTCCTAGACACAGCCACCTTGTGGGAATGGTTTACTGAGTTTGAAGGTTAGGACAATAGTCTCATTGGACAGCTTGGTCAACTGGCATAATAACGTAACATAATTCATTAACTACATGTCTTATATCCCAGTTCAGTAAGTAGCATCTCGGGTCTTAAAAGCTTTCAAGCAGACATCTAAGACACAACTATTGGTCTCTTCTCATTTGGAGCAAGAGGGAAAGGAGTAATCCAAAGACTCAAGGAAGAATCCATTCCACAGGGCTAAACACCTGCACAGACCATGGACTCGTCTGTCCTGCCAGCAGGCAAACTAACTGATGTCCAGCTACCATTACCCATCAGCGATGCTAGAGAAGGTATAAATAAAATTGGAGTTAACTGTAAAAAATACCTCAAATTATTTTTTAAAAGCTAGACTTATTGGTGTAGTGGGAAATGAGAAAATGGTTCATATTTATCCTAAAGCAAAGATGAGGGAAGCCAAACTGATGGCTACACCAATGAGAGGGAAAATAATGAGAGGGTTGACACGACGAAAAGTGTAACCCATGACACTGCACAGTGTGCACAGAAAGAGTTCGATGGAAACCTAATTTAGGATGTAAAATTTCATCGAAAATGACATTATGCTTAGACAATTTTAGAGGAAGGTGTACAGTTTGGATACACCTTCTATTTAGACTTTCATTACTTACTTTTTGTTTTCTCTTGAAGGGAGTGCAGCACAATACCTCAAAGGCCACTGCCATTACAGGGCTGAACTTGGGCACCCACCCACAGTAAGCAATCTTAGGCAGACAGGGGCATTGAAGTCAAATGAGCCCCTGAAAGGAAAGTCACCATTCCAACACAGGTCCATTAACTTTCTCAGAGGGTTGGATTGTGATGACCAGGCAGGCCTCTAAGAGGCTCCTTCCATCATGAGTAAGTGAGTCCAAATGGAGGCACGTGGCATTACTGAAATGGTTGACCCAGATCTAAAATGAACGTTCACTTTTAATCAAACTGCAGCTGGCCTGAATAAACACCCTGCCCTGCAGCTCTGAAGGGACGATTCGGCTTCTTGTAAAAGTTGAACTGCCTGTAGTCTACAAGGAGGAAGACCAAGATTTTAGCTTCTTCGAGGAATCGTGTGCTAAAATCGTTTGTCAAGAATGCTTGCATGGCTTGCTCCCAAAAGAATGCCTTAGTCAACCTATTCCCAGAGGTTTAAAAGTAGAAACGAAAATGTGAAGTAGAAATGATCGTGTTTAAGAACTGGAATTTAACAACCCCTCTGTAACTTCTTGTCATGCACCCCCTCCTACCTGTGAGCAGAGTCCTTTTTAACTCCACCCAATAAAAACCTCACTCTCTCCTTGCCGTTAGGAACACCACTCTTAGCAACTGTCTGGGTGCTGATGTCTCCTGATTCATGCCTCTCTCTACCTTTCAATCAAGCTTTGTTTTCACCTCTAACAGAATGTAAGACTAGTGCTTCACTGTCACAATTTCAGAATGACTAGGTTGATGCAGTGGAGCTTTGGTGATGCAGTGGTTAAAGCACTTGGCTGCTAACTGAACGGTTGGAGGTTTGAATGCGCCAGCCGCTCTACAAGAAAACGATGGGGGAGTCTGTTTCCATCAAGATGGCAGCTTCGGGAACCCCAGGGGGCAGTTCTCTGTCCTAAAGGACCCCTGTGAACTGGAATCGACTCGGTGGTAATGGGTTTGCTTTGGCTGATACTAAAACAATAACACTAATAAAAATAGTGAAATTGCTAGTGTGGTAGTAGTGTGGTTCATGTGGGGTTATTTTTTTTAAGCCCCTACTGCACATGGGTCTTTAAAAAAAGACTTAAATAGTAAACTTAAAAAGAAATGAATAACTTTCAGAGCTCTACTAAAATAATGACCTAAAAGTAGAATCAGACCCTAGAAAGAATCAGAAAATGTGAGTTTTAGTCCCCTTTCTCTTATTAATTTGTCCCTGGGAGATTCTTTGAGAATCAGGGATGGAGAAAGACAAAAGGGAGAAAAGCAGAAAGACAATGAGAAGGCAGATACGGTGGTGGTGGTGGAGGTGGTGGTGGTAGTGGTAGAAGTGGTGGTGGTAGAGGTGATGGTGGTGGTAGAGATGGTGGCGGTGGTAGAGATGGTGGTGGTGGAGGTGGTGATGGTGGTGATGGTAGAGGTGGTGTTGGTGGTGGTGGAGGAGGAGGTGGTGGTGGTGGTGATAGTGGTAGGTGCTGCCAAGTCAGTTCCAATTCATAAGGATGTTATCTCCCCACAACAGAATGAAACACTGGGCAGCCTGGCAGCAAGGCACAATCCTTGCAACTGTTGCTAAGTTTGAGGCCAAGTGTAGCCAACAACATTGTGTCAATGTTGCAGTCACAGTGTCAACCCAGCTCATTATGGGTCTTCCTCTTTCATTGACCCTCTGCTTTACCAACCACAATGTCCTCCTCCAGGGACTAGTCCCTCCCGATGCCTAAAGGATCTGAGACTACGTGTCATCCTCCTCACTCTTAAGGTGCATTCCAGGTATGTGCCTTCCAAAACAAATTTGCTTGTTCTTCCTGCACTCCTCACCGACACATGGACACCATAATACAGAGGTTTCAGTTCTTCAGTCCATGCTTTTGAGGTGACTGAAAATACCAGGGTTTGGGTGAGATAATGCAAAAAAAGCTTAGTACAGTGACTGAAGTTCTGGTTTCTAGCTCTAGTTCTGTTATTACCTAGCTGTTATTAACTCCTCTCTCCACATTCATTTCCCCAATTGTAAAGTAACTCCAATGATTTCCCAACCGTAAAATCTAGTGATCTAAAGCTGAGGTTACTGCTGCAATAAGCAATGAAATGCAACAGAATCAGAAAGCTTGTTAGTAAAAAATAAGGATATTTAGCAAAGTCCCAAACCTCACTTGACCTGCACCCCAAGTTCCAGTCAATACATATTTTTCTAGAGTCACTAATAAGTACTGATCCAAGCTAAATTTCATACGTTGAAGTCCCTTAACCTTAATGAAATGTCCAAAGGCTGACCAGGAAGAAGAAACAGACAACAGAGCCAGGTGCTGCTATATAATGCTAACACATAATAGTTGTCTCCCTCCTTTTTGCCACTATATTTGCCTTATGCTTTCCACTATCTCGGATGAATCAACCCTACCTCTTGAGATCCAAATTAATTAAAAGCTCAGTTCAAATCTCCGTTCTCCCATAAAGCTTTCCATAGCCCACATCAATATCTTATCCATTTAAACTTCTATAGTACTTCCTATATGCGCTGCTACTGTAAAGATGAATTGGGATTTGTAAAGAGCCAAATACATCCTCGAAGGATCCCTGGTGGGTTTATGGGAGAAGTCCTGGGCTAAGGTTGGCAGTTCAAACCCATGAGCTGCTCTGGGAGAGGGATGAGGGCATCTGCTCCTGGAAAGAGTCAGTCTCAGAAACCGTAAGGAGCAGTTCTCTGTCCCATCGGGTTGCTGTGAATCTAAATTGACTCTTTAATTGCAGAATAAATGACAGTAGTTGGTGGTGGTGCCACTCTTTCAGCACTAATCACATAACTTTTGGTCAGTGTATTTTAAATTTAATGTGTATATCGATCTCCTGGAGATCTTGCTATGTTGCAAATTATGGTTCAACAGATAATGAAGTGAGGCCTGAGATTCTGTTTCTAACAAGCTCCTAGATACCCTAGCACAAATGACTAAAGCACCCACCTGTCAACCTAAAGGTTGGGGTTTCAAGTCTACCTAAAGCCCTTCAGAAGAAAGGCTTGGTTATTTACTTTTTAAAAAATCAATTCATTCTACTCTGACACACATCAGTTGCCATGAATCAAAATCAACTCAATGGCAACTGGTCTTTTTCAAAAAGCTAGCCCTTGGTTGATACCAACACTTAATGCTGCTGATCCAAGAAGCATATTTTGAATAAAAGGAGCTCGTTTTTATGGGAAAGTGTGTGTGTGTGTGTGTGTGTGTGTGTGTGTGTGTGTGTGTCCGTCCCCACCTGGACCTATGAGTAGGGACTAGCAGTGGATTTGGCTTTAGGTATCCACTTGGACAGTAGGTTTCTACAAGGTAGATATGACATCTCCTATTGCTTGGTGTAGCTACCCTACACAGAGAAAGTACTCAGTAAACATCTACTGCCTCTAGGTGACCAAGGAAGCTTGTGCTGTGGTGATGTCAAGAAGAACAAGGGGTGGGGGGCAGGATGAAAATGCTCACTTGGCCACAGGAAGCCAAAACAGGTGCCATTCATGCATCACTGGAACAGAGGCAGAGGCAGCTGGGTGCAGAAACCTACCTCTTCAGTTAAAATACCTAGAAGGAAAAAAAAACAGCATACACACACGGATGCCTGTTGCTTACTCAGGCATGAAGATCATTAACGTGAAGTCTTAACTGAACTTCAAATTTAGGTATGAACTTTACAAGAAGACATGAACTTTCAGGTAATTTTTTTAAATCACATAACAATTATTACTATATGAGTTTGAGTTCATCTTTTAACGGCATAGCTGGATTTTTCAACGATTCTTTACTGTGCAATTACAATCTAAAGATCTGGGGCATCCCATGAAAGCTCATTTCAGAGTAGAAAGAACAGAGAACAGTCTCCCGTGTCTCCATCAATCTAAGCAGGTTCCACCTCCCTCCAAAATAATCACCAGTTGTCACTGGGTAGAATCTGACTCATAGCTTTGCCCTGTGTGTCAGGGGGCTGTGTGCCATAGGGCTTCCATGGCTCGTGCATTGGGAGTAGATTACCAGGCCTTTCTTCCTCCCAGGCAATCATAGGTGGATTTGAACTACCAATCTTGCAATTAGCAGCCCAGTGATTGGCCATTTGTGGCACCCAAGGACTGCAATTTAATTGCCCACAACTACACAGAGGAAAATTCAAAATACTCTGCCATGTCTTAAAAGGCTGCTCCAAGAGGCAGCCTATTTGAGTCCTTCTTTAAATGACCAGTTATTTAAATGCTTGTTAGTCTTTACCTTAGCATACTAATTTCAGATGAGACCAATATTCTTAAATTCCAATTGTGGCTACCCTCTGATTTTCTCTTTAAGAACCAGGAAGACAAAATTGCCAGCTATTACACCTGATCGTTGAATATTATGTAGGTAGCTTAAGCTGAGAAACAAATTAATCTAAAATTCAGCCCAGCCTTCAGAACAAAAAACACCTTTTTAAGTCACAGTATCTGTCATCCAGAGGCACCTGCTTCTTAACCCATAGTGATCTTTCAATAAAACTGGTCATCAGTATTTAACTGGGATGTGTTTAGCAGGTTTTAGATACATGTTGGAAGAACCTAACTATGCATTTCTGGGAAATGTTATCAAGCACAGACACACAGAACTGTTGTCAGGCACTAGACTCTCGGTTTTAATAAATCAATGTTATTGCTACAGAGAAAAACAGAAAACCATTGGGAAAAAACCCATAGGAAAAGAAGCTTCTATTACTTCCTCTAGAAGGCAAGTCTCCAGGGCAAAATAAATTCTTGAGTTCATGCCTAGCAGTCTTCCTAGAGAATACTATCCAGAGTTTCAAAGCTCATACCACTGAATCATTTAGAACTGAACACAAATCTGCAGTAGCCACCTTGTACCCATACAAATGAGTATCTCCCTCACGGCAGCAGCCCCTCAACAGGTGATTAGATCCCCCTACACACACCTTCAAAGGGAGAGGCAATCAGGACAAGGCACAAAAGGGTCAGATTTCTAGTACAGACAAATAAAGCACCACTCTCATTCCCTGTGCTCCTTCCCTTTCCTCAGCCATTCTTCAAGAATCAATTTTCCTGAAGAACCTCCCTACAACCCAGACTCATGTCACTAATTACTCCTTTATCTGAATGCCTGAAACACTGGCTAAATAATTTTATACTCATTTGGTTAGTTGTTTCATATATCCCTTATTGATTCCCAGAGTATCTTCTTAAAGCCCCTACACTGCCCAGCACCTAGGGGGAGTTTGTTATTAATCTTTCTAATAACAGGGAGGCGATGTAACAGAGGAATGGCAACAGTGGAATCAGAAAGGCCAGAGTTCAAATCCTGGTTCTGTCATTTACCGGCTGTTCACTGTGAACTCTGCACTTACCTTTTCTAAGCTTCAGTTTTGTGAGAATTCATTATGTTGAGGAAACTCTGGTGGCGTAGTGGGCTCAGTGTTGGGCTGCTAATCACAAGGTCAGCAGTTTGAACCCACCAGTCACTCCACTGGAGAAAGAAGAGGCTTTCTACTCTGGTCAAGAGTGACCCTCCCAGAAACCCACCAGAGCAGTTCTACTTTGCCCTAAAGCGTCATTTAGATGACAGTGGGTGCTAGGTTGAGAGTGCCTACAGTGGTCTTTCCTTCCTCCTTAGGAAGTACTTGTTGATCTGAACTGAAGGAATGTTAGAGGGTCTGCCTACAGTCAGTTTTCCTTGTGTCGTTGTCATTTCCCAGCAAAGGCCCCTTCGGATCTTCTACTCTACTCTCTGGATGAGAAAAGGTCAGCCACTCAAGTCTCCCAAATGACCATTAAAATGGCCACATTGGCAGGCCGTGGGCGGATGTCTCCACCACGCCATCACACCGGCATCAGCCCCCACCCCTCCCAGTCCCAGGGTCTCCCAATGAGAGAATGATCTTGACAGTGAAGGAGCCAAATGAGGAAATGAAAATAAAGAGCTCTTGGGAGGGGGCGCTCAGACCTCACCCCCTAAGAGGAAGAAAATCAAACCTCTTCCGTGTATGACTGAAGAAAAAGCAGCAGGATGCGGCTCCTGCTCATTTCTTCAAGCCATTGATTTGCCTATTCACCAGTCAACTCCTCCTTCATCACCTCTACCTCTACCCCTTCCTCCCCATCCTCCTCTTCTTCACCACCACCACCACCAATACCCCTAGGGCAACTTCCTGCTACACAATATAGATCGTAATAGTTAATTTGTTTTAAATGGACCTCATTCATGCTCTCAACGACTAGAGGTGGCACCCTTACCACCACCACCACCACCACCCTCCACCTTCCACCCACCACCTTCACCATTTTAAGTTGGAAAAATGCCCTGAAAATCAGGTGTGGGGGTGAGGGTGGGGGCAATACTCCTGCAATTCCCTGTTGACTGCATTCAGGCAAATGTTATTTGTGCCCCTTGAATGATCCAGAGTATTTTATCTCAATCTTCTTTGCAGCTGGGGAAAAACAAAAACAAAAAACACCCCCAGAAAACACACACACACAGAGAAAAACAAATCAAAAAATTTTCACAAGCCCCTCCCTGCTGCATAAAATACAAACATTTTATTAATCTGACACGGCCCTCAGCCACGTTTCCTGGGGGCAATCTTGGGTCCACTTGGGCAGCCACATGTCGTTGTCTCAACCTTGAGGTCAATGCTTGCTGTCAGCCTTCAGAGGTCCTGGTGAAAAGACACCACGGCGCCCTCCCCTCAAAAACACCCACGGCCGTGCTGCTCCGCATCTCGGAGAGTGGATCCTCTCCATTGGCCAGGACCCCTCTGCAGGGCCGCTTTCTCCTCTGCTTTTGGTGTCTGAGCTGGAAAGTGAGCACCCCGACCCCGCCGCCCTGCCCCCCCCCCCCCACACACACCCCACCACTCGGTTTCCCAAGACCCTTCGCTGCTGCATGAACTAACTCTTTCCTTGGTCTGTCTTGGCGGAACTCAGGTAATAGGTGACCCCGGGCCACCCTTTACACCCCCGCCCCCAGACACGCACGGCCACCCGCCACCTCCCCCCGCGGGCCCGCGGACCCTCCGTTCCGTGCGTGCGTCTGGAGCGCCGCCTCGGCACCCCGGGGCCATCTTCTCGGGGCCCGGGGCGCGGGCGGCGGCCGGCACCTACCAGTCGGTGTGCGGCTCGTCGACGACCAGCAGCACCTTGGCCTTCCTGGCGGCGGCGGGCGCGGGCGCGTCCACCAGGCCCGCCGAGGCGGCCGTCTGCTTCACGGCTTGCGACAGCGAGCTGAAGAAGCTGCTGCCCACCGACGGCGCCGCGGCCGGCTGCGGCGCGGGCTGCGGCTGCGGCTGCGGCGCGGGCAGCGGCCTCCGCTCGGGGCCCGGCGAGGCGGCGGGGGGCGTCGAGGCCGAGGCCGCCGCGCCCGTGCCGGGGGGCGGCGGCTGCTGGGGCTCCGGCCGCTGCAGGTCGGTCATGTAGCCATTGGGCAGGTTGGCGATGAAGCTGCTGTCCGACAGCCGGCGCCGCAGGAAGTTCATCATCTGGCTTGAGGGGCGCGGGGCCGAGCGGCGCGGAGGGCGAGACCCAGGGGCGGCCGGGGCGGCGGGGTGCGCTCCGCGCGGCTCGAGCCCAGCAGACAGCCGCGGCGGACTGGGCCGGCGGGCCGGGCGGCGCGGGGTTCGGCGCGAGGGGGCGGGCGGGGGCGGCGCCACGGATCGCCCCGCCCCGCGCCGCAGAGCTGGCCCCGCCTCCGCCCGCTGCGGGCGCGCTGCACACCTAGGCTCGCCTGCAGCCCTCTGAGAGCCATGTGGGGGCCGGCGGGCTGGGGACGGGGTCCTCTCCCCCGGAGAGGGCACAGAGAGCGGAACGGCCTGACAACGTTTGGGTGGGAGAGAAAACGCCATTTCACAGCCCCACTCCCCTTCACCACCACCACCACCCGCCTCCTCCCCCCCGAGGTAGAAGCGAAGGAAACATCTCTGCCCGCTTCGGAGGGAAAAGAAGCGTCAGCTTCCCTGCTGTGCAAGTAGCCCTCTCACACACGCGTGCACACACTCACGAGCGCGCGAGCCATCACACACACGAGTCATCTCACACACGCACACCAGCCACCGCACACACATAAACCATCTCACGTAGGAGCCATCTCTCTCATTCACACACATACACACACACTCACACAAGCACAGTCACACACAGGAGCCATCACACACATATGAGCTATGACATACACACAAATCAACACACATCCCAGAAATCACACACACACTAGCCATCTCTCTCTCTCTCTCTCTCTCTCTCACACACACACACACACACACACACACACACACAAATAAGCCATCAAATATACTAGCCATCTCACACACAGACAGTCACACACAGGAGCCATCACACACATATGAGCTATGACATACACACGAGTCATCACACACACATACACACATTGCACACACACCAGAAATCACACACACATAAGCCATCACACATATGAGCCATCGCATATACTCACAGTCACATACACACACAGGCACTGTATTAAAAACCAACGGCCACGGGGTGAATTGTGAGTCATAACATCCCTGTATTTCTGCCTGGGTCGACAGAATATCTCCTTGCTTCCTTCCCTAAAGCGGAGGAGAAAAGAGCCATGCCCCCAACAGCAGGTGAGAAAGGGATTACCGCCCCTCTCCCATGCACATACAGATGGTGAGAGGGGAAACCCAGGAGCTGCCCTGTCCTTAATGTGGCGAGTAAAGGAGACATCTCCCCACTCCAAGTTGAGGGAGTCAGGTGCCTCCGGCCATCCTAGCAGGGACTGTCGCCTCTACTTTGGGGTGGGATGTAACAGATCCAGCCAAATCTCAACACCCTGTCTTGAAAGAGGATGTGGGGTTTTTTTTATGATTCCTGCACTTCATGCTTGGCTCATCTGACAGTGGTATGCTTCACTGTGCCTGCTTACTGACCAGAGAGGAAATGTGGGACAGGCTGAAGCCCCCCTGCCCTTGCAGGTACCCCAAGTGGGATGTCGAAGACTCATGCAACCCTCCTGAGTTTGCTTCCTGTGCGCACTGGCGGGTATCCCGTGTAGCACCAAGAAGTTCATTTCTTCAAGAGCTTTGCTGTTCAGAACTGCTTCCACCTGAATCTTGTGTGACCCCTGAACCTCTGTTTCCACCTCTCATGAAACATCCTTATTTTCGGGGTGGTATTGGAGCACGACATGGCAGACACAACTCGGAGTCAGGTTTCCTGGCAAATTGCCCCTCTTCCCCCCCCCCACTGCTAATAGGGGACAAGTAACTTTTTTCTATGTCCATCTATATAAGATAGGCAGGATAAGCAATCCCAAGGAGAAAACAAGAGGACTGACAGTTTGGGGGGCATGGGGGGGCAACAAACTCAGGAACAAGGCAGCAACAAGAGATCTAAAATTGATGTTGAGGGGGGCATAGAATGGCTGGTAGGGCATTGATCAAGTGCAGTGTAGCTGAGAGTAATTGCTGAGAACTGAATGAAGATTAAACATGATAGTGAGACAGAAGGAGAGTAAAAGGAAATAGAGGAAAGAATTAGGAGGCAAAAGACATTTATACAGGTATAAATATAGGCATGCATATATGTACATGTATTCATATGTAACGATAGGAATATAGGTCTATGTACATATATTTTTATGTTAAGTATTAAGGTAGCAGATGGACATTGGGCCTCTACTCAAGCCCTCTCTCAATGCAAGAACTCTGTTCTAATAACTTGGCCTTCAGTGATGCTCACTTGCCCAACATGATTGCTGAAGACAAAATGGGTACATAAGCAAATGTGAAGAAACCTGATGGTGCCTGCTATTAAAAGATATAGTGCCTGGGCTCTGAACGAGTTGACGTTAAATAAGCAGCCATCTAGTAGGGTAGCAACAAAGCCCACATGGCAGAAGCACACCAGCCTGTGTGATCACCAGGTGTCAACGGGATCAGGTATCAAGCATTAGAAAACCCAAAACAAACAATCATCTCAATATGAACAAGTAGGGTAGGAGTGGAGACCCAAAGCTCATCTGCGGACAATTGAACTTCCCCTCTCAGAAGGGTCACAAGGAAGGAATGAGTCAGCTGGGGTGCAGTATAGCACCAATGAAATATACAACATTCCTCTAGCTCTTTCATGCTTCCTCCCCCCCCCCTCACTTTCATGATCCCAGTTCTACAAATCTGGCTAGAGAGGAGCATGTACATTGGTGTAGATAAGACAAACGGACTCCGGGACTGATAAACCCTTCAGGAATAGTAATGGGAATAGCAACACCATGAAGATAGGAGGAAGGTGGGGGAAGAAGGGGGAGAAACGGGGAACTGACAGCAATGATCAACATATAACCCCCACCCCAGGAGGCTGAACAACAGAAATGTGGGTGAAGGGAGATAGCAGATGGTGTAAGGTATGAAAATAATAATAATTTATCAAGGGTTCATGAGGGTGGGAGGGAGGGAAAAAAGAGGAACTGATGCCCAGGGCTCAAGTAGAAAGAAAATGCTTTGAAAATGATGATGGCAACATATACACAAATGTGCTTGATACAATTGATATAAGGATTCTTATAAGAGCCCCCAATAAAATGATTTTTTAAAGTGGGGGTGGGGTGCGTGCAAGTAGCACATTTCAAAGCTGTTACCTTGATTAAGTCAAGCACCTGGTACACAGTAGGCAGGAGAGTTGTGCTTGCTGATTTCTTTCATTTGAATTGGTTTTCAGGAAGTACTGATTGGGCTGAATGGAATCAATGAGGGGCTCATCATTTATACTGACAGACAGATTGTACTTCCTACACCCCAGCTGGCACTCAATTTGGGGCCTGGAGATGCACAATCCAGCTCTGAGTCAGAGATGCTGTGGTGTCAGAGAGGCCTCCAGCCAACGATTTTTATGCAGCTGCCTCCCAATCTGCCACAGGCCAGGCACAGTGGTAAGAGCTGGGAAAACAGCCTTGAATGGGAAGTTGTCTATGCCTCTGAGCAGCTCACAATCCATATGAACTGGGCAGGCTCCAAGGACAAGAAGAGATACCAAAACAATGGCCCGCACGAGGAAATACAATATAGTTGGGTGAGGGAACACCAAGAAGGGAACAGGATGACACAATGGATGGATGGATTGTGATAAGAGCTGTGTGAGTCCCCGATAAAATGACTTTTAAAAAAAGAGGGAGCAAGAATTAGAAAAGGCTCCTCTGAGAAGGCATTTGAGATGGGTCCTGAGACTCCTGCAGGAGTTTGTCAGTAGAGATGACATGGAGGTATTCATGTTGATGATTTCTCTAGTATGCCTGCCCTCGACCCTCCTAAATGGGCTGAATTCCATGTCCTGTGCCTGCCTTTTCCATACCCTCCCCCAAAAAAACCCACTTATAATAAACTATTAAGATGACTCATCTATTTCTCTCATTAGAAAATAAACTTTTCGATGATAGATAACATCAAGCACATAGTAAGGGCTCAATTATTTGAAAACTGAATTGTATACTAATAACCAATTCAGTTCTTGTGTCTATTGGATTAAATAGTTGATAAATCACTAATAAGTTAATATGAATTAATTTGCTGTGTTGCCTTGTCTAGGAGTATCTTCCAGCAGATGAGAGGAATCATATGCAAAGACATAATCTCTAATGCTGGGGTTTCAGGCGTGCGTCACTTCAATTTTGGGGGGATTTTGTTTTTTCTCTTTTTATATTTCAATAAGTAATTCTATCCCTAAGCATTAAGCTTATAGTGTATGTATTATAGAATTAAAAAATCAACTCATCAACAATGCCTAATATGTGCCAGGCACTGAAGCGGAGATTCAAGCACAAATGAGGTCTAAATTCTGCCTTTTGAAGACAGCTCATAAACAAGTGACCACAGCACACAGCCAGACCAGAGTGTGGAGCAGAGGGAATGTCAACAGAGCCCGGGGAAGAAGTCTCTGGAATAGAAGACTTCCCAGGTGGGGAAGGAGTTATTGCTACCGTCGTTGTTCTCCATCCAACTTTCAGAGACCGGAAATAGAACAGAAAGAAGCCCTGCCTGTCGTTCACCATCCTCACCATGGTTCTCAACTTTGAGCCCATTGTTGCCCCCATCTTGTCAAGGGTCTCTCTCTTGGTCACTGCCCCTCGACTTTACCAAGCATGGTGTTCTTCTCAAGGGGCTGGTAACATGTCCCAAGTACATGAGACTATCTTGCCACCCTCACTTCGAAAGAGCATTCTGGCTGTGCCTCAAGACAGATTTCTTTGTTCTTTTGGCAGCCCATGGTGCCTTCAATATTCGTTACCAGCAAGTAAGGGTTACGTTCACTGCTACGGAGTCGATACCAACTCATAGCAACAGACCCCCATCTTTCTCCCGAAGATGGCTGGTGGTTTGGAACTGCTGACCTTGAAGATTGTAGCCCAACAGATAACCAAGGTAAGGGTTAGGACTTATAAAACGAATGGACTTCAGATAGACAAGAAGAGTGGAGATAGTAACCAAGGCAGGGAGATAACACGAGAAAGTCGGTGTGTCTGTGTGGGGTGCGGGGGGTGGGGGGGATGGGGTCTGCGCTTTGTCAGCTACAAAGACCTTGCCTGTGTTGTTTCAGCCTTGCAATAGCACCTGGCATGTAGCATGCACTCAAGCACTTGTAGGGGAAGCTCTACTACATTGTATTTATGTATGTGTTTATATGTATGGTTCGATTTGTATCTTTGCTAGTCAGGAGCCCTAGTGGTGTAGTGGTTTCAAGTTGGGCTCAGATCGACATGATCAGCAATTCAAAACCACCAGCACCTCCATGGGAGAAAGACTGGCCTTTCTACTCTTGTAAACAGTGACTGTTTACCCACATGGGGAGTGGCTGTGAGTCAGCACGAACTCTGTGGCACTGAGTGTTTGAGTTGTGTCTATCGAGCTTAGTGTCTTGTTTTGTTTTTTCCAAGAAATTCAAGGTGTGGGATGCTGCCTTCTGCCTTTCTTAGAATAATCCACAAAGCCTGGTATAATGTCCACATACAGTTTAGTGTCTCATTCTCGGGAATGGGAACAGGAGAACTGCTTTGCTTTATATTTCTCCATGGAAACGATGGAGGCCCACAAGACTATTAAAAATCTTTATCAAATGTTCCATTAAATTATTCAGTAGTTCTCTGGTAGGTTTTGATAATAATATTGCTCTATAGAAGAACAGAATATACTATCGAATGGTCTTTAATCACTTGTATATTACCTGAAGACTTTCATGAGTTAGTACAACTGTAAATCTCCCAGAGTTAGAAAACCAGAACGGACACATTCAGTGTAATTTAAACTAAAAGAACTTAAAAAAAAGAAGAATCAAACTTCTAGTTGTAATATTGAAAGATTCGAGGGGCTTTTAGGGAGCTGCCACCGGTTCAGAGGACATAGAACAAGGAATTTCCTTGCTGATGTCAGATGGATCTTGGCCGAACGCAGAGAATACCAGAAAGATGTTCACTTGAGTTTTATGACTATGCCAAGGCATTCGATTGTATGGACTATTGAAAGCTGTGGATAGATAGCCTTAAGAAGCATAGGACGTCCAAATGCTTCCTTGTGCTCATGTGGAACTCATACGTGGATCAAGAGGCAATGGTGTGAACAAAATAATGAAATGCTGCATGGCCCCAAATCAGGAAAGTGTGGGTCAAGATTGTATCCTTTAACTTTACTCATTCAGTCTGTATGCTGAGCAAATAACCTGAGAAGCTGGGCCATATGAGGAAGAACACAGGCTCAGGATTGGAGGAAGGCCATATCAACAACCTGCAGTAGGCCGATGACACAGCATTGCTTATTGAAAGTGAGAAAGACTTGAAGCTGATGGAGATCGAAGATGGCAGCCTTCAACATGAATGTAAAGAACACCAAAATCCTTCCAACTGGACCACTAGGTAACAGCATGATTAACAGAGAAAAGGTGGCTGTGAACAAAGATTTGATTTTGCCTGAATCCACATTTGATGCTCAGGGAAGCTGAAGTTAAGCAATGAAATGACGCATTACATTAAGCACATCTGCACAAGATCTCTTTAGCGTATTGAAGAGAAAGGATATCACTTTAAAAACTTCAGTGCACTTGACCCAACGCGTGGTATTTTCAGTTGTCTTGTAGGCATGTCAAAGTTGACGATGAACACGGAAGAGTGCCGAAGAACTGGTGCATTCGCAGTACGGTGTTGGCAGAGAGCATTGCAAGTACCATGGACAGCAAACAAATCGGACTTGGAAGAAATACAGCCAGAACAGTCCTGACTCGGGTAGAAGGTGAGACTTTGTCTCAAGTACTCTGAACTGTTGTCAGGGAAAACCAATCCCTGGAGAAAGAAATCATGCTTGATAAAATGGAGGGGCAGAGAAACAGAGGAAGGCCCTCAATGGGATGGATTGACACAGAAGTAGTATGAGGATGGGGCAGGACGGGAACGGTGTTTCATTCTGTTGTACAGAGGGTCGCTATGAGTTGGCCCCTACAGACAACAATTGTATCTGCTAAAACCAATACCTTACCTGTTCCGGTGAATCCTCACCCAGAAGGGTCTTTGCAGCATTTCTTTGCCATGAAAACCTCTCCTGTATCCTTACCTAGGGTTCTACCTTCCAAATGCAAGAAGACTAGTACAGCAGGGTTGGCCAAGGCACTGCATGGACAGCCACCACCTGTCTACTAGTGGAGACTTGCAATTAGCTAGGATGCTGAGCAGGTCTCAACAGAGCTTCCAAACTAAAGTGGACAAGGAAGAAAGGCCTGACAAACTTTAAAACTCAGCCAATGAAAACCCTAGGGACAACAAGGTTCTGATCCCCCAATCATGGGGAGGGTGCAGGACCAGGCAGCAGTTCATTGTCTTGCATGGGTCACCCTGAGTTGGGTGCTCACTCAACAGCAACTAACAGCAGTCTGCCCTACCCTTTGCTTGGTATTGAAGAAGAAACAGCATTTGGATCTAGGACATTGTTCAAAATATAGAATTCCGAAGCAGTCAGGACTCATGGCTCTGAGATCAGCCGGCCTTCTCTGGTCTCCACATGGAAGGTGCTTCTCCCAGAGAAACCACTAACAGGGCCTGATCCACCTTTCCCAGTCACTCAGCCACCGCCTCAATTAGCTATCACAGTCTCTGTGGTCCCTTCTGGAAGCTGAGGACACGTGGAGATTCTTCCCCTGGGATTTATCTTCCTTCTGAATAGAAACACAAGTAAACATCTGCAGATGAATGAACACTGCTAAAATCGGGAATCCATTTACATGCTTTAGCTCCTCTCTGATTTCTTTTTTCCCCAGACCAACAATGCTCTGAGGACAGCTCACAGGGAGAAGGCTGGGTGCATCCTGGACATGAAGCGTCCTCCGGTAGGCAGAGCTCAAAAATCCTTGTTTAAAGGAAAACCTGAGGCTCCAGGCCACCTGGCAAAGTGTTTGTCTGGGTTTCCTGACAAACAAGGAAGTTTGCTGGCACCATGCCATCCTCGGTCCATACCCACTTCTCAGGATCAGGCACCCCATACCGATTTACTTGCCCTAATGAGAAATAGAAGGAATGCAAGCATCAGGAATTGTGGATTCTAATCCTAATCCATTTTTCAGTTAATGACAGGGAGTGTGTCTGCCTTGGAGTCTCTGATGGTGCCAATAAATTACGGGGCTCAACTGCTAACTGAAAAGTTGGCATCTGGGACCCATTTAGAGGTGCCTTGGAAGAAATAGCTGTACATCTTCTGGAAAAAAGGTAATAACTCCAAACTTGCTGCCATCAAGCCGATTCTGACACATAGCGACCCTCTAGGACAGAGTACAACTGCCACTGTGGGTTTCCAAGATTGTAGCTCTTTGGGGAACCCAAAAGCCTCTTCTTTCTACCAATATGCAGCCGGTGCTTTCAAACTGCTGAGCCCAGCTCATAACTCAGGCCAGCACCAGGACTCCTCAACTTTGTGGGACACAGTGCTGCTCCGGGGCACCCTGAGTCTGCCGAGTGGACTTGTCAGGAGGTGGTGTTTATTGTCTGCCTTTCAAAGCACTTTCGGAGGACACAGCTCTATCGGAAGAGGCATCGTGATTGCCTTCCACCCCAACTTAGTCCCCGACATTCTGGAGAGCCTGATAGCCATTCGGATGGGTCTTCTTGACAGTGCTGCAGTCACGTGTGCATAGGGTCAACATCAAGTCCGTCAGTAAGGATGCTTGCTCTGGTTAGGAAACACGCAGATGCCCCGTTCCTAAATCTGTGGCTTAATAACTCTGCGATTTTGAGCCCAGCCACTCTCACCCGCATTTTTCCCACCTGTAAAAGAAGGCTAATTATTACAACTACTTTGAAGCACCATTTGGAGGACGAAAGAACATGGCACATGAGTGCATTTTAAAGCTGGAAAGTGCTGTACAAATGTTAGCTATTCATTCCTGTGGCACCAGGGGGATGTCAGAGCTCACTGGCCCCACAGCTAACAGCACAGAAAAGGACTCTCCCCACCCACACGTGCCTCGGCATTAAACAGCCCCGAGAATTCGGGCAGGCATGAGGCTGAGCCTCATCAGTGACTCCCTGGCTTAGTCAGACCTGCTAAAATAAACCCAACAACCATTTCAACGGACATCTTCTGCCTTCCTGGGTGACCTTGAAGAAGGCATTTAACAACTCTCTCTAGGCTTCCATTTCCGGGCCTGGAAAATGAGGGAGAGAGAGCTGTGCTGGGTGATCCCCAAGGTCTGGAGCTGTGAGGTTCTCTGGGCGGAGCCCCTCAGGGGAACACACACACCTGATGTCACCAGGCTCCACCGAGGCTCACGGGCCCAGTCTGGAAAGGAAGCCTGGGACACTAACGGACTACACGGGTTTGGGGAGCAGAGAGAGACACAGAGGAAGCCAGGAAAGACACTGAAAAACAAAACTCTGTCATCGAGTCAATTCTGACTCATAGTGACCCTGTGAACAGAGCAGAACTGCCTCTGTGGGTACCTGACGCTGTAAATCTTGACAGGAGCAGAAAGACTCATCTTTCACCCACAGGTGGGTTTGAACTGCTGACCTTGTGGTTAGCAGCCTAACATGTAACTCACTAGGCCACCAAGACCCCTTAAGAAAAGTACAGGTGACATGAATTCTGATTCTGTGTCTTCCTTTGAATGAAAAGAGTTAAGCTGGGTGGTCTCCTTGCTAAATGATCATGTCTCTGACAACCGTGTGGACAATGCTACTGATTGCATGCTAGAAACGGCCCATGTGTTATCTCATGGTGTCTCCCATAGGCAGGGGTTAAATATCCTTCCACTTAAAAAAAATCATTTTATTGGGGGCTCTTACAGCTCTTATCACAATCAATGCATATATCCATTGTGTCAAACACATTTGTACATAAGTTACCACCATCGTTTTCAAAACATTTTTTTCTACTTGAGTCCTTGGTATCAGCTCATTCCGCCCCCGCCTCCCATGATCCCTTGATAATTTTTTTCATATCTTATACCAACCACTAACCACTGTCTCCCTTCAGTAACTTTTCTGCTGTCTGTCCCCTTTTGGGGGGGGTATATGTCAATATTTGTGATTGGTGCACCCTTTCCCCGCCTCCTGGTATCACTCCTCTCATTATTGGTCCTGAGGGATTTATCTGTCCTGGATTCCCTGTGTTGCGAACTCTTGTCTGTACCATTGTACATGCTCTGATCTAGCCAGATTTGTAAGGTAGAATTGGGGTCATGACAGTGGAGTTGGGGAGGAAGCATTAAAGAACTAGAGGAAAGTTGTATGTTACATTGGTGCTATACTGCACCCCGACTGGCTCATCTCTTCCATGTGTCCCTTCTGTAAGGGGATGTCCAATTGTCAACAGATGAGCTTTGGGCCTCAACTCCATCCTCCCCCTCATTCACATCGATATATTTTTTTTGTTTTGGGTTTTTGATGCCTGATACCTGATCCCATCAACACCTCATGATCACACAGGCTGGTGTGCTTCTTCCATGTGGACTTTGTTGCTTCTCAGCTAGAGAGCCACTTGTTTATCTTTATGCCTTTAAGACCCCAGATGCTATATCTTTTGATAGCTGGGCACCATTAGCTTTCTCCACCACTTATGTGGTGAACTTATGTACCCATTTTGTCTTTAGCGATCCTGTCAGGAAAAGTGAGCATCACAGAATGCCAGGTTATTAGAACAAAGTATTCTTGTGTTGAAGGAGTACTTGAGTGGAGGCCCAATGTCCATCTGCTGCCTTACTACTTAACAAATAAATATATGTACATAGATCTGTTTCCTTATCATTATATATAAATGTATTTACATATGTACATGCCTGTATTTAGACCTCTATAAATGTCCTTTGTCTCCTAGTCCTTTCCTCTATTTCCTTTTACTTTCCTCTTGTCCCACTATCATATTTAGCCTTCATTCCGGTTTCAGTAATTCCTCTCAGCTACATTGTCCTTGATCAAGTGCTCCCAGGCATCCTCTGCCCTCCTTGCCATCAATTTTAGATCACTGGTTGTACCCTTGTCCCTGGGTTTCCCTCCCCTCCCTTTCTCCCACCTCTCCCTCTCCCATGTACCCCCGGAACCATCAGTCCTATTGTTTTCTCCTCTGGATTGTTTATCCCACCTATCTTATTTAGATATACATGCAGTGACAATAATGAGCACAAAACAAGACAAAGCAAAACATAACAACAAAAAAACAAAACAGTTACAATAACAACACAAACAAACAAAACCAGCAAAGAAAGAAAAGCCTATAAATAGTTCCAAGTCTGTCTGGTGAACTTTACGAGTGTTTTCCAGTGGAGTCTGATGGGATGACACACCTGGCCATACCCCAAAGTCTACTTTTGGTATTCCTCGGGAGCTTCATTGCTCTACTCCCCTTGCTGCTCTGTTGCACACCCTTAGTGTTTCGCCCCAGTGTGGTGGGGTCAGATCGGGCACAATTTCCACACTGTGTCTCCAGGGCTGTCCCTCATAGCACTGTAGGCCAGTGAGGGACATCATGTCTCGAGTGGTGGGGCTGGCCTTATGTCTTCTCTGTACATTAGCTGATCCGAGGCAGGGGATACACATGGCAGCCAACTTAAAGGAGGGGAAAAGAAAGAGGGAGGGAAGGAGGGAGAGAGAGAGAGAGAGAGAGAAAGGACATGGGCAGCAAGGGAACAGGGCATTAGCCCACCCAAGGGGAGGGTATTGTTTATATCTCCATAGGAGAGGAAAATGGGGACCAGACTTCAACCCAGTGCACCAAGACACAAATGCAACATACCAGCATGAAACAGCGAACCAACAGAGAGGTCTGTGGGGCTGGTCCCAATCCCAACTGCATGGTCATCCCCCTCCCCCCAGAAGAATGCACTCCAGAGGACAGCACTGAAGCTACAGTTCAGGGAGAGGGGTGCATCTGATCAGAGCACACAGGAGCAAATGAAGAAGGAAGGAGAGAGAGTCGAACACATCCTGGCCCACCAAGCCCTGAGGACGGTATTCCACCTTTACATACCTTTACATACACACACGCATGTGTGCACACACACACACACACACACTAAGCAATTTAGACTTAAAGAGGTTATTCCAACAAACACGAGATCTGAGAACTAAAATGTTGCTGAGCTGGAAGGCGGGTCTGGTTGCTGCAGATCCCATGGAATTCCCCATGAGGACAAGCTGACAGCCCCTCAGAAAGGTGCTGTCCGTCAGCAGCTTATCTAATGAGCACATTTATCAGAAGCCATAGGAGAAATCATATACCCTCTAGGATTCTCCTTGGAAATTTTCCTGCCATATCTTCTTGCCAGGAATCCCACAGACACAAGAGACTTGATGCAGTGGGGACCCTGCATAAACATGCCTGCCCCAAGAACAAGCTGGCTACAAACAAAAAGAATCTAGTGGATGAGACACCCCATCACCACCCTACTCCTACCCCACCCAGCTGGGACCACAGCTCCCCACGGAACAGCTTTGGTCTCTTGCGGGACGTGGGTGTATTGGCTGTTGCCATGGTGACAGAGGAACCTCTCTGTCACACAACAGGAGCAGCATAGAGTGGGTTTCCCCTGTCTGGGAAGCTCAGAGGATTTATTTGACTGTTTTCCAGCAGCAGCAGCAGCCTCACACCCCTTCAAGGATGAGTGAAAGAGCATCTCCTCTACTCAGTGTTTGATGCGCCCCAGGGACATTGCTGCGCTTTCTTCCCAAGTCTGCACAGAAGGCAAGCCCCTCCCTCCACCTCTGCTCCTCATTCTCTCCAGGGACAAACCTTGCAGGCAGCAGCAGGAGGTTTGCTGGTAGCTAATACATGAGCTGTTGTGCTTCCGGAGTCAGTGGACAGACCCTGACTCCCCCACTCTCAGATTTGGGGTCACTGAGATTTTTTTCATGTCAGGCCCATGTGGATCTCTCCCTGCCTCAGCCTCTCGCTAGCAATGCAACTGCATGAAGTTTCTTTCATGAGGCTCACTTTTCAGATCCGTACAGTGGAGGTTAAGCAGTTGTTGTTTTGAGAGTTGTCAAAGAACAGTAAATGTGATCATGAGTAAAAAGTACCTTATCCCGTTACTGGTAAATGGTAGATGCATATTCTTTTTACTATAATTCTTAATCATTTTATCAGGGGGCTCTTACAAATCTTATAACAATCCATCATTCAATTGTATTAACCACACTTGCCATCACCATTTCCAAAACATTTTCTTTCTACTTGAGCCCTTGGTTTCAGTTCCTTTTTTCCCCTTTCCTTCCCCATCCTCCCACCCTCTTGAATTCTTGATCAACAATGTATTATTATTATGTGTTATTATCTCCCTTCACCCACATTTCTGTTATTCATCCCCTTCCAGGGGATAGGTATATATTCTTGATAGCGATTTTTATTTTTTTGATAGCGATTTTAAAACTAAAAAAGCATAATGAAATATATCTTCTAATTTGTCAATAGGTGTATTTGAATCTCTGATTCGCCACTTAACAATAATTTTTAGAACGAGTGACCATTTGGTCAACTCTAACCTAGAATGACCACATATGTATCAGATTAGAACTGTACTCTCCCTTGGACTTTCAGTGGCCAGTTGTTTTTGTTTGTTTGCTTTAATAGATCACCAGGCCTTCCTTCTGAGGCACCTCGAGGTTGAACCTACAACATTTTGGTTAGGGGTGAGCACAGGGACTCGGCTGTTACCCAGGGACTCCCACCAGTTGATAACTATGTAATAGTCCAGAGTCAACTTTATTTTGAGTCTCAGTTCCCTCCTATGTAAAAGGAAAAAGTTGGAATGACCTATGAGATTCTCTGTAAGGACTTTATTTTAAATGTATAAATATAACATTTCTGCTGGGAGGCAGATTTGGGAGAAAAAGAGAGAGAGAAATGAGTTCGTCTTCATCGGTGAATTGGCACACAATTCAAGCAATAGCCATCTTCATTAAGTGCTGACTAGAAGTCCTGGTGGTGCTTGGTGATTGGAGCACAGCCAGTAGCTCTGTGAGCAAAGGATTTGGCAATCTGCTCCCAGGTAGACTCTGAAACAAGCAAAGCATCGTTGCCCTACAGTCCACTCCAACCCTTAGCAACCCTAAAGGACAGAGTGCAACTGCCCCTGGGGGGTCCCAGGCTTTACGTGTGGAGGTTTTTCAGGCTGTAAATCTTTCGGAAGCAGACTGCCATACCTTTCTTGCCTGGAGCAGCTAGTGGGTGTGACCACCAACCTTTCTATTAGCAGCTAAGTGTTTAACCACTGCACCACCAGGGCTCCTTTCAAAAGGTTACAGCTTCAAAAAGTCCGGGTGACAGCTCTACTCTTTCACAAGGGGACGCTATGAGTGGGAATTGGCTCGAAGGCACCCAACAGCACTAAGCTCTCAACACTGGAATAGATAGATACCTTTCTCTTCATGCTCCCAACAACCCTCAGAGGCCCGAGGCCACCCACAAATGTCCAGTGGAAGGAAGCACAGCCTGTTAGTAACAAACCAGCTCTGTCCTCACCCTCGGTGTAAGCAAACACTTCCTCTGCACCCACCCACTACGTCTCTCACTGGTGGCCCTGGGGACAGGTTCCTTAGTGCCAGGACGAGCTCTGGGCAGATGGCCCCGTTTCTTCTGCTCTTGGAAACAGCCAGCTCCAGGGATCTGAGAGTTGTTGTCCAAGGTCAGGTAGTTGACTGGTAGCTCACTGAGTAGAATTCTCCCCAAAAGCCATCAGCACGTTCTCTCCAACCCCTCAGCCTTGACCCTGAACCCTTACAGCCGTGCTGAAGACACCTGGCAGCCTTGCTTGCCCCTGTTCTTGCACAGGAGTGAATCAGTATTCCTATCCCCTGGTTTTTATCTTTTCCCAACACTGCCAGTATCAAGAGAATGTCTATTCTCATCTCCGAAATAGCATCTGGTCCATTCGAAGCAAGCTAGCAGCAGGCTTTCCGCCAGCAGCCTCATTTCTTGGCGGATGGAAGGCATCCCCCATCCAATTATCTAAAAGTCCCCTGGCTTGATAATTCAGCCAACCCCTGCATCATGTGCCAGCCCTGGGTATCCTAAAGTCACCTTGAGCAGATCCATAGCAATGCTTGCGACATACCTTGCTTTGAATTCTCACAGCTTCATAAGGAAGCAATCATATTCTGATTCAAAGATGAGGAAGCTGACTCAGAGAAGGACAGAGACACCTCAGGGTCACAAGGCCTGTGCAGAAGAGCCAAGAGACACTTTACTTCCCAACTTTTGGCGGAAGCAGTAGAACATTCACTGACTACTTACTTTCCCCAGAGGCTGTCGTGGGAACTTGGGGGAGTACAGTGGTTAGAGCACTCAGCAGTCAAGGCTGCACAGTGGAACCACCACAGGCTTTGTGGGAGGCCAGGCTGCTTTGGAATCCTGAGCACCGAACCCCTCTATGACCTCCAGTGACTCATCTGAACTCCCCGAAGCTTTCTTCTCTCTGGGTAAAGTAGGGCTGACGACCACAGAGTTCTCGAGGCTTGGAGCTGAACGGGCCTAGCACGGTGCCTGATAGCAGCTGCTCCAGACTATATCAGCCCAGGTGCCCTCACCTGTGAAGTCTCCCCTGCCTGCGCCTTCCTCCTCCCGACTAGAACGTGCATTCATTTTGTTTTTTTTCTCTGATCATGTAACAAATATTCATAGTCAGTAAAGAACTCAGTCATCGTCATCGGTACCCAATTTTGTAACTCTTGTTTAATATTTTGTTTCCAACATCAGTCTGGGGTCTTTCTGAGAGCAGAGGATTCTTCTCCGTCAACTCTGGGCAGGGCAGGTGGGAGGAAGGGAGAAATAAAAAGAAGGAAAGAATAAAAGTAAAAGAAGCATTGCAGGGAAAGAAAATCAGGCACAGGACTGCTTGTCAAAACGTGCTCTGACAAATGCCCCATCTCTGTCCCCAGACAGACATTCGGGCCTTCTCTGCCAAGGTCTTCCAAGCCTCCCATTGACCGGAGACAACAAAAAGGCAGGAAAATGAATGACCACGGAATGGGAAGCGTCTGATGCGCACACAGAGAGAGTAGAGACAGACCACTGGGTGCTTAGCTGCAGAAGGAAAATTCCTCTGCTCAGAGGAGGGAGGGAGCAGCGGCCCCAAGTCTGGGAACAGGGTGGCCGCCTGTTGGCTGACCTGAGCTCCGCCCACCTCTAGCAACTCTGCCGCAGCCCAGCAACAGCTCAGCTTGGCAGGTGACTAAGCTACAAATCCAGCTGCAAGGCAGGAGGCCAGCTGGGCTGGGGGTGTCCTGAGCCCCAGAGCTCCGCAGAGCTGGAGCAAGGTGCCGCAGCCTTGGACAACTAGACTGGGGAGGAAAAGAGGGTCTTCCTTCCCCCTGCTCCTCCACCAAACCATTGGTGGACTTGTTACAAAATCCTCTTCTGGTCTCACCACCCCTCCTTTCACAAGTGTAAAGCCACTTGTTAACAAGGCCTTCACGCTTCTCCATCCTGTCCTCCCGTCGCCCTTGCTCATCCCACGCGTTCCTTTGCTCTGCAGTCAGACTCAACTTCTTTCTGTCTTGCAGTCCAAGTGCTGGTTTCCCCGTTCTGGAATGCGCTCTGCCCACACTTTGCTGCTTTAGGACACAGACCGAAAAACTAGGAATGGGGTGCCATTTCCTTGAGAGGTGATCCCAGGAAGCCCCACCACAAGGACATGAGAGGGGGAAGGGAAGGAAGCCAGTACACGGTGTTTGGGTGAGCTCTTTGGGCCCTGGAGCTCATTCCCACCAAGCTACCTATGATAGAACACGTCTTTAGAGGTAGCCTCTTTTGAGTTAGGACATTTATTCACCAAATCCCATTGAAGCTAAGTTGAGTTTTGCTCCTTGGGAAGATGTTAACTCCCCAACAGCTTGCCACGTGCAAGGGTCAAGCACATTTCTTCACCAGAGCCCTGGTACCATCTGCTGCCCTTGCCAATCCAGATAATGACTACCCATGTCTCAGAACCCAGCTCAAGAGTCACCACTTCTAATCTCAAACGAGCTTCACAGCTTCTGCTCTGCATGCCCGGGGCCTGTGAAGCACACCTGCTCTCTTGGGTAGTTATCCTAGTGCATGATAGTGACTTCCTGCCTGATTCTCTGACAGTGGGCTCATCTAGGAAAGAAAGTGTGGCTTTATTCACTTCTGTGCCCTCAGCTCCCAGTACAGGATGGCACATGATAGCAAGTGCCCATTCCATGTTAGTGATGGGTGGAAACACTAACATCTAATTAGACTAAGATCTCATTGCCTTTCCTGATTTGAGGAGAAAGTAGTGTCCTGAATAAAATAGCATCAAATATAACATTAAATGCTGCCTTGGACAATCAATCGTCAGGACATGAAGACAAGTCTATCTAAAGCAGTGGTTATCAACCTATGGGCCGCGACCCCTTTGGGGGTCAAACAACTCTTTCACAGTGGTCGCCCGATTCGTAACAGTAGCAAAATTACAGTTATGAAGTAGCAACGAAAATCATTTTATGAGGAACTGTATGTAAAGGTCGCGGCATGAGGAAGGTTGAGAATCACCGATCTAAGAGTCTCTGTTTGAAGGAATATGAGCTTTAATTTGTCATCTCTGCCCTGGTGTGGATGGCTCATGGCAAAATAGTACTAAGTTCATACAGATATTGTTATCTATAATATTCATAACATCATCTGTTTCAGCATCCATTTTACTTATTCAAGAGTATTTCACAGACTATCCCTTGTTCATAGAACAAGAACATCAAGAGGTCTTGCCTGTAAGATGGAAGCAGGAACCAGAGCCCAGGTCAAATCAGCCTGGAAGTTACCCAAGACACCCTAAAGCAATACAGCCAGAGTGGAGAGTTACAATTTTTGTCAAAACAACATTCATTAGCAAGTGAAATTTTCATAGTTGTAATAAAAAAAAGATCCTTTACTCAACAATAAACTTAACAAGATGTGTACAAGTTCTATTTTGAAAAATAGCTACAATTACTAAGGGACATAAAAGAACAACAACCAAAAAGGCACATCATGTTCTTGGATAGGAAGACTAAGCCTCATAAAGATGTCTTTTGTTACAGAAAGTCTCTATAAATTTAATGCCATACCAATCTAAAATACCAGCAGATCCTGGGAGCAAGTGAGATCATTTGACTCTGAAATTTATATATTAAAAAAAATACAAGTAGGAATAGTTCATTTTGAAACATAAGAGTAGAAAAATGAGGGAATAGCTTTATTAAATATTAAAACATGTTATTAAGCTCCAATAATTTAAACAGCATGGTACTCTCACATCAAGCTATAAACAGACCAATAAAGGAAAAGCTCAGAAATAAACCTAATATAGCTAGAAATTTAATATAAAATAAAAGTGAAATATTAAACTTATAGAGGATAAGATCATTTTATGAGTATTGTTGAAGTAACTGGATAGTTATCTTGGGGGTGGGAGAGCTAAATTGAATCTGTATCTCACATATTACATCAAAATAAATTACTGATGGATCAAAACAGACAGTAATAAAGGAAAACGTAGAAAATTTTGTTTTATCATTTAAAGTAATAGCTTTCTAAGAATGATATATTCATAAAAAATTTAAGTAAATTTTAGTGCCATAATATTTTTCTCAAAGGGAAAATACCTTCACAAAGTCAAAATAGAAAAGACAAAACGGGAAACATATTGGCAATTCACACCACAAGATAGCACTAAATTCTTCTTAGGAGATGAAAATCTCCTGCATCATCAAGAATATGAAAAAACCGACAATACTATAGCAAAATAGGCAACAGATGTGGGGAAAAATGAAATACAAAGGGTTTCTAAACCTTGTGCATAATAAAAATGGGTGGCTAGGGTATAGTCGATTCTTACATGCTTTTTAGGGCCTTTAAGTTTAGTATCATTGTGCATATTATAGTTATGAGCTGCTGATGAGTCAGCCCCCAGCTCATAGTGACACATGTACTGTTATGAATGGTAGGATTTTCATGGGCTGATTTTCAGAAGCCAATTACTAGGACTTTCTTCCTACTTCCACTTAGTCAAGAAAGCTCCACAGCATCACAGCCACCTGCAAGCCTCCACCAAGAGAGAATAAGGTGAATTGACTGGAAATCAGATCCTGGTCACTGGTCTCTGGAATGGAAAAAGAGAATCCTACCACTGAACCTAACTGGCTATTCTATATTCCTAAGTTTGAAAAAATGTAAAGACCATCTCAAGAAAGAACAACAACAAATCATTTTTAGCAGTAGTCATTAAGATTCAGAACACCAGCAGAAAGGACAAGTGTGGGTATCAGACAGACATGGGAAAGCAAGCAATAAAGCTGATAACTGAGAGAGCTTAAAGGAGGATGAAGGAGTAAACTGGGATGATTAATCACATGGGCTTTGGTGTTCAAGTTCTACACTCGCTTTTTGCTAGCTCAGTGTGACTTTGGGTAAGCATCATCTCTTTTAACACGCAGAAAAACCCTATAAGGTAGTTACTATGATTATTCCCTTTTTATAGATGGATTAGGAAATTGAGCATCATAAAAGTGAAGTCAACCACCAATGTCTAGCACATAATAAGTGCATGCGCATGGTGTCTGTCATGTGCTCTGAGTGGGGGTTGTGACAGCTCAGGGACTGTGCAGGAAAGTCACTGGGTCCTAGACTCCTGACCTTCATAACTTGAAGCCTTTTAGGCTGCAGCTGCATTTGTCTCAGGTGGCAGGCACAAATGTCTCCTTGGAAGACCCACATGAAACAAATATTTGAAATCTCCCTTTTCAGTTATCTTATTTTCCAAACTCTCCAATACTCACGACTTACAGGTTCCTGTGTGGGGCAGTCAGGGCTCTGCAGTGCTGAAGTCCTCTGGAAATTTCCATTAAGGCTGCAAATATATTAATCTATAATTGCGGCTCAATTCAGTGCCCAGTAAGAGTCCAAGTATGCATTTTGCACTGTGCCATGGCCATTCCACCCCTGCACCTTTCAGTGAGCCCATCCCACCCACTCATCACTTTCTGCCAGATCTTAAAAGCAAGCTATAAATGGTAGTTCGTACTTTGGTACTTCAGGTAATCCCTCAAGGTCAGTCAATCCCCACTGCTATTTGATCCCAATCCACTCAGATAGCTCTTGTCTCCCTGCTCTGAAATCCTGGCTTTATTTGACTTGATCCCGGCCTCAGACTCCTATTGAATTTGATTAATCTTTTCTTCCTTCCTGCCATTTGGACCTCCAGTCTCCTGAAAAAATTTTTTTTAATATGTAACCATTTTCTATATTATTATCCAGGATCCCTGATGGCACAGTGTTAAGGTATTTAGCTACTAACAGAAAGTTTCAGGGTTCAAACTAACCAGTTTCTCAATGAGATAAAGATGTAGGAATCCACTTCCGTAAAACTGCAACCTATTAAACCCTATGGGACAGTTCTACTTTGTCATATAAATGTTATATAAGTCACTATGCATCTCAACAACATGCAACAATAGCAACATATGTTAAGTCAAAGGAAGTAAGGTAAGTCAAAAAGTATTGATATAAAACCCTAGAAATACTTATTAGACAAAAAGTACAAAATGTGAACCCATTGTCTCTTACCATAGCCTCATCCAGGTGTATGTACTTCTGAATATGGTATTTCCATCTCTGTCACCCTTCCCCATAGAATTCTGTGCTCTTTGATGTAGACCTTAACAAAATGGAAATTTCGGTATCTTCAAAGGCCTAAAATTGTGTTCCTTTTAAGCTTTCAAAAGTTCCTTGAGTTTTGAGAACAAAAATAAGTCTGGAGGGACAAGATTAGGTCTGGAGGGTAAATGGCATAGAGCAGTGGTTCTCAACCTTCCTCATGCCGCGACCCTTTCATGCAGTTCCTCATGTGGTGGTGACCCCCAACCATAAAATTATTTTCGTTGCTACTTCATAACTGTCATTTTGCTACTGTTATGAGTTGGGCAACCCTGTGAAAGGGTCGTTTGACCCCCAAAGGGGTTGAAACCCACAGGTTGAGAACCACTGACATAGGGTTTCCCAATGAAATTCTTGTAAGGCAGGCAGCCCATGCTACTCTGTTTTGACTGGACTCTGTTTTTTTAATCACCCTAATGAAACAGAAACAAATGTATGAGTGAGAGAACTTGGCTGCAGTTCTCATACAAACATGTTTACACACTTTTATTTGGGATAAGCCCACGCATCTTTAAATCTGGACCCTAGTATCAATACTTTTTTTTCTTACCCTTGTGTGTGTGTGATATTTTCATCATTGTAAGGTTTCCAGTGTATTATTAAAGCAGAGGTGGGGAGGGAAGGGAAGGCTTGTCCCAATAGAATTGTGAAGAATATATACATTTGGGTCTATTGTTTTCCCAGTATCACTCCAGAGCCCCTGGCCCAGGCCTTATGCTCTTCCCTGAACGTTCTCCATACGTTCTTTTTAAAAAAATCATTTTATTTGGGGCTCATACAACTCTTATCACAATCCATACATCCATCAATTGTGCAAAGCACATTTGTACATTTCTTGCCATCATCATTCTCAAAACATTTGTTTTCTACTTGAGCCCTTGGTATCAGCTCCTCATTTTCACCTCCCTCCCTACTCCCCCTTCCTTCATGAACCCTTGATAATTTATAAATTATTATTTTCTCATATCTTACACAGTCCAACTTCTCCATTCACTCACTTTTCCATTGTCTGTCACCCAGGGAGGAGGTTATATGAAGATCCCTGTAATTGGTTCCCTCTTTCCACCCCCCCCTCCACCCTCCCAGTATCACCACTCTCAGCACTGATCCTGAAGGGATCATCTGTCCTGGATTCCCTGTGTTTCCAGTTCCTATCTGTACCAGTGTACATCCTCTGGTCTAGCCAGATTTGTAAGGTAAAATTGGGTTCATGATAGTGGAGTGGGGGGGAGGAAGCATTTAGGAACTAGAGGAAATTTGTGCATCATCGTTGCTACACTGCACCCTGGCTGGCTTGTCTCCTCCCCGTGATGCTTCTGTAAGGGGATGTCCTGTTGCCCATAGATGGGTCTTTGGTCCCCACTCGGAACTCCCCCTTAGTCACAATGATTTGATTTTTTGTTCTTTGATGCCTGATACCTGATCCCTTAGACACCTCGTGATCACACAGACTGTTGCTTCTTCCATGTGGGTTTTGTTGCTTCTCAGCTAAATGGCCACTTGTTTACCTTCAAGCCTTTAAGACCCCAGATGCTATATCTTTTGATAGCTGGGCACCATCAGCTTTCTTCACCACATTTGCTTATGCACCCATTTGTCTTCTATCGGGAAGATGAACACACAATGATATGATTTTTTTTCCTTTGATGCCTGATTCCTGATCCCTTTGGCACCTTGTGATCACACAGGCTGGTGTGCTTCTTCCATGTGGGCTTTGTTGCTTCTGAGCTAGATGACCACTTGTTTAAATTAAAATCTTTAAGACCCTAGATGCTATCTCTTTTGATAGCTGGGCTCCATCAGCTTTCTTCACCACATTTGCTTATGCACCCGATTTGGCTTCAGTGATCATGTCAGGAAGGTGAGCATCATGGAATGGCAGTTTAATAGCACAAAGTATTCTTACATTGAGGGAGTACTTGAGTGGAGGTCCAATGTCCTTCTGCTACCTTAATACTATAATTCTTTGCTCTGACTTGACTAACATCATTAACCTCAAGACATTGGTAGATAAGATTTAAGAATGATTCCCCTCTTAGAGTCATGGATTTTCCAAGCAACTCTGAGAATTTTTTATGATCCCATGACCCTGTGGGAAAGTTTGATTCTATCATCGCTAGCATATTCTCTTGGGAACTTTCTCCCACACTCTATCCACCTGACTGCAATGTTTTCACATGGCTCACTCTATAGAAGATAGTTGGCTATTCACCTAGCCAAGGCAGAATCAATCAAAGACTTATTATTGTTGTTTTTAGTAGAATGAAGATACTAACAGGTCTTTTTGATAATGGGAGCCATAAGGCAAAAACTCAAAACTTTTTCCCACTCTGTCAGTTCAGGTCTTCTGCCTGCAGACACCAAGATGGGATTAAACAAGCAAGAGATTTATTAGGGAAGGACCTGTAAGGATGAATGGGAGAGAGCAGGAGAAGGACAAGTCTGAGACCAGGGAAAGGAAAGTGGGAAGCAAGGAAGATTGGTTAGCAATTGACCTTGACCAGGGGATACTCTGCCCAACTTCTTACTGGGGAATTCCTGCCTGTGCCTGGGTGCATAAGGCAGCTCAGCCAACATTCATCAACATTCCAAGCTGCTGCAGGAACCTGTGATCAAGCTCCACAACACCAAAGCAGCAACCCACCAACCTTCTGGGGCACTCCCCTGAGAGGGAAGCCACAAGAGGATAAAGTGGTAGGTTAATTCCATAGTGAAATTAGCTGTAGGCAATTCGAAGAAGCATTCCTACAAGTCTCTGAGAGAGCGCCAGTGTTCAACTCCCTGGAAAATGGCACATGGTTCGTCTAAAACAATGCAACCCAAACAGCCATCAGCAACAATGACCTCAACGAAAAAAACAGGAGAAACAAAAGGCAATGGCAGAAGACGTCCCAAACATAACGACATGCATAGAAGAAGCAGACATTGAGCTGCCACAGAAAGAAATTTTCAGAATGCTTCTTGGTGTCATACAGGATATGAAGGAAACAATACAGAAAAAGGAGGAAATGATAGAAGAAATAAAGGCCATGCACCAAAAGGAAATACAGGAGCTTAGGGGGGAGATAACAAAAACAAGTAGCAGAAACACAGACCTCGAGAATCAACTGGAGGAAGCAGAGAATCACACAGTGATTTGGAGGACTCCCAAGCAGAATTTAACAAATGCAAACAAACATCGAATAAGATCATCAGAGAAGCTGAAGAAAAAACCTAAGAGCTATGCCTAATACTATGAAGCAGAACAACACTAGAACTATTGGCTTACCGGAGGTCGACACAACAAAGAAGTCATCTGCAACAATAGTGAGAGAATTCTTGAAGGAAAATTTCCCCAGCTTAATGAATGAAAACCAGGAAACCATTCAGGAGGCTGAAAGAACACAAGCTAGCCAGAATACCAAGAAGAAGTCACCAAGGCACATAATAGTTAAACTATCCAACTTTGAGGAAAAGGAGAAAATCATGAGAGCAACTAGGGAAAAACAAGCAATCACATATAAAGGTTCCCAAATAAGAATATACTCAGACCTATCAGCAGAAACTATGAAGAAGAGGAGAGAGTGGAGTAACATATTTCAAAAATTGAAGGAAAACAATGCAAAACCACGAATACTCTATCCAGCCAAATTATCGATCAATCTAGATGGAGAAGTACGAGTCTTCCCAGACGAGGAAAAACTCAAAGAACATGTTAGAAGAAACCCAGCCCTACAAAAGATTATTGCCAACCCAGTATGGGCAGAAGAACAACACTCACTAAGCATAAATAAGAGACCGCCACATAGAACAACCTCACCCAGAGGGCAACAAAGAGAAAACAGACCCCATAAAAGCATTGGCTTAAGGATGGAAAGAAGTCAAGAATGATACACACACACACACACACACACACACACATAAAACACTTATGAGAAAGGAAAGTAGGAAAACACCGTATAAGATGACATCACAGAGTCCGCAGATGGAGATAATAACCCTGAATATCAATGGCTTGAACTCAGGCATTAAAAGACTGAGACTAGCAGACTGGCTTAGAAAACACAACCCATCAATCTGCTGCCTATAGGAGACATATCTCAAGGCTACAGACAAAAATAGACTGAGAATCAAAGGCTGGAGTAAGGTATACCAAGCAAACAACAATTCAAAAAGAGCAGGGATTTCAATTCTAATCTCAGATAAAATTGACCTCAAAGTGCAAATCATAAATAGAGATAACGAGGGATACTATATAATGCCCAAGGGAATGGTAGATAAAGAATCACTAAGCATTGTAAACATATATTCCCCAAATGAGAGACCTGCTGAATACGTCAACCAAACACTCCAAAAGATGATAAAAGAAAGTACAGCCTCAACAATTATAGTGGGTGGTTTCAACACACTGCTCTCTGAGAAAGATAGGTCACAGGAAAAGAAACTCAACAAGGAAGCTAGAGATCTAAACACTACAATTAGACAATTTGACCTGATAGATAGTTACAGAGCTTTTCATCCAAATATAAAATATTCACATTCTTCTCAAGTCCACATGGCACATATTCAAACGTAGACAACATGCTGGAGCATAAGGCGAATCTACATAAATTTAAGCACATTGAAATAATGCAGATCTCTCTCTCTGACCACTGTGCCATAAGGCTGGAAATCAACAAAAGGAAGACTAAGAAAACAAGAGCAAACAATTGGAGGATGAATAAAACGCTACTACAAAAGGAGTGCAAATTGGCACAGATTAAAGATTAAATTAGGAAATTTCTAGAAACCAAGAATGCACACATGACATACTAAAACTTATAGGACACAGCAAATTTAATTATCAGAGGAAATTTCATAGCAATACATGCACACCTGAGAAAGGAAGACTCATGGCGGATATGCTGGCACAAAATTACAACAACTAGAGCAGAGTCAGCAGGACAATCCTACTAATAGCAAAAGGAAAGAAATAAATATCAGGGCCGAGATTCAGGAGAGGGAAAATAAGAAAACTATGGGGACAGTAATGCTGCTAAAAGTCGGTTCTTTGAAAGGATAAACAGAATCAAAAGACCACTGGCAAACCTAACCAAAGAAAGGAGGGAAGAGATTTCAATAGCAAGAATAAGGGATGAAAAAGGGGACATTACAACAGACCCTAATGAAATCAAAAGGATAATTACACAGTACTACGAAGGATTGTACTCCAATGAATTAAAAAATTTGGAAGACATGGATAAAAATAATCCCTCCCCCCAGACTATCCTCAGTGGAGGTCAAGAATCGCAACAGATCCATAGCAATAGAAGAAATAGACAAGGTGATCAAGGGATTACCAACAAAAAAATCCCCTGGACCAGATGGCTTCACTGGAGAATTCTACCAAGCATTTAGAGAAGAACTAGCACCAATCCTAAACAAACTCTTCCAGAACATAGAAAAAGATGGCAAACTCCGGAACTCCTATGAAGCTAGTATAACTCTGATACCAAAACCGGGCAAGGATCCCACAAGAATCGAGAACTAGAGACCAATAACCCTAATAAACATCGATGCAAAAATCCTTAACAAAACTAGCCAACAGAATACAAAAGTATATAAAACAAATAATTCACCATGAACAAGTGGGATTCATACCAGAGATGCAGGAATAGCTCAACATACGAATGACTATTAGTATTATTCATCATGTTGATATGAAAAACTATAAGAACCACATGATAATATTGATAGATGCAGAAAAAGCATTTGACATCTTCCAACACCAATTCCTGTTTAAGATACTTGAGAAGATAGGAATGAAAGGAAAATTCCTCAAGACAATACAAGCTATATATGAAAAACCAACAGCCAACGTGGTAGTCAATGGAGAAAAGACTAACACAATCCCACTGAAAAAGGGGACCAGACAAGGATGCCTCTTGTCCCCACTCTTATTTAATATCGTGCTGGAGGTTTTAGCTAACAGCATAAGGCAAAGAAGTGACATCAAAGGTATTCATCTGGGGAAGGAAGAGGTAAAACTATTGTTATTTGCAGATTATATGATTTTATATAGGGAAAGTCCCAAAAGGTCCACAAGGGGAGTACTGGAAGCAATAGAGGAGTTTGGCAGAGTGGCAGGATACAAGATCAACAAACAGAAGTCCATCGGACTGTTATGCACATCGGATAAGACCACAGAAGAGGACACCAAAAAGGTGGTGCCTTCACAATAGCCAAACACAAATTGAAATATCTAGGGATATACCTGACTAAAAGAACAAAAGATCAATATGGGGAAAACTATGCACACCTGAGAAAGGAAGACTCATGACGGATATGCTGGCACAAAATTACATTAAACTTATATATTGCTGACTCTGCTCTAGTTGTTGGCAGAACTGACAACTTGACTATATTGAGTCTTCAAATCCACAAGTATAGGATAATGCAATCCCAATACAATTACCCTCCTCTTTCTTCAAAGAAATGGAAAAACTGATTACCAACTCCATATGAAGAGGGAAGAAGCCCAGAATTAGCAGAGAACTACTCAAGAAGAAGGACACCATGGGAGGGCTTGCTTTACCTGACTTTAGCACATAATATACAGCCACAGTTGTCAAAACCGCATGGTACAGTGACAGATACCCAGACCAATGGAAAAGAACTGAAAACCCAGAAATAAAATCATCAGCATACAGACAACTGATCTTTGATAAGGGCCCAAAAAATATCAAATGGGAAGCAGATGCCCTCTTTAACAAGTGCTGCTTGAAAAAATGGATATTTGCCTGAAGAAAAATGAAGCAAGACCCTTATCTCACTCCATGCACAAGAATAAACTCAAGGTGGATCACAGACCTTGAAGTAAAACCCCAAACAATTGGGGACATCAATGAGGGAATTGGGACCAACTTGAGAACTTTGGCACAGATAATACATAGGCTATCAGAAATAGGGTAGGACACAAACACAGAGGAGGCACAAATTGAAAAGTGGGATATACTGAAGAAAAAACACCTGTGTACATCGAAAGAATTCACCAAGAGAGTAATAAGAGAGTCCATGGACTGGGAAAACATCTTTTGCAATGACACATCAGACAAAGGTCTTATTACTAAAATCTACAATACTCTGCTAGCTTCCAAAAAGAAAAAAACTAATTGCCCACTTGAGAGGTGGACAAAGGACCTGAACAGAAGTTTCACAGGAGCAGAAATCCGAAAGGTCAACAAACATGAGTAAATGTTCCCGATCTTTAGCCATAAGAGAAATGCAAATTAAAACAACAATGAGGTACCACCTAGCACCCTCGAAGGTAGTCCAATTCAAAAAATAAGAAAGCAACAAGTGCTGAGGGGTTGTGGGGAGACAGGACCTCTCATCCACTGCTGGTGGACTTGTAAGTATATACAGCCACTATAGAAAGTGATCTGGTGATATCGAAAACAGATGAAAATCGAGTTACCATACGACCCAGCAATCCCCCTACTGGGCATATACCCAGAAGAGGCAAGAAACAGACCAAGGCCAGATATCTGTGCTCCAATGTTCATTGTGGCACAGTTCACAATTGCAAGGAGTTGGAAGCAACCCAAATTTCCATCAACTGATGATTGGATTAAAAAACTGTGGTATATACATACAATGGAGTACTACACATCACTAAAAAGCAGTGATGAACGTATGAAGCACATTGCTGCATGGGATGAACTGGAGGAAATCATGCTAAGCGAAGTAAGTCAAGCACAAAAGGACAAGTACAACATGAGTCTGCTGAGGTAAGCTTTTAAAAATAAATGCAAAAGGGACGTAGGGAAAAAGCTACTGTATACAAACATTCCTGGGATGAAGACCAGGTAATGTGGCAGGGACTAGACCAAATACAGGGATACACATGGCAGACAACTAAAAAGGAGGTGGGGAAAGGGAAAAAAATAGTAAAAAGAAATGGGTAGCAGGGGCACAGGGCACTAACCCACCCAAGGGGAGGGTATTGTTTATATCTCCACAAGAAAGAGGAACCAGACTTCAACCCAGTGCTCCAAGATGTGAATGCAACATGCTGGCATGGAGTAGGGAACCAGTGGAGGGGTCTGGGGGGCTGACCCCAATCCCAACTACTAAGTGGATACCTGCCCCTCCCCCCAGAAGAATTTATTTCAAAGGACGGCATTGAATCTGCATCTCCGGGAGAGGGATATATCTGATTGGAGCACACAAGGAGCAGATGAAGGGGGAGGAGGAGAGAGTGAAGCACATCCTGGCCCACCAGGACTTGACGATGTTCCCGATTAGAGCAGCCAGTCCACCGAGAGGACCACATGGCCGGCCCCACTATGAGACATGACACCTCTCACTGACTCATAGTCCTACAGGGGACAACACCGGAGACACAGTGTGGGAATTGCACCTGATCTGATCCAGCCACACAGAGGCAAAACACTAGGGGGTGTGCAACAGAACAGCAAGGAAATGGAGTGGCGAGGTTTCCAGGGAATGCTGAAGATGGACTTTGGGGCCAGGGCATGGTGCACCAACATACTGGACTGGAAAACACTCCTAAAGGCCAATCCTTGAACTAAACTACAAGCTTTTCTTTCCTGTTTTGTTTTGGGGTTTTGTTTTTTTTTTGTCATGGGTATGTTGTTGCTGTTGTTTTGTTGTATATTGTTGCTTCGTTTTTCTCTGTCTTGTTTGTGTGCATGTTATTATCTCCACAGGTCTGTCTAAATAAGATAGGCTGGATGAACAGTCTGGAGAAGAAAACAATGGGACCAACAGTTCCAGGAGGACATGGGAGAGGGGAGGTGGGGGGAAAGGTGGTGGTAACAAACCCAGGGACAAGGGAACAACAAGTGATCCAATTGGTGGTGAGGAGGGTGTGGGAGGCCTGGTAAGGCATGATCAAGGGTAATGTAACTAAGAGGAATTGCTGAAACCCTGGTGGGGACTGAACATGATAGTGGGACAAGAGAAAAGTCAAGGGAAATAGAGGAAAGAGCTGGGAGGCAAAGGGGATTTATAGAGGTCTAGATAAAGGCATGTACACATGCAAATAAATTTATATATGAGTATGGGGAAATAGATCTATGTGCATATATTTATAGGTTTATTATTAAGGTAGCAGCACATTGGGCCTCCACTCAAGTACTCCCTCAATGTAAAAATATTTTCTTCTATTAAATTGGCATTCTATGATGCTCACCTTCCCGACAACCGCTGAAGACAAATGGGTGCATAAGCAAAGGTGGCGAAGAAAGTTGATGGGGCTCAGCTATCAAAAGATATAGAGTCTGGGGTCTTTAAAGGCTTGAAGGTAAACAAGCAGCCATCTAGCTCAGAAGCAACAAAGTCCACATGGAAGAAGCACACCAGCCTGTGTGATCACGAGGTGCCGAAGGGAGCAGTTATCAGGCCTCAAAGAACAAAAAATCAGATCATTGTGTGCTCATCTCCATGATACGATTGCTGAGGACAAATGGGTGCATAAGCAAATATGGCGAAGAAAGCCGATGGTGCCTGGCTATCAAAAGATATAGCATCTGAGGTCTTAAAGCCTTAAAGGTAAACAA
The DNA here is from genome assembly GCF_050624435.1 of Tenrec ecaudatus. Lineage (NCBI taxonomy): Eukaryota > Metazoa > Chordata > Mammalia > Afrosoricida > Tenrecidae > Tenrec > Tenrec ecaudatus. Next base: position 148,281,854 of record NC_134534.1, on the reverse strand, counting down.
GCAGCCATCTAGCTCAGAAGCAACAAAGCCCACATGGAAGAAGCACACCAGCCTGTGAGATCATGAGGGGTCGAAGGGATCAGGTATGAGACATCATCAGAACAAAAATCTTATAGTGAATGGTAGGGGCAGTGGAGACCCAAAGCCCATTTGTAGGCTACTGGATATCCCCTAACAGAAGGGTCTTGGGGAGGAGATGAGCCATTCAGGGTGCAATGTAACAACAATGAAACATACAACTTTCCTCCAGTTCCTAAATGCTTCCTCCCTCCCCCTGCCCCCACTATCATGATCCCAATTCTACCTTGCAAGTCTGGCTAGGCCAGAGGATGTACACTGGTACAGATAGGAACTGGAAACACAGGGAATCCAGGACGGATGATCACTTCAGGACCAGTGGTGTGAGTGGTGATACTGGGAGGGTGGGTTCGAAAGGGGGAAGCAATTACAAGGATCTACATGTGACCTCCTCCCTGGGGGATGGACAACAGAAAAGTGGGTGAAGGGAGACATTGGACAGGTCAAGATATGACAAAATAATAATTTATAAATTATCAAGGGTTCATGAGGGATGGGGTAGCGGGGAGAGGGGAAAAATGAGGAGCTGATGCCAGGGACTTAAGTGGAGAGCAAATGTTTTGAGAATAATGAGGGCAATGAATTTACAAAAGTGCTTTACACAATTGATGTATATATAGACTGGGATATGAGCCCCTAATAAAACGATAAAAAAAGAGTTGTATGAGCCCCTAATAAAACGATTTAAAATAAAGATTAGTTAGCAAGAATCTCAGTCTGAAGCACAGATCTAAGAAAGTTGTGGTCAGATCAATAGGCATTCCGAAGTCAAAGTCATCCATGAAAAGAATAGACCATCACCATGCTTTCAGTTATTGCCTGGGAGGAACAGGGTATAGGTAAAGTGTGGCCTCATCGAAACACTATTGAGAACACGGAGGTCACAGGTAAGCCATTCAGTCAATTCTGTTCCCCACAGCCGACTCTCTTGAAGGGATGTGTTGGTTTAGTCCTCTAAGAAGCAGACATTAAGACAGGATTAAATGTGCAAAACTTTTTTTTAGGTCAGTCCCTTATGAGAGAAAATGGATAGGAAGCTTGTCAAGGCTGGGAACATCATTAGACTACAATGCAAATCTGGCCCCGCGTGAGAGTATCCTTGACGATTGTATAGCCCAAGGCGGGTTGGCAAGGTTGTTCGGGAGTCCTTAAGCCAAAATTAGTCATCTGGGGTCCTGGGTCTTTCAGGAATTGACTTAATATGTTTTCACACTGGTAGCGGGAGTCCCAGGGGTAGTGTAGCCTCAGAACAAACACAGGCAAGAAAATTGTGCGCACGGCAGCTCATGCCCTTGATGAGTGAAGCTCTTTGCAGTTGGGAGTGTCCTAATCACATTTTCATGGTCACCTCCAGGAGATCTCGGTGGCACATTTATAGTCTCCAACACTGCTACACAGAGAAAGCCATGAGAATGATGTCAACATCCTAAGAAAAGGGAGAGAGTGAGAATCCTGAAGCCAGTTTTCCCTGAAATCCCTTTTTCCCTACCTTTCACATAATTTGGTTGCTCAAATTTTCCTTGGATTTGGCAAACCAGTAAATACCTCCAATTGCTTACCCCAGTTAGAACTGGCTTTATGTCACTCGCCACCAAAAGATAAATATTTGCAGCAGTACATAGACAAGCAGCTGCCAGAAACTCAGGCCAATTCCGAAAAGGACCTGGAACAAGGGATAACTTCCAGACATCAGATGGATCTTGGCTGAAAGCAGAGAATATTAGAAAGATGTTTATTTGTCTTTTATTGACTATGCAAAGGCATTCAATTCTGTCGCTCATAACAAACTCTGAATCATATTTAGAAGAATTAGAATTCCAGAACACTTCATTGTGCTCATGCAGAACATAGATATGAACCAAGAGGCAGCATTTGAGCAGAACAAGGGAGCTGCTTGGTCTAGAATCAGGAAAGCTGTCAGGATTGTATCCTTTTGCCATATTATCCAATCTGCATGCTGAGCAATAATCTGAAAAGTTCCACTATATGAAGAAGAATTAGGCATCAGGATTGAAGGAAGCCTCATTAACAATTTGCAATATGAAGATGACTCAACCTTTCATTGTGTGAGTGAAGAATACTTAAGGCACTTACTGATGAAGATCAATGAAAATCAATGCAAACAAAAATCCTCATAAGTAAACCAATAGACAACGTCTTGATAAATGGAGAGATTAAAAATCTCAAGGACTTTATTTTACTAGGATCCACAATTAATACCCATGGAAGCAACCGTCAAGAAATCAAATGTCGTATTGTACTGAGTAAATCTGCTGTCAGTGACCTCCTGAAAGTGCTTAAACTCCAAGATGCTACTTTGACACTTAAGGTATTCCTGACCAACCCATGGAAAACCTCACATATATGCAAAAACTGGGTAATAACTAGAGAAGACAGAAGAATTGAAAGTACCGTGAACTCCCAGAAGAGCAAACGAATCTGTCTGCAAGAAGGACAGCTAAAAGGTTTCTTAGAAGCAAGGAAGGTGAGGCTTTGTCTCATGTACTTTTTAATGCGTTTTCAGGAGCGACCAAAGATATCATGTTTGGTAAAGTAGAAGGTAAGTGAAAGAGTGGGACACCCTCAATGGGAGGATTGACAGTGGTGCAGCAGTGGGCTCAAACCTAATGGTTGTGAGGATTTCCCAGGACCAGGTAGTGTTTTCTTTCGCGGTACCTAGTGTGACTCTGAGTCAAAGCTGACTCAACAGCACCTAACAACAATAACCACAAAGGAAACAAACTGGACGATGAAATTTTAGCCTTGGCCCCCGCCAGCCTTTAGGGGAAATGATTTTGGTTATGAAATTCAAATCGAGTCAAATAACAGGGACTAGGTAGTAGGAATACACTGATAAATGAGGCAGCTATTTCCATAGAACAATTGTCTATTTGAATTGTATTTGATGGATAAATAGCTACTTATTTACTAAACTTTGAATTCCTTAAGAGTACCCACTGCCATGAAATTGATCCCAATTCATAGTGACCCTACAGAACAGAGCAGAACTTCCCCTGTGGGTTTTCAAGACTTTAAATAGTAATTGAAGTGGCCGGTGGGTTTAAACCACCGGCCATATGGTTAGCAGGGTTCCTTTCCTTGAGAATAGGAAACAATGAATAAATTTTTGGATAAAAAAGACACAGTTCTTGCACTCAGTCCTTCTCAGAAACCCATAAGCCACCATCATGTGGACACCACTCATGACAACCACCCCCCCCCCCCAAGTGTCAGAGGATAACTGTGCTCCATAAATGTTTCATGGCTGATTTGGGGGGCAGTAACTCATCAGGACTTTCTTCTGAGATGCTTCTGAGCGAACTTGAACCTCTAACCTTTTGGTGAGTATCTGAACTCATTAACTGTTGGCGTCATTCAGAGACTCCAACAAAATAGAAACACCCCATGCAATAAATGCTATCTGTAATAGAAGTGTATACCAGGTGCTGTGGAATCCAAGAGCAGGGAGCACCTAATATTGCTATAAAGGGTCAGGAAAGTATTTGACAAATGAGATGGAATTTAAGGGAAAAAAGACTATACCAAGGCTAATGTCTGTTAGGCAGCAGGAAGAGTCCCTACTAAGAAATGACAACATAAAAGTAAGAGAAGCAAACTAGCCTGTCTGACCACAAGGTGCAGAAGGGACCAGTTATTAGACATCAAAGAGCTAAAGTCCATATCAGTGGATGGCCACCTCCCTGATATGACCAATGAAGACAAACGTGTGCATAAGCAAATGTGGTGAAGAAAGCTGATGGTGCCCAGCTATCAAAAGAAATAGTGTCTGGGGTCTTAAAGGCTCGAAGATAAACAAGTGGCCATCTAGCTCAGAAGCAACAAAGCCCACATGGAAGAAACACACCAGTCTGTGTGACCACGAGCTGTTGAAGGCATCAGGTATTAAGCATCAAGGAACAAAAAAAATCATATCATTGAAAATGTGGGTGAGTGCAGAGTGGAGACTCAAAGTCCAATGGTAGCCAACCAGACACCCCTTACTGAAGGGTTGTGGGGAGCACATGAACCAGGCAGGGTGCAGGGTAGCAACGATGAAACATATAACTTTCTGCTAGTTCTTAAATACTACCCCCACCCCACTATCATGATCCCAATTCTACCTTACAAATCTGGCTAGACCAGAGGATTTACATTGGGACAGATAGCAACTGGAAACACAGGGAATCCAGGACAGCTGACTCCTCCAGGACCAGTGGTGACAGTGGATATGCCTGGAGGGTGGAGAGAGTGTAGGGTAGAAAGGGGGAACTGATTACAAGAATCTACATATAGCCTCCTCCCTGGGGGAGGGAAAGCAGAGAAGAAGGCGGGGGGAGACGTCAGACAGTTTAATATATGACAAAATAATAATAATATATGAATGATGAAGGGTTCATGAGGTAGGGGGAGTGGGGAGGGACGGGGAAAATGAGCGGCAGATATTAAGGGCTCAAGTAGAAGGCAAATGTTTTGAGAATGATGATGGTAACAAATGTACATATGTTCTTAACACAATGGATGGATGTGTGGATTATGATAAGAATTGTACGAGCCCTCAGTAAAATTATATTTTTAAAAAGTAAGGGAACGTTAAATAAACATAACCAGACCATGAACTCCTGTGCCTCATCAACTGTCTTCTTCTTTAGCAAGTATCTAGCACCTGGCAAAAGAGCTACAACAGTGGTTCTTAGCCTTCCTAATGCCGCGACCCTTTAATACAGTTCTTCATGTGGTGGTGACCCCCAACCGTAAAATTATTTTTGTTGCTACTTCATAACTGTAATTTTACTACTGTTATGAATCATAACAGTAACATATATGATATGCAAGATGTATTTTCATTGGTACAAATTGAGCATAATTAAAGCATAGTGATTAATCACATGGCAATTTGTAATTATATATTATGAAATATTTATGCATTTTCCAATGGTCTTAGGCAACCCCTGAGAAAGGGTTGTTCGGACCCCAAAGGGCTCACAACCCACAGGTTGAGAGCTGCTGCTCTAGAAGGTTGTAGGTTCTCGATACATTTCAGGGTGTCCTATTTCAAGGAAGTTGAAGCTTGGTGTCATGGAAAGATGAGCGGAAGGGGATACGACTGGACAAACCAGCTGGAACAAAGTGGTCATAACATAATAAAATTTTAAAATTAGTAATTACAAAATTAAATAATACTAAACAAATTAAAAATCATGAATAGTAACAACAGCCAACATTAATCACAAGCTTGACGTGTGTCCAGCCCTGGGCTTGACACTTTATATGTATGTATGTCATTGAATTCTTTTCAACAGTCCTATGAAACAACCATTATTACCATCACCGTTTTTTACAGCTGAAAAACCTAATGCTCAGAAAGCGGAGTGGTCCCACAGCAAGGAGGAGACAGAGCTAAGGACCCTTCACCACAGTGCTGCATGCCTGCTTTCTGATTCAGGATTCTCCAGGAAATCAGAATCAAGAACTAACCAGAGAGGGAGGAACTGATTTTTAAAACCAAGCCAGGTGGCAGGCAGACTGGAAACGGCAGCAGGATCTCTATTGTACCGTTTGGAAGTAGAGTCCTTCCTGATTTTGTTCTTGTTTTCAGGAGCCATTGAGTGAGTTCCAGCCCATAGCGACCCTGTCCACAACAAAAGAGACATAGCCCGGTCCTGTGCCGTCTTCACAATTGTCCCAATGGCTGAGCTCTTTGGGACAGCCATTGGGTTGGGTTCTTAAAGCCTTCAAATGATTGGATGAAGCCCACTCACCTTTTGAAAAGAATAATCGGCTTGCACGATGTTAACTGGTTTAAATATTAATCACATCTACACAATGCCTCCATGGCAATATTTAGACAAATATTTGATCAAACAATTGGGTACCACGGCTAGTCAAATTGACATAAAATTATCTGCCACCCTTGCTAAGGGCTAATCATTCTGCGGCTATAGAGAGCCACCACCACCAATTAAGACCCACATGGTGCTTCAGGAGACACTACAAATTGACTTCTTTCTCCATCTCACTGGACGCTGTTTCCGAAGTTAACTCAGGCATAGCCAGTGTGAGATGACAGCACTGAAGGAGAAAGTCCGATCAAAGTCAAGGACGAGATTGAGCATAGATGCTGGAAAAGGAATTTAAGAGCTATTCTCACACCCAGTTGAGGACTTGTTCTGCCCAGGGCCATGTGTTCTGGAACATTTTAGCTGCATGTTGTTATCCAATCTGCTGCCATCCCCTTTCTGCCCCCACCTCCCCAAATACACATGAAGCCTTGGCAGCCCGGAGAAGTGTAGGGGCTTGCCTTCGAGTGTTTCAATGGTAGAATGCTCACCTCCCGTATGGGAGACCCAGGCTGGATTCCCAGTCAATGCACCCCATGTGCAGCCATCGCCTGTCTGTCAGTGGAGGCTTGTGTGTTACTGACATGTTGAGCAGGTTTCAGGAACATCTAGATTAAGAAAGCTAGGAAGAAAACTACTTACAATCTGTTTTTCGCAATCAGTCCATGAAAACTATGGATTACAACCGTCTGGTTCAAGGCTGTTCATAGGACGGCAGTTTGTTCTACCGAGCGTGATGTCACCATGAGTTGAAGGCCAACTCAGTGGCAGCTAACAATAGCAACAAGCAAATCAAGGATCCCAACACAGGTCTTTCCGACTCTCAAATCAAATACCTTGCACGTTGTTTTTATCAACCTGTCCATCCTGACTAGCATGGACACGTAACGGCTGGGTACCAGCTATCTTCATGTTTCAGGGATTATGTCGGAGCTTTGGTCTCACCTGGGAAGACGTCTCTCAACCACCCAGAAACCTGTTCGCAGCCAAGGCCCTGCACACCTGTCAGACTTTCCTTTTGACCACCTGCGCCAAAGGTCTGTAGCTGCTCGTCTAAAGTGAGCCGCAATCCGAAGGAAAACCTTCTTGAGAAGAAATCCCCGCTGAGACGAAGCGGGGGCCTCCTCAAACATTAGCATCTCTCCCAAGCTTCCTCAAAAGAGGACTCGATTTCTTCCAGATCCCTGTCTTTGATGGAAACGATTCCATTATCTCTGTTTTTAAAATCAGAAGTTGTCTTTAAATGTATTCTGTTGAGTTGTACTCGGAGAAGCGTGGATCTGGGACTGAAAGTTCTCTTGCTGAAAAGGGAAAGGACACCAAGTTCTAAACCAGCTGTCAGAAATGCAGTGATTAGAGAAAAACAAGCTTGAGGCAGGAGTGCCCTCACACCGTTCAGTAAACTGTTTTCTTTGGCCTTCTGCTCCATCGTCCAGAGGAGAGAAAGGACACCCCTGTGATGAGAAACATGGGGGAGACCGCCCTGGGGCCAATAAGACTGCTAAGAACGACCACTTAGACTGCTCCACTAAGGAAGGCTAGCAGGAGAGAGAGAAGACAAAGAGAAGGCCCTGGAGACTGAGAAGTCTCTGGAAGGGCGTCTCGTGTCAGCCTTCCTTGAAGCAGGTTAGTCCTCTAGGAGAATGCATGCTAGGAATAATGCAGGGCATTGAAAATATCATTCTCAGTTTGGGCCCTTCCTGTCTTACCTCATCTGAAAGGAAGTCATGTTAAAGGATGGTGGGCTGGAGGGTGAGTCGGGTGGAAGATTACTTGCTCAAGGTCACTCACTGAACAGGTTGGTGGTACATTCAAGGTTCAGACGCAGATGCTAGTCTCCAAGTTCTTTGTCGTTATGGTCCCATCTGTATTATATTTGGAGGTGGTTTTATTTTAGGAGGAAAGCCAGCTTGTCGGGCAGTTAAAAACGAAAGCTTATCATTCACTCTGAGAGTCCCCCAGTGACAGGAGTGGTTGGTTATATGGTGGAATTCTCGCCTTCCGTGTGGGAAACCTGGGTTCAATTCCCGGGCCAATACACCTCATGCACAGCCAACATTGGTTTGTTGGTGCAGGCTTGTGGGTTGCTATGACATTAATTGAATGTCAGCAGAGCTTTTGGACTAAGATGGACTAGTGGAAAAGACCTGGCGATCTACCAATTAATGCAAACTGCATCCAGCCCAGTCCTGTAATCCCTAATCCATCCTGGGGGATGGCACTGGGCAGCGTTTCATTCCATGGTGAATGGGTCCCCCTGACTCACGAACCCACTCGGCAGCAGCTCACAGCCACAACAGCAATGAGAGACCCCTTCCGTCTCAGTGAGCATTTCAGAAAAGGGACTGAATAGGTAATTTTTCATGTAGATGGTCAAATGACCCATTTTCCACCTTTTTCTTTTGTTTTCTTTTTCAAATATCATTTTATTGGGGGCTCTTACAGCTCTGATCACAATCCATCCATCCATACATACATACATACATACATTGTATCAATCACATTTGTACATATGCTGCCATCATCATTTTCAAAGCATTTTCTTTCTACTTGAGCCCTTGGTATCAGCTCCTCATTTTCTCCTTCCCCCACCCTCCCTCCCTCATGAACCCTTGAAAATTTATAAATTTATAACACCCCCCATGTCTTACATCCACCGCTGTCTCCCTTCACCCACTTTTCTGTTGTCCATCACCCTAGGAAGGGGGTTCTATGTAGATCACTGTGATTGGTTCTGCCATTCTCCCCCCACCTTCTCCTTACCCTCCTGGTATCTCTACTGTCATTATTGGTCCTGAGGGGTTTATCTGTGCTGGATTCCCTGTGTTGCAAACTCTTATCTGTACCCGTGTCCATGTTCTGGTCTAATCAGGTTGTAAGGTAGAATTGAGGTCATGATAGTGGCAAGGCATTAAAGAAGTAGAGGAGAGTTGTATGTTTCACCAGTGCTATGCTGCACCCTGACTGGCTCATGTCTTACTTGTGACCCTTCCGTAAGGGAATGTTGAATTGTCTACAGATAGGCTTTGGGTCTCCATTCCGCCCCCCTCTCCCCTCCCATTCACATTGATATGATGTTTTGTTCTGGGTCTTTGATACATGATACCTGAGCCCATCGACACTTCATGATTGCACAGGCTGGTGTGCTTCTTCCATGTGGACTTTGTTGCTTCTGAGTTAGATGGCTGCTTGTTTATCTTCAAGCCTTTAAGACCCCAGACACTATATCTTTTGATAGCCGGACACCATCAGCTTTCTTCGCCACATTTTCTTATTCACCTGCTTTGTCTTCAGTGATTGTGTCAGGAAGATTTCCACCTTTTTCTTCTTCTTCCTCTTCCTCCAAAAACTCACCTTAGTTTGTTCTTGTTTTTCTTCCTCATTTCCTCTCTCCAAAACCCATTCTCAGGAAAGAGTTCCCATATCCACTTTGAAATCCTTGAGTGACAGTGTTTGCTTAACATGGAGTTAAGAATATCTTAAATTAAAAGACTTACCATTTAATGGTAGAATTTCAGAAGCCATCTAATGGGGAAAAAGCAGGTCTTGGGAAAACAAAGTCTTTCCAGGCACTCCAAAATCATTACAAAATGGAACTGCCTACATATATTGTGGTAGAGAGATCACTGTCCCCAGCTTTATGGATGTGAGTCTGTTTCTGTAAGAGGCAGTATGGTGCAGCAGAAAACCCACTGGTCAAGTAATTATGAAGCTTGAGTTCAAGTCTCATTCTGTCACTAATTCTCTGTAAGTACTGATGGTATGCTTTCCTTCCCCGAGCTTTGCTTTTCTAATAGGTAAACACTGGTGTTTGCTTAACATTCCAGGATTCAGTGGCAGGATTTTAAAGCATGTGGCTCTGCATTAGGGCTCAGATTATAGTGCTCCCTCTAGCTCTCTGAGCCACCTTATCCTCATCTGAATAATGAGAATTTAAAATGCCCATTGCAGAATGTATGAGTTCAACAAGCTGTGTGGTACATGTAAGGGCTCAATAACTGTTCATATTATGATCATTGCTCCTGTTAACAACCAGCAGCCTGTCATCTGATAGTTTAATATTCTTTCAAGAAAGTTTAGGGATTAACTTTCCATTATTTTCACTGAATTCTCTAGCTTAACTTTAACGTGAAATTTATGTTCAAAACAATAGGAAGTATAATGAGAAAAAGGAAAACAATTTATTAGACAAATGGATCTTTAATGTTCTAGTTTCTCATCCTAGCATTTATGAGTCACTGAAATTAATTGGGTTTGATTTCGAAAGAAGCACATTATCATCTGTATGTTTTCATAATCATTTCCCTGGCAAGTTTTTTTTAAAGAAAAATCAGTATGTCGTACCTAGTCAGCATCATAATATGCTCTGTTCCTAAATTAACAAGGCGGAAAAAGTATCACATTTCATTAACTCTTGGAATAAAGTTGGCATTCTAGCAACTCAATAGTTTGTAGAGGATGGAAAGTGAGGGAAACACATCCTGGCTCACCAAGTCCAGAGGACAATACTCCTGCTCAGAACAGACAATGCCCAGAGAGGACCATAGAGCCGGCCCCACCATGAGATACCACATCCATAACTGAACCATAGCGCTATGGAGGACAACACTGGAGACATAGTGCAGGAATTGTGTCCAATTTGACCCCATCACACTGGGACAAAACACTAAGGACGTGAAACAGAGGAGCAAGGGGAGTAAAGTGATGAAATCCCCGGGAACACCAAAAATAGACTTTGGAGACAGTGTGGCACCCATCAGACTTGACTGGAAAACACTTGTAAAGGTCAACAAACAGACCTTGAACTATTTATAGGCTTTTCCATTTTTGTCAGTGGCTTTCTTTTTGTTGTTGTTTTGTTGGTTTTGACTTCCTTTGTTGTTTTGTTTGACTTTGCCTGGTTTTTGCACTTATTAATGTCTCTGCATCTCTATCTAGATAAGATAAGCAGGATAAACAACTCAAAGACAAAATAAACAGGACCAATGGTTCCTGGGGGATAGAGGAGAAGGGGAGGTGGGAGAAAGGAAGGGAGGGAAACCAAGGTGAAAGGGAACAACAAGTGAACTAAAATCAATGGAGAGAAGATGCCTAGTGGGGCTTAATCAAGGGCAATGTAGCAGCGAGGAATTACTAAACCAAATGAAGGCTAAACATGATGGTGGGACAAGAGGAAAGTAAAAGGAAATAGAGGAAAGAACCAGGAGGCAAAGGCCAATTTGTAGAGGTCTAAATACAGTTATGTACATATGTAAATATATTTATATATAATAAGAGGGGAATAGATCTATATGTTAATAATTAAGCTTCCAGATGGACATTGGGCCTCAACTCATTACTCCCTCAACACAAGAACACTTCATTCTAATAACCCAGCATTCTGTGATGCTGACCTTCCTGACATGATTGCTGAAAACAAAGTGGGTGCATAAGCAAATGTAGTGAAAAAAGCTGATGATGCCTACCTATTAAAAGATATAGTGTCTGGCTCTTAAAAGCTTGAAGATAAACAAGCAGTCATCTAGCTGAGAAGCAACAAAGCCCACATGTAAGAAGCACATCAGCCTGTCTGATCATGAAGTGTTGATGGGATCAGGAATCTAAGACCCAGAACAATATCATACCCAATGTGAAGGGGGGGGCACGTGTAGTGGAGACCCAATGCCCATCTGTAGACAATTGGACATCCCCTCACAGAAGGATTACAAGGAAAAGATGATCAAGTCAGGTTTCAATGTAACACTGATGAAACACACAGCTTTCCTCTAATTCTTTAATGCTTCCTTCCCCCCACTATCTCAATTCTACCTTACAAACCGGATTAGACCAGAACATGCACACTGCTTCAGAGAAGAGCTGGAAACACAGGGAATCCAAGACAGGTAAACCCTTCGGGGCCAACAATGAGAATAGAGATACCAGGAGGATAAGGGGAAAGTGGGGGGAGAAAGGGAGAATTGACCACAAGGATCAACATATAACCCCCTCTCAAGGGGACAAACAACAGAAAATTGGATGAATGGTGACAGAGGACAATAGAAGACATGAAAATAACAATCTATAACTTATCAAGGGTTCATGAGGGAGGGCAGGCAGGGGAGGGGAGGGAAAATGAGGAGCTGATACCAAGGGCTCAAGTAGAAAGAAAATGTTTTGAAAATGATGATGGCAGCATATGTACAAATGTACTTGACACAATGGATGAATTTATGGATTTTGATAAGAGATGTAAGAGCCCCCAATAAAAGTATTTAATAAAAAGAAAGAAATCACGGTCATGAAGCATGCTGGAGAGGAGTTTTCACTCTCTGAAACTTTTAGCATTCAATAAAGGACTATTTTAATATATGATTTCTTTAAGATGTTGACTATCTTTTCAAGTTTGGATTTTTCCTTCTTGACAAGATACTCAACCCACCTGACTGTCCATGGAAGCTTAAGTTTTTAGTATTAAGAAATAATTTCTACTGAGGTAAAAAAAATGTATTTCTTGAGCAAAGGATGACTGTTATTAAAATTTTACCAATTTTTCAAAAAGCTAAAAAAATTGTAGCAATTCTAGTCCTTTCCATAGTTTAAAGCACATTGCACTCAAGAAACACGTTTTGCTCATAAAAAGTATAAATGCTTACCTTATTTTTAAATCTCTCTTACAGATGCATTTATTTATATTCTGTCCCTCTTTCTTTTGGCCCAAATTGTTAGCACTACACTGCTGATCTAGATGTTGGCAATTCAGAGCTACCCAGCAATGTTGCAGAAGAAAGACCTGACATTCTGCTTCTGATAGGGATGTGGCCAAGGCAGCTCTCCGGTGTGGTTCTACTCTATAACACATGAGATCACCACGAGTCGGAATTAATTCAAAAGCAACAAGTTTTCCTTTAAAGTACAAATAGGTGCATGGTCTTAATAATACAAACGAAAAAAATGGAAGGAGCGTCCTCTGAACACTGACACCCAGTTACTGAAACCAGAAACCTAGGCACACGCTTGCATTCTCTACCCCTTGAAGCAATCGCCCCAATAGGTCCGGACCTCAGTCCTTCTGCCACTAATGTAGACCAAGCCCTCATCTGTCCACCCTCAGTCTTCACTTCCCAAACTTGTCCCTGGGCCACAACATTACGCTCACCTGCGAACTTGCTAAGAGTCACAGAATTGCAGATGCTACCCTAGACCCACTGAAGCAGAATTAACCATTTTCACAAGATCCTTGGGTGATTCATATCTACCTGAAAGTTTGAAAAGCGCTGAACCAGACAAGGTCAAAGGAATCCTGGTGTGTGGGTTACATGTTGGCCTTCTAAACAAAGGCCAGCGGCTCCTCTGAAGAAAGATGAGACTCTAGTCCCATTAAGGTGTACAGTCCCGGAAACTCACAGGGGCAGAAATACCCTGGCCTACAGCATTGCTGTGCGTCAGAATTGATTCCGGGGCAGCGAGTTTGGGGTTGGGACCAGGTCAGGATTCTGCTTTTCGAACAAGGTCCCAGGTAAATCCTCATCTGGCTCTTCCACAGACCACACTTTGAGTGGTTCCCAACTGTTTTCCCTCTTCCTAGCCAGGTCTTCTTTCAATCGAATCTATACTTTGTCAACATAACGATCCTTCTAAACTATTTGAATGTGTCACTTCTCCGCTTAAAACGCTGCTGTGTGTGGTTCCTGGAACAAACACATATTTCCATGATAGTCATTGTGAAACCCAAACTCACTGCCACTGAGTCCGTTCTAACTCATAGCAACCCCCTATAGAAAAGGTGGCAGTGACCCTGTGGCCTTCAGAGACTATAAATCTTCAAGGAGGGAAAAGCCTCCTCTTTCTTCCATGGAGTGGCTTATGGTCTTCAGTGGCTGCATTGTGGCTATCAGTCCAACGTGTAACCACTAGACCACCAGGGCCCCTCATATGAGTAGTAACAGCAACTACGGATTTAGATTTTCGTTGTTTTGGAGGGGCAATTAGTTGACCACCTTCCCAGCCTGTGAAATTCCCCATTCTCAATGGAAAGTGAACCCCGAATGTAGAAACCGTAGAACACACAGAGGCAGTCTTTTTCTGGCAGAGTCAAGTTCAGTCGCAGTGAAGGACCGACTTGGGATTTTTCATCGAACGTTGTTGGGGAGAAGATGCGAACACAGTGTAGTAGTGTCCAAAGCCAATTTCTAGGGGCAGCAGTGCCATAGCTGTTCAGGGCTAGCGGGGTGAGCCACGGAAATGGGAACCTCCAGGGTCTATGCTCTCATCTGTCGGTGCTAAAGTTCTGACTGCATAGCCTCCTTTTGTTCCATCTTAATCACTAATCCTGTATCCTTAGACCTGACTGGCAGTTCATTGAGTTACTCAATGCCCTTTCAACCAATGCCTTTTACTTATATAATCCAGAGATTGTTTCTATTGCTTGCAATTTTGACCCCTAACTGGTGATGTACACAATCCATGAAAATCAAGCCTAAACTCCTTAATCTGGGTCACAAAGCTGTTCTCTATTGGAGCCTTCATAATTATTGAATGTAATTGTATCCACTGAAGCACATCACCCCTTTGAGTCTCAGAAGCTTCATATAATCGATTGCTTCTATGTACATTTAGTTCAACATGGATGGCCCTGATTGTTAGGTGGTTCTCCTTACGTGGTAGTTCAAAACCTCAAGCTCTTTCCATCTAACAGTTCTTGCATCTTCAGCGTGACCTTCAACACGCTAAAGGAGGAAGAATATAGCAATCATTAACCATAATTATAATTCACTTAAAGAGTCTGTGAGAGGATATTGTGATGTCTGTTGAGATGACGGTGAGAGGATAGAGCAGGAGATGTGGAAACATAGGGCAGAAATCGGCCTAGCCCAGTGAAGGATTCTTTGAGTTACAAATGCAGAACCCTCTTTAAATCCATCTTAAGATGACTCAGAGCAACACATACAATGAACACCTATTATATTTATCACCCTGGATCTAGTTCCCTTCCCCTGGTGGCTCATAGTGACCCTATAAGTCAAAGAATGAACTTGAGAGCAATGAGTTTGGTTTGGTTTTTGTCCTCTGGTGAAAGTAATATAGTTTCCTTTGGACATCCACCTTTCTCCATTCTTAGTGTGCTTGTCTTCAGTGGAATTGACCCCAGTTCCTGGAACCACATCTAGCCAGTTCCATCTCCTTCAGCACAGTGATTGCTTCTGATATGGCCATCTAAGCCAAGACAGCCCACTGGAGTGAACTATGAGAACTCTCTTGAAATTTTTGTGAAAGAAATGCTTTCTGCTGGGGTAAAAATGTAATATTCTATGCCTGCCCATCTACCACTTTGAGGAAAGAGCCCATTGAAGACGATTGCCAACCTAGAAGAAAATAGAACCAAAGAATAGAGGTAGATTCCTGACAACATTGGATTCAGCTACATGTGAAGCAAGTGTTTTTCTTAGTCAGTGGAGTCCTTCTAATTTAAACCAAGAGGAGTCAAAGCTCTATCATTTTCTTCCAAGAGTCCTAACTAATACAGGGAAGAAGTATAACTGTGAAATCCAGGGTATGGGCCTTTTTCTCACTTCCTCTGTCTTCAAAGGTAGATTTCTCTATATATATGTGCGTGACTTGTTTTCTCTTTACAGAATGGCATTTCTGTGGCTGTTGTGACCATCCTATAACTCTTAAATTTACATGTCTGCAGTTTGGGTGGCTGTGTTAGGCTGGGTTGACTAGAGAAACCAATCTAGTGTCACTCATATATGTGTAAGAAAGAGCTTTATATCAAGAAAGAATTAGATATCAGGAAAACATCCCAGCCCAGTCGAGCTCAAGTCCAGAAGTCTGGTCCAGTCCATTAGTCCCTTATGCAGCCACATGCAATGAATGGTGCAGAATACAGGAATATCACAGAGCAGTGGGTGAAAATTCTTGTGGACCCAATGGCAGTGAACACATGTCCGAGGCTCTGGCAGGAACCAGGGTCAGCCAGCAGGAAGGTGAAGGCAGAGAGCGAAGGGGGGAGGTTCCCAGGACCCTCCTTATGAGAAGGCCACACCTACAAGGAGGCACCATCAGGCTGTGGCCTGATTGACAGACTAGACTCCACCCCCACACTTTTATATATCTTCAAATTGACATGAAATTATGTAACTACCTCAGTGGTCATCAGAGACTCAGCATCTCTGTAATTCAATTCCATTTCCGGGAGAGAGATCTGAGGGATCCTGTCAGCTGTCCAAGCTTAATCCAATCAGCTATGGCTCTGGCAGGTGACCTTACTTTCTTGGGTCTCAGTTTCCTCATCAGTAAAATGGGGGTGATAATGTTAAAACGATCCCATAGCATCATGCATGTAAGGCTCTTAGCACAGTACCTAGGGTGTAGACAAGGCACGGTGACTGTAAGACAAGAAAGTGATGCTTTGATGAAGATATGATGATGCTCTGACCTACCTCTCCTCCGATTCTGGTCAAGGAGCTATTGAGGTCTGAGGGGTAATGAGTATCTCAGATGTGGACATGATGATTTTGAGACAGGAAGCTCGGTAGGTGATTAGAGAGATACCGGATTCCAGCCAGAAGGCAGCTGAGAGCGTGGAGAGAGAATGCTTGATACTCAGCCAGAACGCTCCTCCCTCAGGCCAAAGGCGGCTCAGTGAAGTGAGTTATTTTCCTCAGATGAATGCTGCTGCCTTCAGAGAATTTCTCCATCAGCTCAGCCTTGTCATCTGATTTTTCCCTCAGGCTTCTTTATATAATCAGCCAGAATGAAGTATTCAGAAATATCTGAAATAGCTAAAGCAATACTGAGAGAGGAAAACAAAGGCGGTGGACTCATACTTCCTGATTCAAAACATTCTTTTCAGCTACAGTAATCAAAACAGTCTGGCACTGGTATAACAGTAGACACATAAACCAAAGGAAGAGAACTGAGAGCCCAGAGTAAGTCCACACATCAAAGGTCAGCTGATTTTTGATAAGGCTGTTAGGTCCATTTGATATGGAGAGAAAAGTCTCTTCAACAACTGGTGCTGGGGAAATTAGATCTCCACATACAGAAAAATAAAGTAGAATCTATGTCTTACACCCTTTGCAGAAACAAATTCAAAATAGATAAAGGACCTGACTATGCAAACTAAACCCATAAAAATTTTAGAAGAAAATTAGGAGCAATGCTAATACTGGTAGGCCTAGCTTTTAAAAATGGGTAAACTACAAACAAAAATACAAACAGCAAAAGACAAGATAAATCAATACAAATTAAGAACGTTTGTTCATCAAAAGACTTTACCAAATAAGTGAAAAGGAAGCTACCCACTGAGAGAATAACGTTGGAAAACAAATATCCAACAGAATGCTCATATTTCTAGAACTTGAGCCTTCCTGGTTTTAAAACTGAAAATTCCACATTTCAGGAACCCCCTTCCCACTGCCATTAAGTCAATTCCAACTCACAGTATATATAGGCTTTCCAAGGCTGTAAGTCCTTAGAGAAGCAGCCAGCTTCATCTTTGTCCTCCAGAAGGGCTGCTGGTTTGAACCAGTGACCTTTCAGTTAGCAACCCAACACTTACCCATTAGGGCCAACAGGGTTCCTTCTCTTTGTCATCTAGTTGATTTCAACTCATAGTGACCCTATAGGACAATGCAGAACTGCCCCTGTGAGTTTCTGAGACTGCAACTCTTTATGGAAATAGAAAGCCTCACTCTTCTCCCATGGAGCAGCTGGTGATTTTGAACTGGTGACTTTGAGGTTAGCAGGCCAGTGCATATCTACCATACCATCAGAACTCCTTATTCCAGGACAAACTTGTCACCTGGCCTGTAGAATACCTCGTCTGTATCCTGCACAGTTCCTCACCAGGTGCGAGTGTGCCAGCTGCCTTCCCCCTGTTCCTGTCCTTTGTATAGAGACACAGAAATCAACTCCACTCAGAACAGCAGGCTGGACTTCAACACCGTCTTACAGGAGTGTCCCTGATGGCAAGTAGAGTAGATGTACTCCAGTTCTTTCACTTCTTGGGATAATCTGCAGTGAGTTTTACCCTAGCTCCCACAGCTTCCTTAGTGGGCCTTTATTGCTTGCCTTGTCCTGTCGCACCCCCCCCCACTCTTGAATCTTTATTTCAGGGCTTAGCTTCTGGCCAAATCTAGCTAAGATAGTCCCCACTTCCATTCCAAATTCTAGAAACAAAAAATGAATGCTTTCCCAATCAGTTGTCATGTGTTATGCAAATGTAACTTCAGTTCCCTTCTTCCAATCAAACTGGTACACATAATGTTCCCATACAGGAATTCTCTTCTCCCTGTTGCTTCTTGGGTCTTTCAAAGCAGGAAACTTTCTATTAATGACTGGCTGGCCTCCATCTTAAGGCACAAAGCAGATCATCACATCTGATCTCTGTTTAATTTCAATGTCAGATCTTTTTGGCAGACAAGATCACAGCCTGCTTGCCAGTGGTAAGATCTGTCCAAAACTTTGGAGAAAAATGGATTGTAAACTAATTGCAGTAGAGCAGAGACAAGCAGAAATATGAATGTATGAAGGTGGGGCAAAGCAACCTCAGAGGAGCTGATCCAAGGGCTCAAGGAGAAAGCAAATGTTTTGAGAATGATGATGGCAACAAATGTACAAATGTGCTTGACACAATGGATGAATGGATGGATGGACTGTGATAAGAATTGTACGAGCCCCCAATAAAGTGATTTTTTTTTTAAAAAAAAGCAACCTCAGAAGGAAACGGATCTGACTGAAGCCACACTCAGAAGGCCCCCTCGCCAACCCAAAATCTGTCCCCATGGGCCTGATTTGCTCATAAATCTCACCATTAGGTTGCTGTAGTGCAACATTCTTCCACTAAAAGGTTTATAGCAACTTCCCCTTGAAACTGGGTAGAAACCAGCCAAAGCAGTGGTTCTCAACCTTCCTAATGCCGCGACCCTTTAATATAGTTTCTCAAGTTGTGGTTACCCCCAACCATAAAATTATTTTCATTGCTATTTCATAGCTGTCATTTTGTTACTGTTATGAATTGGGTGACCCCTGTGAAAGAGTCGTTCAACCCTCAAAGGGGTCGCAACACACAGGTTGAGAACCGCTGACCTAAAGGGTCAACAATTGTGGATCAATAAAAGGAGACAGAAAGGACATTGCATGAACTCCAAGACTAGGTCATGAAAGTCAGCATGAGCTCTGTCTGACTCTCTCTTGATATGCTTGCCCTGCGATTCACACGGGTCGACCTTGAATAAGTGCTGCAGGAATAGCCAGCATCGGCCATGAGGCATCTGAATGATTCCTCCTGCATGATTCCTGCAGCTGTGGATTCAGACATCTCTATGCCCTGTCCAAGTTCCTATCAAACCAAAAGCAGTGAGAGATTGTGGCAGTTAAATAATCTCCCGTGGAGTCTAGCCTGTCAATCAGGTTATAGCCAATGAGTCTTCTGTGTGGGCATTGCCTTCTCCTGAGGATTCTGGCAACTCTCCTCTTCCTCTCTGGAGGCGGGACACACACTCTGTTTCACCATTCTGTTGACAAGCCACATAGAGCTATGTGGATGGCAGCCAGAACCCTGGAGCTGGAGGAGCCATATGGAGAACCGCGCCAGTGCTGAGATGCTTCCACAAGACTTTTCACCCACTGGCCTGTGTTCTTCCTGCTTTTGGCATCATTGCATGTGCTGCCTGAGTCTATAGAAGAATTTATGGACTAGTATTGGACATGTGAGCTCATATCGAATGTATGGGCTTGATCTGGACTGGGCTGGCATGTTTTCTTAATATACAATTATTCTTTAATATAAAGTCTCTCTTATGCACATGAGTGTCTCTGGATTTAATTCTCTAGTTGACATGGAGATAAAGGATTCTTGTTGTTTGAGCCACTAAGTTTGGGGATGATTTGTTAAGCATATAGATTACTAATATAAGAGTAATATATAGTATAGATTACTAATATAAGAGTAAATAGATTACTAATATAAGAGTAAATCCCTTGATTACTAATATAAGAGTAAATCCCTTGATTTCACTAGAAAGCAATTGCTCTAAATGTTAACATGGGGAAACATAAAGGTAGGCATAATTATTCACACTTTAGTATGAATTAAACTTTGTAACCATCCTTTATAAGGTGTGTGTGTGTGTGTGTGTGTGTGTGTGTAAGAGAGAGAGAGAGAGAGAGAGAGAGAGAGAGATACTTTCCTATGTATTAGGAAATGGGATAAAACCTTCTAATGGTATGATTTAATACACAAGTCTAAGACTGTGGGGACAGATTTTGGGTGGAGAAGAATTCTCTAGGATGTGTCTCCAGCCAATCCCATTGCTTTCTTTGCTCCAGCCACAGATTCCCAAACTTAATGTGGCCTTTTCCTTTTCAGAAAAAAAAAAATTATTCTGAAGCCCATAATCCAAAATAAAGTATAGGTATCTGTTTTTTCTGCCCCACCTACCCCCAATTATTCCAGTGTTTCCCAGGGAAACACTGACAGCTTCCCATATTCATAATGCCGCTTTTATCTGCTCTTCATTCATACTTAGGACTTGAGACACTAAAGAAGCAGAATTTGATGTGAGGCACTTTGGGGGAAAGGATCTGGATTTTTTTTTTTAAGTAGCTTCTATGCTTGCTTATGTATAGACAAAGGGCCTGTTTTTATGGTTTAGGGACCTGATTTCATGGGATACTCAAATTAATTGGCTTAATATTGTGTTTGATACTTTTGTTCTACCTCCTAGTTCATTGAGTATTCTCTGGGGTCCTAAAACTTGCAAGTGAAAAGACCCATCCAAGACTCAATCATCAGTTTCTATTCACCTAGAACAATAGAAGGAAGAGAGTTAGGAATAGGAGGAGGATATGGAATATGTAGCTAATTGCCCTCCTAAACAACTGCCTCTGCCCTAAGACCAGAAGAACTGGATGCCTAGCTACCATTACTGAACATTTTGATCAAAGATTCCATAGAAAATCCCAGTAAAAATTCAAACTCAAATGAAAATTTCACATTCTCATGAATTCTAGACTTCCTGGCATCACAACGGATGGATGAACCTTTCAAATTATTGCTTCGAGATAGACTTTACACCTTAAATACAAAATATCCCTTTGAGTCTTCCTAAAACCAAACAACAGTTTCGCATAAGGGTCATAAATGTGTGCTTTGAGCATTGGGGGGGGGAGCAAAGTGACAACAGCAACTGGAAAGATCAGATGGGATTCATGTTAGTGATGGGGAACAACTCGGAAAAGGAGAGTATGGCACTTACATAATCAACTTGCAAAGGGGTGGAGCCTAGCCTGTGAATCAGGTAGCAGCTTGATGACCTCATTTGGAGGCACCAAGGAGATAAATAGTTCACTGGAGGCCAGGTACTCCCTGAGAGACATTGCTGCTGACAAAGACACATGGAGCTATGCTAGAACCCTGGAGCTGGAGGGGCCACATGGAGATCCCTGCCAGCATTGAGATGCTTCCACTGTCACTGGATCCACAAGACTTTTCACCCACTGGCCTGTGATCTTCCTGCTTTTGAAGGCATTGCATGTGTTGCATGAGTTTGAAGAGGAATTTCTAGATTGATATCAGACATATGGGCCATTATTGGACATATGGACTTGACCTGGACTGGGCTGGGATGTTTTTTAACATGCAATTGCTCTTTCATATAAAGTTCTCTCTTACATGCATATGAGTGTCTATGAATTCTTTTCTCTAGTCAACCCAGACTGACACAGAGGGTGAGAATGTTTACACAACTCAAAGAATGTGATCAGTGTCACTGAATGGCACATGTAAAACTATTGAAATGACAGTGTGTTGTTGTGTATATTCTCAAAAACAACAACAACAACAATATAAAATTATATTTTAAAACATCAGACAAGATAGGGTTCTGATCCTAACTATGCACCTTTCTGGCAGAATTTTCTCTGATGTGTGCAAAATGATCTGACACTTACTAGTTAGATGATCTTGAGCACAGCTTCAGGTTCCTGATTTATAGCACACTCACAGTAATACCTGCCTATCTCCCTACAAAAAGGACCACTAGCATGAAGATAC
Source organism: Tenrec ecaudatus (assembly GCF_050624435.1). Lineage (NCBI taxonomy): Eukaryota > Metazoa > Chordata > Mammalia > Afrosoricida > Tenrecidae > Tenrec > Tenrec ecaudatus. The sequence goes on along the minus strand of NC_134534.1, from coordinate 148,259,900 downwards.
AGTGTCCACTTAACTTAAGACAATATGGACACTGAGGCATCCATCCACCTTCAGCTCTCCATTCCAGTCAACAGATCTGGATTCAACTCCAGATTTTGTCAAGAACTCACCCTGCAGGGCTGGGCAAAGTCACTGCTCTTGGCTCCCGCAAAGCTCACACAAATCTAACAATTATCTCTACACTCAAAGCATCCCTTGGTACAGGAAGACCTTCAACAGTGCCAGCCCAAGGCTTATGAATCTCAAAGTTACCAACCAACCAAAGAAGGTAAAATTAAGATCAAAGTAATGTTAAACTGACAAACTGACCAGATGAAAAACCTTTCATCAAGCCAGGGCTAAGTGGGTCCAAAGTGACCCCTTTGTTTAAACACACCTTTATATTTATGAGAATGAGGGACCATGGATGCAACTGACAACTGCTAGTAGGGACCCCGCCCACATTGATAGCATAATATAATAAAGAGCTTAGACGCTGGAGGCAAACACTCGAGCTCCACATTGCAGCTCTGCAACCTATTAGCTGCAGGGGCCTTGGTCATGCCAATTAGTCTTTCTAAGCCCCAGTTTCCTCATCTGTGAGATGGAGGTAGTCACCACAGCCCCATCCTCGTGGAATTCTTGTAAAGATTAGGTATGTGTGGTAAGAGTTCTTCCTCCTACAGGAAGCTGCCCTTCAGTATGTTACAGACATACAATTTCAGGAGGTAAAGTCGCATGCACCCCCACCCTACCCCAGCATTTAAAAAAATAGTCCTTTGAATTCTCGAATTCTCTTGTGACCTTCTGACTAGCCCAAAGAGGAAGTCGTTTGTCGTTAACAGCTTTGGGTTGCTTCTAACTCATGGAATAAACTCTATGTGTCAGAGCAGGACTAGGTCCCATAGGGTTTCGGCGACTGGGACCTTTCGGAAAGTAGATCACCAGGCCTTTCTTCAGTAGCACCTTTGGGTAGATTCAAAACACTGACTTTGTGCTTTGGGGTAGAGCTCAAAGGTTTGTGGCATGCAGGACCAAAACATCTCTCCAGCATTTGCTAATCCCCCTCTCTAGCAATGCAAAGCGCAAGGTCTGGAGCTCGAAATCTTCCCAGGCAACATTGCCTCGCTGCAACTTAATCACCTCTTCCTTTTGTTCTATTTACTGATACAGTTCCTTTCTTTTATACCAGGTGATGCTGGCTTCCATTTATAGCGGCAATTTAAAGTCAAAGTAAGGTATTTATGGAGTGCTTTTTAAAGTACATCAATTTCAAGTATTAGATGCATTATAGGACAGATGGTACTTGGAGGTGGGAAAAATGTTGAAGGTGGTCCTCAAACACTGGCAGGTTGGGGACTGCGGAGTTAGGTACAAGGGACAAATATGGATAGCATCTCTCTCTCTGGAGCTCTCCTGACAACTGAAACCCTAGCCACACTTCCTAACCTCTGAGTGGGTCCCTGCAGTCCCCTCTTTTGACTCCTCAGGACCCCAGGCCTCTGTTGCTTCTGTCCCCTTTGAAAGGTTGCCAGAATACAGATCGGCACAGACCTGGCAGGATAATTTGGCATGGACTCACTTTGTAAGTCAGCCATTGCATTTCTAGGAATTTATTTTAATGAAATAACTCTGGATGTGTTCAATGACACGTGGCTGGGGATATATGCAGGCACATTACTGAGGACAGAGGGAGACTGGGAACTTCCTGAAGGACCAGTTAGCAAATTATGGTATTCGAGAGAATGGAATGGTCTTGGGACTAGAGTGTTCCAGATGCTTCACACCAAAAGTGTCTGACACTTTTCTAGGCACTATGCCTGTGCTAACTCCTATAATACAATTGTGCAGGACAGAGACTAGTATGATTGTGATCTCCCGGATTTACAGGTGAGGAAACTGAAGCATAGAGAGATTCAATACCTTACTCGAGGGGGCTCACTTAGTAAGTGGTGAGCTGACGTTTGCACTCAGGGCAGTGAGAGCCAAATCAGCTCAATCTAAAATCAAGGTGCAAAAGAGTGCTTTTAGTCACTACCCAAACCTAAAAGCCAAACTCACTGCCATCATGTTGATGCTGACTCATAGCAACACTCCAGGGTTCAGGAGAACTCCCCCTTGTGAGTTTCTGAGGTTGTCATTCTTTGTGGGAATTGATAGCCTCATCATTCTCCTGGGGAGCAGCTGGTGATTTTAAACTGCTGAGCTTGAAGTTAGCAGCCCAACAGCAAACCAGGGTTCCTTTGAGTCTTGTTGTGGTTCGTAGGTGTCCAAGTGGGCTCCAACCCATAGCGACCCTATGCACAACAGTACAAAACACAGCATGGCCCTGTGCCATACTCACGATTGTTCCTATGTCTGAGCCAAGGGCCTTCCTCTTTTTCACCGCCCCTGCACTTTACCAGACATGATATCCTTCTCCAGGGACTGTCTCTCCCAACAATATGTCGTGTGTGTGTGTGTGTGTGTGTGTGTCCTCGCCTCTAAGGAGCACTCTGGCCTTACTTCTTCAGATTTATTTGTCCTTTTAGCAGTCCCTGGGGCTTTCAGTATTCTTCTCCAGCACCGCATTTCAAATGTGTCTGTTTGTCTAATGATATTACAGATGAAAATTTATTGACATGGGAAAGTGTTCCCTATGTAACAGTATGTGAAAATGTAAGCAAACAGAGTCTGGAAAATATACTCCCTGTATCAAAGAAGCCCTTGCTGGTGGTCAACCACAGATGGTTTTTGGTTTTTCTTTTGTTCTTATCTGTGTTTCCTAGGCTTTGTGTGTTGAATGTTTATGAACTTTTTAATAGCAATGTAAGTTATGAAAATAAAGCTTTTCTCTGCAGTGCTCCATTCCTTGCTTCTGCTAAAAAAGCAATTGATTCTTTCTGATGGTAATGATAAGAATGGTCAGTATTCAATGAGCTCTTCTGATACCAGACAACTTACAAGCAGGATCTCTTGAGTCCTTAAAAGGCTGGACCCTTGTATGTGACCTCCCAGGCTGTGCACTGCCCAACTCCAGGAATCCTGACGCAGATGTAACTGCAGTTGTCCAGTTGATCCCAACTCTTGGCTGCTTCAATGTCTCAGAGTACAACTGTGTTCCATGGGCTTTTCAGTGGCTATGATCTTTCAAGAAGCTTGCCAGGCCTTTCTTCTGAGGTGTTTCTGGGTGAATTAGAACCTTTAACCTTTTGATTAGTAACCAATTTTTTAATTTTAATAAATCATTTTATTGGGGCTCTTATAGCTCTTACAACAATCCATGCATCAATTGAATCAAACACATTTGGACATATGTTGCCATCACCATTTTAAAAATATTTTCTTTCTGTTTGAGCCCTTGGTATCAGCCCTCTTTTTTCCCTCCCTCCCCCTGCCCTTCCCACCCTCATATACCCCTGGTAAATTATAAATTATTTTCATATCTTACACTGCCCGCTGTCTCCCTACACCCATGTTACTGTTGTGTGTGTCCCTGGGGAGAGGGGGGGAGTTATACGTCTGTCATTGTAGTTGGTTCCCTGTTTCTCCCCCTTCTCCTCCCAATTCTTATTACCCTGGTGGTATTGCTACTCACATTACTGTTCCTGAGGGTTTATCTGTCCTGGATTCTGTGTCAAGAGCTTTTCTTTGTGCCAGTATATATACTCCGGTCTAGCCAGATTTGTAAGGTAGAACTGGGGTCGTGATAGTGAAGTGGGGGAGAAAAAGTATTAAAGAACTAGAGGAACGTTGTGTATTCCTTTGGTGCTATGCTGCACCCTGGCTGTCTCATTCTTCTCTTGTGACCCTTCTGGAGGGAATGTCCAATTGTCTGCTGATGGGCTTTGGGTCTCCACTCCTACCCCATCATTTGCATCAATATATTTGTTTGTTTGGGGTCTTCCGATGCCTGCGACCTTATTCCGTCAACACCTCATGATCACACAGGCTGGTGTGCTTCTTCTATGTATAGTAGCCAACTTTTAAAACATTTTAACTATCTAAGACACACGCACGCGCATACACACACACACACACACACACAGACCCACTGCCATCAAGCCAATTCCAACTCATAGGAACTCTATAGGACAGAGTAGTTTCAGCACCTGTAAATCTTGATGGCAGCAGGTAGTCATATCTTTAAAAGGCTCAGACTTGTAGCCCTGATGGTTAGCACCACCAGGCCCTCTTTCCCTGTGTAGTTACTATGATACACCATCCCATGGAGTTACTATGATACACTATCCCATGGAGTTACTATGATACACCATCCCATGGAGTTACTATGATACACTATCCCATGGAGTTACTATGATACACCATCCCATGGAGTTACTGTGATACACTATCCCATGGAGTTACTATGATACACCATCCCATGGAGTTACTATGATACACTATCCCATGGAGTTACTATGATACACCATCCCATGGAGTTACTATGATACACCATCCCATGGAGATACTATGATACACCATCCCATGGAGTTACTATGATACACCATCCCATGGAGATACTATGATACACCATCCCATGGAGTTACTATGATACACCATCCCATGGAGTTACTATGATACACCATCCCATGGAGTTACTATGATACACTATCCCATGGAGATACTATGATACACCATCCCATGGAGTTACTATGATACACCATCCCATGGAGTTACTATGATACACCATCCCATGGAGATACTATGATACACCATCCCATGGAGTTACTATGATACACCATCCCATGGAGTTACTATGATACACTATCCCATGGAGTTACTATGATACACCATCCCATGGAGTTACTATGATACACCATCCCATGGAGTTACTATGATACACCATCCCATGGAGTTACTATGATACACCATCCCATGGAGTTACTATGATACACCATCCCATGGAGTTACTATGATACACCATCCCATGGAGATACTATGATACACCATCCCATGGAGTTACTATGATACACCATCCCATGGAGTTACTATGATACACCATCCCATGGAGTTACTATGATACACCATCCCATGGAGATACTATGATACACCATCCCATGGAGATACTATGATACACTATCCCATGGAGATACTATGATACACCATCCCATGGAGATACTATGATACACCATCCCATGGAGTTACTATGATACACCATCCCATGGAGATACTATGATACACTATCCCATGGAGATACTATGATACACCATCCCATGGAGTTACTATGATACACCATCCCATGGAGTTACTATGATACACCATCCCATGGAGCTGGGCAACACAGCTGCCTTGTCAGCAGCAACACTGCGACATGGATATTCTGCTTATCTCCATCCCAGAGAGGAGGAAGTTGAAGCAGGGAGAAGTGAATAAACTTGGCCCCGGGCACACACCTAGTGCGCTGGAAACCCAGGCAGTCTGACGTCAGAGGCTGTTTTCTTATTTTTCCATTGCAGGGAGGGAGTACATGGGGCATGGCAAAAAAAAGAAGTAAAATCTGAACACGAAGACAGATTTCAGAACACGCGGAGGCCTTGTAAAGAACCTTGGTCTGAGAGACAGGAATCCCTCCTCACTGCTCTGTCTCTATCTCACTGTGTGACCTTCAACATGCCGTTCCCCTCGCTCACTGGGCGTGGCATCCCCATCGGTGAAATAAGGGAATTAGACAAGATGCCCGTTCAGATCCCTCACAGCTCCAAGAGTCTTTGATTACAGATGGCATCGCAATAGGGCCAGAAGTGTGCCCCTTCCACTCAGCGCAGCCATCCTCGCTCCGGCTTCAGGCAGGCAGCAGGCAGCATCTCTTACACTGACCTACTTTGGATGAAGAGGAGAGAAATAGAGAGAGGAGGGGGTGAACAACCAAAAGTTCTCCCCCTGAGAGTCCAGCTGCTCCCCAGCATGCCTAGGGTCAGACAAGGGCCACCCCCCACCTCCTCTAGTCCCTCTCCTGAAACTCTGCAGCCTTGAACCTCTGAGGAGGTGGCGGTGCTGCATGAATGCCCTGCTTTGGAGTCTTCATCAACGTATTTCTCTGACTTTCCAAACATGCTTTGTTAAAGGTATTCTTGCAGACTGTTTTATTCAATAAAAGAGCCAGGTGCAGAGCAGCATGTGTAGGGTGAGAAAATAATTTAAATGCACAATTATATTTGTTTGTGAAGTGGGAAACAGAGTGGAAATCTCTGGAAAGAAACTTGAGAAGTTGTACCATCTGCAACCAGGAGTGAAGGTGGGTGCAGGTGAGGATGAGGCTTAATGCCTTTTGAGGGTGCACATAATAACCCAGCTATTTTGTTTTGTTTGTCTACAAAGGACACTCTTCTTCCATTCCAGGAGCATTTATATCCAATCTTCTTTCTCAGATATCTCTGGTCTGTCTCCGTGAACTCATTCCCTCAGACCAGTGGCTCTCAGAGGAGCAGTTGCAAGTTCTTCATCTTTATTCAACTTTTTAAAAAATCATTTTACTGAGGACTCATACTACTCATCACAATCCATCCATCCATCCATTATGTCAAGCACAATTGTATATAGGTTACCATCATCATTCTAAAAACATTTGCTTTCTACTTGAGCCCTGGTATCAGAATTCATTTTCCCCCTCCCTCCCCTCTCCCCTTCCCTGATGAACCCTTTTCCTTTTTTATTGCATTAAATACTTTTTATTTTTTAACCTAGGAAAAGACAAATGTAGGTGTCGTATGGTTTGGGGAAGATGATGAACAATTATAAAACTTTATGCAGATGATATGACTAAACATATGGGTGTCATTCTTTCCCCTCCCCCCTCCGTACTTTTATTGGGGGCTTTTACATCTCTTATCACAATCCATACATTCATCCAGTGTGTCCAGCACATTTGCACATATGTCACCATCATCATTTTCAAAGCATTTTCTTCCCACTTGAGCCCCTAGTATCAGCTCCCCATTTCTTCCCTCTCACTCCCATGCCCACCCTCCTTCATGAGCCCTTGATAAGTTATAGATTATTATTTTCATTTCTTACATCGTCCTCCATCACCCCTCACCCACTTTCCATTATTCGTTCCCCTGGGAAGGGGTTATATGTAGATCCTTGTGATCAATTGCCCCTTCTCCCCCCCACCCTCCCCTAATCCACTTGATATCTCTACTCTCCTTGTTGGCCCTGAGAGGTTTAAGTATCCTGGATTCCCTGTGTTGCGGGCTCTTATCTGTAGCAGTGTGCATGTTCTGGTCTAATCTGATTTGTAAGGTAGAATTGAGGTCATGATAGTGGGGTGAAGGAAGTACCAAAGAGCCAGAGGAAAGTTGTGTGTTTCATCAGTGCTATACTGTAGCTTGACTGGCTCATCTCTTCCCTGTGACCCCCTCTGTGAGGGGATGTCCAATTGTCTACAGATGGGCATTGGGTCTCCACTCCATGCCACCACCACCCCACCATTCACATTGGGTATGATTTTATTCAAGGTCTTTGATGCAGATACCTGATGCCATCAACACCTCATGATCACACAGGCTGGTGTGCTTCTTCCATGTGGGCTTTGTTGCTTCTGAGCTAGATGGCCACTTGTTTATCTTCAAGCCTTTAAGACCCCAGACACTATATCTTTATATAGTCTGACACCATCAACTTTCTTCACCACATTTGCTTATGCACTCGCTTTGTCTTTAAGCAATCGTGTCGGGTAGGTGAGCATCGCATAATGCCAGATTGTTAGAACAAAGTGTTCTTGTGTTGAGGGAGTACTTAAGTCAAGGCCCAATGTCCATCTGCAACCTTAATTCTTAATATATAGATATAGTTCTAGTATACATATGTACATGCCTCTAATTAGATTCGTTCCTCTATTTCCTTTTACTTTCCTCTTGTCCCACCATCATGTTCGGCTTTCATTCGGGTTTAGTAATTCCTCACAGCTAAATTGCCCTTGATTAAGCCTCACTAGGCATCCTATGCCCTTCTCTCCATTGATTTTAGTTCAGTTGTTGTTCCCTTGTCCCTGCGTTGGTTTTCTGCCCCCCGCCTTCCTTTCTCCCACCTACCCTTCTCCTGTATCCTCCAGAACCATTGGTACCATTCTTTTCAACTCTGAATTATTTATCCTGCTTATCCTATCTAGAAAGACATGCAAATACATTAATAAGTGCAAAAACCAGGCAAAGTCAAATAAAACAACAAAGGAAGTCAAACCAACAAGATAATAACAACCAAAAAACAAAATAAAACTAACAAAAAGAAAGCCACTGACAAAAATGGAAAAACCTATAAATAGTTCAAGGTCTGTTGGCCTTAGCGAGTGTTTTCCAGTTGAGTCTGATGGGGCGCCACACTCTGCCTCCAAAGTCTATTTTTGGTATTCCCCGGGGATTTCATCACTTTGCTCCCCTTGTTGCTGTGTTGTATGTCCTTAGTGTCTTGTCCCAGCGTGATGGGGTCAGATTGTTATTGCACATCTCTTGTGAAGCGTGAGGGTCAGGGTAAAACCAAATGGAGTGAGATTTTATTCTAGCCCATAGAGACAGAGGAGAGAGAGCATGAGACTACCATCAGATTTGTAAATCTCCTGGGGGGAGGTTTGCATCTTGCCCCACCCTCACTAGCTGTTACCTGAACAAGTCAAGTCTCAATAACTGGAACTAGATGATGTGTCTCTAAGTCTCTGAGGAAAGTAGCAGAAGTGAATCTTTTAGGTTTTGCAGACAAGGGAACTAAGGAAGAAAAGTGTTGGTGGTCAGACTTGGTTTAACAGCAGTGGGTTTGTTTGAGTTTGGGGATGGTGGGGGGAGGTCCTGATGGCATTATGAGTTAGGCATTGGGTTGCCAACTGCAAGAACGGTGGCGCAAACCTACCAGCTGTTCAGCAGGAGGAAGAAGAGGCTACCTGCTCTTATAAAGATTAATAGCCTCTATAAGTAGAAGTCAACTCAATTTCAGTGGGTTTAGTTATTGTGTTTGTTTTTCTGTATTTTGGAACACCATAATACCTGCCAGGGTGCTGGTCTCCCCTGGTTTTCAAACCTGCCATTCAATAAAACTCTTATTATTTATTATTATTATTATCATTATCTATAACAGAATGTAAGACTGGAGTTTTGCTATCAGCAAACACTACAAATAAAGGCATCCTCCTGCTGTACAATTAATTATTTAGTAAGAATTTTTCTAGCCATAATAATTGTAACTCTCACAAATGACTCTTTTCCTGGTAAGAGTGGGTAGAGGAAGACACTGGTAAAATTCCACTGGGAGTGACTCTCAGTAACTGTGAGGGTTTACTGCCATTCTGTTGGATAGAAAATGAACTATCTCAGAAGCAGGAGTGGGAATTTCACTACCAACAAGACAAAAGAAATGGATGTATCTTTTGGATCATGAGATCCCTGCACATTGAACCTCCTTAATCCAGGAGTCAGCTATGACACTAGAGAAGCAGGGGAGGAGTGACAGAGGATTGGGAGAAGCAAAACCAGGAGTCAGAGCATGAAATAGAGTGGTGGAAATGCCAAGCCACAGAGAAAACTGAGCTGGGTGCCTCCAGATTTGAGGCGGATTATAGAGCTAGGTGCCTCCAGTCACTTAATTGGGGGAGCTAGATTTGCTGACCGATGGGGCTAGAATTGAGGTGCTTTCAAGCTGAAGTTTATAGTGGAGTAGGCTGCCCTTTAGCACTTATTGGCAGCCCTAAAAGAGTTTCATAATATTGCCCAAGGTGAGCTGAGAAGACAAAGGCCAGAGAGATTCCTGCCTGGGGCAAGACTGAGAAGAGGCTGATCTATCCAAGTGAATATGCTGAGCAGTTTTAACCTGTTAGCATTCCTAGGAAAGATGAGGCTTTCTACTCCTGTAAAAAGTTACCATCTCAGAAACTCAAAAGAGGCAGGTCTACCCTGACCCGTAGAGTGGCTATGAGTCAGAATTGACTCAGTGGCAATTGGTTGATTTTTTAAAAAACTTTCCTAATAAACTCCATAATTGTGAATGTTATCTGAGTTCTGTGTGGTCATTGCAATAAATTATTGAACCCACCGTAGAAAGTGCCATGGGAGGGATTGCTGGTGGCAGAACTGGAAAGGAAAGTTGGAGGGCCTATCTGATTTCTTAAGAACTGGTCTTGGGTGATGCTAATGTGGAGTTTGATACTCCTCGCCCACCCATGTGAAATTAGAGGAGGTCAGACAATGCCATGCCTGCACCGTTCTTGTTTACTTGCTCCAGGGCCCCAGAAAGGTTGACTTACCAGGAACCCAATGCTTACGTCTTCAGTGCAGCAGGTCCAAGAATGGTCAAGAAAGACTGCTAAACTGCAGCCATCAATATTCACATTCTGCTTCATCGCACTTGCTCACCCAGAGTCAAGTCGGCTGTCCCCTAGCAATAAGGCAAAGCAGACCTTATTATCCAAGAATCCACAGTGGAAAGAAATGTCTTCCTTGCTGAGGTAGTTAGTTCACTGTGCCAACCTGGCGAATAAACACATGTGGGATTAATTGAAGGGCAGAGAGATAAATGGCTCAGCAAACCTTGCCTTTTTATCTCTTGCTCTTTGATCATCAGACCAGTGTGTGGCTGCCTTGCTTGTTCTTTGCCTCAATTTGCAAGCTACACTACCTATGGGACACCTAACCCATGGACTGTGTCGCTGTAATTTGAGGTTCCTTCAGGATTTGCTTCACCACACCATTGGAATTTACATCTCTTGAGCTGGGGACTGTCGGACCCTGTCATCTGGCTGACTGTGGTAGACCTGCCTTGCTGTTTGCTGCCTGTGCCCAGATAGCCTAAATTGCTTTACAGAGGACTACCTGGGGGCCCTCAAGACTTGAAGGACTGCCAGTGTCTCACAACGGGAGAGAGTTGCATTGAGCCATTTGTACTGCTTTATAATTTAATGAACTGTTTATTTCTTATGTTATATATCTATCTATCTGTATAAATATATATTAAATTATTAGCATTCTGATTTTGTTTCTCTAGTGAACCCTGTCTAACACACTTGTGGTCAAGTGACACGAATTGTTGAGTCCCTGGCACCCCAGTGGGAGCTGACTGGAAATATCACAAAGAGTCTAAGCCAGCAATTTGATCACTGAGTATGGAAAAAACAGTTCCTGTGGAAATAGCTTTTTAGCAATGTCTTTATGAACAGAGGTGGCCAATTAGCAAGGCAGTTGCCCAGGGATTAGCAATAATACTACATATTCCATCTGCTGAGAAAACACAGCATTGCTTCTAATAAATTACATGCCTCACATTTGTATAAGATATTTTGGTGTATAAAGCCCTTTCAAGTACGTTGCCCCTGTACATCAGTTCCTTAAAAATGCTCAGAAGTGTGGGCCCTGTGCAGAAGACTGGTTAAGCCCAATCCCACCACCAGCATCCTTCCTTAATTACCTCCACTAAAAAGTCCACAAAACTGGAGGATTCCCTTTTGCAGCTTCCCTTGGAGACCTGCGGGTGTATGCTCTAGTCCCAGCTATAGAGACTGAAATAAAATCCTGTTTTCCCAATACAAAGTACTGTTGACCCTTGTCATGGAGTGAATTATGTCTCCCCTCAGCCTTCCCGCCGCTCCCCTCCCCCCCCCAAAAAAAAGGTAGGGTTAGCTGGGTCATGATTCTCAGTGGGTTGGAATTGTGTAATGATACAATGTGGAGGTAAGGGCATCAAGGTGGGATGCAGTGTCTTTCCTCAGGTCACAGCCCCCATCTGACTAAGGGGATAACGGGAGTTTCCCTGAGGTGTGGTCTGCATCATCTTTTATCTTACAAGAGATGAAAGGAGAGAGAATTGGGTGGAGAGAAATCGACTACCACCAAGAGAGAAGGGCTTGGTGTGGAGTGCTTCCAACTCATGGCTGTAGAGCCAATGCTGACGCATAGCCACCCCCTGTGGGTTTCCCGAGGAGCTGATGATGGGTTTGAACTGCTGACCATACAGATCACAACCCAACCCATAACCACTACACCACCCGGGCTCCATTACCTTAGGTCGCTCTTTGAATCTTACAATTTCATTTGAACCTTACAATTCAAAGCAACTTGCACCATTCCTGATTTGAAGGAGTCAGAACAAGCTCCTCCTATTCCCTGCTCCTTCTGCTCTCAAGGAGTGAGCTCAGGCAGGAAGATGCATTGTCCTGGGACCCACAGAGCGGCATCTGGTCCCTGTGCTTCCTCCTGGCCTCTTCATCATCTATCATCAAGCTCAGGCATCTACTTCTAATACATGAGGGCTTGTCCTGACTGCTTTCCTGGAGGTCTGTGCTCTTCTGGTCTACTTTGCCTCAGTCCATTTATTCTCAATCCATTTGGTGCCCATCCCAAAGGTCTATGGGAAATGCTTAGGGGCTTTCCCGCATTTGATAGGACGCTCTCAGCCCCCTCTACTTCTCTTCTCCAAAGGGCAGCTATTTTACCCCTAAGGCGCCATACTTGATATGGAGAGACTTTAAGGAACTTTGTCTCTCGTGGATTCACCATGGGCAGAGAAGCTCAAGTCCTAGTGGTATAATGGATTATAAATTGGGCTGCTAACCTCAAGGTCAGCAGTTCAAAGCCACCAGCTTCACCACAGGAGAAAGATGAGGCTTTCTGCTCCTGTAAAGATTTAGAAGCTTGGAAACTCCAAAGGATACATGGAATAAACTCAATGGCAGTGAGTTTTGAAGGCCTTCCCAGTCTCAGGCATAGCCAGAGCTCTGATTCCTTCTCAGAGGCAACATATGTGCCGGCTCTACTCTTAGTCTCTCCAGGTATTCCAACACATTGTTTCTTTTAAGTTCTTATTTTGAACATGTTTTTTTATGCTAAGTTTTGACTGTATTCTGAACTCTTCCTGGTTTTCTTTTTTATATAAAAAGTTTGAGTTAGTTCAGGTTGACAAGAGAAGCATATGCAGAGACATGCATATGTGTATAAGAAAGAGTTTTATGTCAAAGAGCAATTGAACATTGAGAAAACATCTCATCCCGGTCCAGATCAAGTTCATAAGTCTGATATTAGCCCACATGTCTGATACTGGCCCATAAATTCCTCTTTAGACTCACACAGCACATGCAACGATGTCAAATGCAGAAAGATCACAGACCAGTGGGTAGAAAGTCTTGTGGATCCAGTGGTGGTGGAAGCAACCCAGCACTGGTGTGGGTCTCCACGTGGCATCTCCAGCTCCAGGACTTTGGCTTATCAGCTAACCTCCATGTGGCTTGTCAACAGGAGTGTCTCACAGAGAGAGTGTGTAACCTGCCTGCAGAGTGGAAGACTAGAGTTCCCAGAATCCTCAGGAGAAGGCCATGCCCACACCAAGGCCTCATTGGCTATGACCTGATTAACAGGCTTGACTCCACCCCTTCACTCAAGTTGACCGGAGATTATGTAGTTGCCAAAAAGTTTTTAAAAAATTAAAAACCCTCCAAATTCACTGCTATGGAGTAAATTCTAACTCAGAGACACCATATAGGGCAGGGAGAACTGCCCCTGTGAGTTTCTGAGACTATAACGATTTATGGGAGTAAAAAGTCTCACCTTACTCCCAATACAAAAAGTTAAACTGTTGCAAATCTGAAGATAAATATTGTATGTGGGCGGATAAAAAAAAGTTGCATTTCGGAATCAAAAATGGTTTGGCTCCCAAATTTGTGTACCTTTTACAGATTGATAAGCTATCTCATGTATAAGCTAGAATTTTTTTCCTTTTTCTAGGCTATTTACTGTCCCTCGAGGGCAGTGTCTATAAAAAGCCATCACAGCTGCCTGCAATGTGGGTGTAAATGCAAAGGGTGCAAGGGAACCTGTGTTAGGAGGAAATAGCCTCTTAATAATTCAAAACCCTTTCCTGCTGCATCAGCACTAGAAAAGAGCGGAAAAGATGTACACAGAGGTGGTATCAGTTATGATCTCTGGATGATGGGATCCTAGTCATGTAATACTTAGGGCAGAAATGCGAGAACCCAGCGACCAGTTCCTTAAAAGAATGAGGTTTATCCTCACCCCACAGACGTCTGGGTGGGCAGCTGCTGGCATCGGCTCAGCAGCTCTACGCTGTCAGGACCAGCATCTGTGCGGTTCTCTTGGCCTTTCACGTGTGGCCTCGAGATGCCTGCAACCCTAGGCATTCCACCTACATTCAAAGGAGAAGGGATGGCAGGGCCCCATCTGTCCATTTGACCAGGAATAGAAAAGCCTTATGCTTTTGTCTCATGCACCAGGAATGCCACCCCAGCTGCCAGGAAGGCTGGGAATAGCACAGTGCAGGTACTCGGGAGCATGGGAGACAGGGGCTGGAAATGGGCATTGGGTTATCCAGTCAGTGGTGCTCATCACAATGATGCCACTGATATTCTCTTCTTGTTGCTCTGTGTCTTCTAATGTACTACACTGAAAAGTTGTTGTTTGCCAGTTGCCATGGGGTTTATTCCAACTCATTGCAATAGCTTATGTCTCAGAGAAAAACTGCTCCAAACAGTTTTTAAGAAAGTGAACTTCAGAAGCAGCTTGCCTGGCCTATTTGGATGGATCTGAATGGCTGACCTTTCAGCTAGTAGCTGAAAAAAAAAAAAAAAGATGTGTATTACTCTTATAAGGCATGCTTTCTATCGCCACCACCACCTCCTCCAAATACAAAGTACAAAATACAATGTATTAGAAATCAAATATACCACCTCATTTGATCCTCTCAACTCCTGGTTCTATATCATCTTATTTGTGTTTAAGAGAAAAGGAAGTTCAGAAGGTGCAATGACTTTTCCACGGACACATAAAAAATGAGTGACCATACTGAACAAAGAATTCAGGTAACCAAACTCCAAACTCCTGATTTTTCTACATCAATTTGCTGTTAAATATCAGGAGACTTATGAGGGAGTAACTTCCCTCCCACCTTAAAAAAACAACAGGAAAAGCTCTTCAGGGAGAGCTTTCATAGTATGCATTTGTCCCACTAGGTGAGCATGGAGCAACTCACTCTGAGTTAGTGCACCCAGTGGTGTCACCTAGGAAGGTTCTCTCTGGTCACAGTGAATTTTTTCATAAAAGCAGTTTTGCTCCAACTTCATTTTTTGTAATGATTGATTTAAGAGAACAGTGTTCACCTGTGAAATTTTCTTTCCTGCTCGGGAAAGATGCCACAGAAACTGTTGTGATGTTGAACATAGTTTACAAGAATAGCGCTGTGGGGAAAACGCCAGTGTACAAGTGGTTTTCTCATTTCAAAAAAGGTGAAATGTTGATTGATGACAAATTCATTCTGGACGTC
Source organism: Tenrec ecaudatus (assembly GCF_050624435.1). Taxonomy (NCBI): domain Eukaryota; kingdom Metazoa; phylum Chordata; class Mammalia; order Afrosoricida; family Tenrecidae; genus Tenrec; species Tenrec ecaudatus. The sequence goes on along the minus strand of NC_134534.1, from coordinate 148,244,693 downwards.
CTTCAACTTCCTGAATAGACAAAAATGTTGATAAAACTCATACATTTGTGCTTGAAGACTGACGATGGACCATTGAAGAGAAGGGGGAGTTATCTGAACTATCTTGGAGCTCGGGTCAGTGAATTTTAACAGAAGATTTGGGAATGAGAAGGGTCACCGTGAAATTTGTGCCTCAGGTTCTGACTGACCAGGAAAAAAGAACATGAGTGAAAACATGCTGTGCTTTGAAAGAACAGCTCCGAATCGACCCAGACTTTTCCCCAAGGTCATTACTGGTGATGAGACCTGGTGCTATTCTTACAACCCCCAAACCAAACATCAACCAAGCCAGTGGAAGATGTCATCATCACCTCACCCCCAAAAAAGCTTGTTAAAGTGAGATCAAATGTCAAGATGATGCTCACTTGTTTTTAAATGTGGGGGAGATAGTGCATTTGGAGATGGATGTTCCACCAGGTCAGACTGTAAATCAAGCTTTCTATTCACAGGTTCTGAAAAGATTTCATAACAGTATGCGACAAAAAAGGCCTGATTTGTGGCAGACAGGGTACTCGTTTTGCCATCATAACAATGCATATGCTCATGCAACCATCTCAGTGAGCTAGTTTTTGGGAAAAAAACAAACAAAACAAAACACAAAAAACAGCTTACCTCTCTTGCTCTTGTACCTTATTCACATATGCAATTTCTTTTTGTCTCCACAAATGAAGAAGGACATGAAAGGACAGCAATTTGACGATGTAGAAGAGGTGAAGGAAAAAAACGAGGGAGGTGCTGTCACCCACCCAAACAGATGAGTTTGAAAATGTTTCCAAGAATGAAATCTCAAATTTGACAAATGTATTATGTGTAACGGAGAGTACTTAGAAAGGTAATAAGGTTGTTTTCTTCAAAAAATTTAAATACATAGCTTTTGGGATGGATCTATTTTGGGGGGGGACCCCTTGGGTAAAGGAAAATTCACAGGAAGCGTCTTAGAGAGACTAGTCAAGGTTAATTAAGCACAAAAGCCCAAATTCCAACCTTTCAAACAGCGTTGTCAGGCTCCCCATTAAGCCTGTACTGATTGCCCATGCCTCACTACATCTCTCCCGCCTCCTCCTTCACTTCCCCTCCCTCTTCCATGTTCTCTGCCCGGCCTTTCTCTCTTCATATGTGCAGACAATTATCAGTCCATGAAAAGAGCTCCAGCTTTGTCTTTAGATAAACTCAGGTCTGTTTCTTGACACAACACCACCACACCACCATTGCCAACACCTCTATCACCACCACCACCTCCACTTACCTCCAACCTCCATCACCACCACCACCAACACCACTTACCTCCAACCTCCATCACCACTACCTCAATGATTTCGACCATCACCACTTTCATCATTATCTTACCAATTCCACCCTTCCACCTCTACCACCACCACCTCCTCTATCATCTCCATCGCTACCCCTTCAACCACCACTTTCACCTCCTCCACCTCTAATACCTCACCACCATCTCCACCTCCTCCACCACCTTCATCACTACCTCTACTTCCTCCATCACCACCATGCCTACCAGCACCATTACCAATATCACCTCTACCACCTCCACCATCAACTTCTACCACCACCTCCTTAACCACTACCTCCACCACTACCTTCTCCTCCACCGACTCTACCTCCACTGCCACCGCCACCACGAGGACCACCACCACCTCCACTATCAACCTGACCTCCACTTCCATCATCACAAGCCCCTGTACTTCCATAACCACCTTCACTACCACAACTACCTCTACGGTCCCTCCACTACCACTTACCTGTACTTTGAAGGTGCCTATGGTAACCTGAAGCAATTTAAGAAAGTCATTTTACCTCTGTCTCAGATTCTTCACCTGCTCAATTAATCACAATAATAATTAGTATTGTTATATTAGAATCTAAGCAACAAATGATATTGGCATTATTAGGAACTAAGACAAGTTCTATGACATTAGAGCAGGTCATCAATTTGCTGTCCATCAACAAAGCTATCATTCATACAGTGTCAACTTGGACATAAAGAAAATCTAGGAACATATTCTCAGAAGCCAACCCATTTCCTAAATAAAGAAATTTCTTAATAGCAAATAGTTTTGAATATGGATGATTGAACTCTGACACTTATTAGCTGTAACCTTGGTCACGTTGTATCCCAAATCTGCTGATTTGAAAAATGAGGATATTAGTAATGCTTACAAGGTAGTCATGAGGGTTCAATTAGTTAATATATGTGTAAAACATTTAAAACAGTGACTGATATACCTAATGTGTTACATAATTTTTATCGTTATAGTAGTTGGTACTGTATAGATATATGTGCTCAAGATTACAAAGCTGGTACCACATGTACTCATGTATAAGCCGAGTTTTTCAGCACATTTTTATGCAGTTTTGTGGTAAAATTAGGTGCCTCGACTGATATTCGGGTCAGCTTATACTAGAGGATATATGGTAATTTAAACTCAGGACTGTCTCTTCTGAATCAGCTGCATTCCTAACTACTAACCTGCCTTCATTCACCTAATCTAACTATCTCCATTGCTCCCCCTTCTCCCTCCATCCCAAACCTTACCTCATAATCCTAAGACACGGGTCTATGCCTTGTCTCCAAACCTGGGTCTGAGGCCTGACTATAGTATCAGCTGCATAGGAGATTCACATCTAGGGCCATCGACCTATTTTATGTCTCTCCTCTCTCTCTTCCAATAAAAGGGATGTAGACGTGCGTGTGTGGTAGCTTCATCCTCAAGCATACTTACTTTTGGCCTCAAAAGCTACCCCGTGGGGGAACCTGACTACCGCCCAGAAAGAAGGGTCAAGAGCAGAGTGCATCCTTTGGCCCAGAGTCCCTGAGCTGGGAACCTCCTAGACTCAGGGGGCTTTTGATGCCAAGACATGTACAAGGAACACCAGGCCCCCAGATGCTGAAAGAAGACAGAAAACTTGCTTCAGAGAAAGCGTCTCCTCCTAAGCTGGCCTCCTGAGCCTTTAGTGTCCCAAACTGAGAGAATAAAATTTTGTTTGTTTAAAACAAAAACCGTCATGGGGCCGATTGTAACCCTGCATTTCCAGTCATCGCCTCCACATTCCAAATAGTAGACAAGGGCGACATTAAATGAAGGGATTCAGCAGAGTCCAGGCCTGGAAGGAAGCTTCCCTGCAAACCTCGCTGGCGGCTCAAGTCACCAGCCATTCTGCAGTAGAAAGGGGAGGCTGCCTGCTCCTTTAGGACTCCCAGTCCCAGACACCCTCGACAAGTCACCGTGAATTGACATTGACTGTAGGATCTCTGTGAGTCACAGTTGACGCCATAGCAGTGGGTTTGGTGTGGGCACATTGGCAACCACGTGGGCAGGTCTTAATAGAGCTTCCAAACTAAGGCAGACTAGGAGAAAAGCCTGGTGATGTCCTTCTAAAGACCAGCCAATGAAAACCCCAGCCTCACAGCATAGTATTGTCCAATAGAGTGCTAGAAAACGAGTCTCGGATTTGAAAGACAATCGAGGCGCCCAATGGCTGAGACACTGGACTCCGGCATCCCTGAATCAAGAAGGCGGTGCGGGACTGGCCAGCGCTTCATTCTTGGTAGCGCAAACCGCTGTGAATCAGAGCCGATTCCACAGCAACTACAACAAATCTTCAGAGGAGATTGGGAAACAACGTGCTTCATGGGATCCCTTGATTCCCTCAGCTAAAACCAGAGTCCTGTGGTTACAGAAAAGCAGTAATGGCTGCTGGGCGGGCAGCAAGCGCTCTCTATTGCTCTCCCCTCGGAGGAAAAAGAGAGTGGATGGTGGGTAGGCAGCTCGCTGTCTCTGTTCCACCAGCCTGAGAACCAAGTTGGGTCCAACGATTACTCATGTACCAGTCTTACAGTATCTTATCATCTTTCAGGAAGGATAGATCAGGTTAGCTGCAGGCCTTTTATGCTGGATGAGTGTGTAAGCTTCAATCCAGAGCTAATTTACTTGGACAACAGAAAGAGTAAATATTGCCAAGAAGAGCACACGTGTTTTCATTACTCACCCTCAACCAGCACTCAGCCTCTTTTGTAAACATCTTTCTAGCAAATATTTGAATAATAGTTTATAGGCATGACAGATGATTAGCCTGCCTAAGAGAGACATCGCTTGTGTTCATCAATATCTACTTGTCTGTTTCTCTTCTGAGCTCCGAGACAAAGTACCTGCTCAGTCCTCTGGCAGCCAGACAGGGCCACGTGACTAGCAGGACATAAGTAGGGGCACATGTTTATTTCATATTTCATTCCAGGCCAGAGGATGTAGCGCTGAGGTTTTTCTCTCTGACCCTGCTGTGGCGGATGTGTTGGTCTGGTATGAAGGTGGTGGAGTTGCGAACACAGGGAACATCATTGCCCTGGGTGCTGGATGGAGTCTCAATGGACATTAAGAAGTCAGGAGATACACTTTTCATGGTAGTCAAAAAACAGAAAGAACTCAAATGGATAAATCCATGGATAGATGCATAAATGGAGTGTGGTATATCCAATCAGTGGAACAGCATTCATCCTGTCACAGACTGAGTTGGGTCCTCCTGAAATGTATATCATCTTGCTTGGGTCATGAGTCTCAGTAATTTGGTAGTTATGTAATAATATAATGTGGCAGCTATAAAGTGGTCCCCTATGGTGGGAATCTGCTGAAAAAACAATCAGTTGTAAAAGGATGAAAGAGGAGATGCAATATCCTGAATCACATCAGCCCTGACCCAAGGTGAGGGGAGTTTGCCTGGTTCGTGGCCCACGAGGGATAAAATGAGTGTGACGAGGGATAAAATGAGTGTGACGCAAGCAGAGAGAGAGAAGGGGGTGGGGTGGGGGTGCCTAGTACCACCAAGAAAGAAGTTCCATTGAGATTACAGGGTGAATTTGTTACTGCAACATAATCTGGTCTGTCCTAACGAAAACACTGCCCAAGGGGCCTGTCCATAGTTAGTTTACTTCAGCTAGAGTAGAGTATGAATAGGTGTTTGAATAGAGCTCTTCCTTCGGACCTGCAACTCTGAGCTGAGAACATCCTAGAATCAGGGAAAGAATGATGCCAAGATGCATGGAGGTCTCGAAGGAACCCTGGGGCCACAGATGGTGAAAGGAGACAGAGAGCGTCCTCCAGAGCCAACAGTGAGGGAGGGAGCCCATGAATAAAGACCCCTGCCCTCCTGAACTGTGACAGAATGCAGTTCTGTTTGTTGAGCCACCACCTTGTGTATCTCTACGATAGCAGCACCAGGTGACAAAGGCACAGCCAGTAAAGGGAAAGAAGTTCTCAGAGTTGCCGTGACGTGGACGAAGCTTGAACACAGTACACCAAGAGAGAGAACCACCCAACGCATAGCGACCCTTGATAGGGTCTCTGAGACTCTAAGTCTGCGAGCGGAGAACCTCATCTTTCTCACGCAGTGGGGTTGGTGAGTGTGTTAGTCTGGGTACATTAGAGAAACAAATCCACAGCAACTCATGTATAAGAGAGAGTTTTATATAAAGGTTAAGTGCTCATCAAGAAAGCATCTAAACCCAGAGGTGCCCAAGCCCACAAGTCCAACATCAACCCATTAACCCACATGCCCAACACCAATCCACAAAGTCCTCCTCCATCTCACAAAACAGACACAATGATGCCGACTATAGGAGGAAAGCCGAATCAATGAATGTGTAAGCATCTCAGTGCTGGCAGGGGTCTCTAGACAGTTGCTCCAGCACCCAGGGCTGCATCGGGGTAGATCCATGTGGCTTCTCCTTAGGGATGTCTTACAGGAAATGAGCCTTGCCAGCTGGAGCAGGGATCTGGCTAAGGCAGCTGCACCCTGGTCCAACCATCAAAAGGCAAGAGACCTGAGAACTAGAAAAGTGAGGCTCACCAAGCCATTTATCCCTCCGCCTTTCAATTAACCTCATGTGCTTATCAGCCAGGTTGGCACAAAAAACTTTAACTAACTCAGTGAGTTTGAACTGCCAACCTTGCAGTAAGCAGCCCAAGGCTTTATCCACCAGTGCCACCAAATGAAAGAAGCCAGACCCAGAAGGTCATATATTGTCTGCCTCCAATCAAAGAAATGTGTGCTGAGTCAGAAAGTAGATTAATATTTTCCAGGAGCTTGGAGGAGGGGAAGACAAAAGGTGACAACCAACAGGTTTCTTTTTGGAGGGAATTAATATTCAAATAGTAGATGGCAGTGCATATAAAACTCTGTGAATGTATTCAAAAATTAGACTGTACCGTTTAAATTAGGGAATGATATGGTATGTGAATTACATCTTAATATAGCTATGAAAAAGAAAATCTTTGTATGTTCAGCTAACAGGATTAATTTGATTCTGCAATAGAATCTGGCCTACCCTAATTAAAACACTGCCCAAGGTGCCTGTATGTCTCCACTCAGCTTTGACTATAATCCAGTGTGAACTGGTGCTGTGAGAACATAGAGCTGGGAACCCTCTGCCTAGGGAATAATGAGAAAACACACAGAAGAAGTGACAGCTGAACCCTGTATTAAATAAATGAGTGTAAGTGCCCTCTTTAAAATAGATAAAGTATCTAGGCATAGATTTAGATGTCAATGTCGAAGGGATGATACTGATTTGGATCTAGGTCTAGACCGAGTTATCGCGATCCTACAGGACAGGGTAGAACTGGCCCTATGAGTTCCCGAACTGCAACTCTTGGCAGGAGTAGAAAGTCTCGTCTTTCTCTGAGGAGTGGCTGGTGGCTTCCAGCAGGTGGCGCTGTGGTTAGCACCCCAATGGGCTACCCCCCACGCTATCTGAGCGTCTTGTGTCAGAATCTACTGGACAGCAGTGAGTCCAGAGTTCTTACAGACGATGAAGACCTTCCACTAGCCTTACTCCTTAGCGCCGCGGCCCATAGATGCCAGGGGCTGTCGGGATGGTCATACCAACTCTATGGCCAACAGGTGAACCACTGTCCAGTCCCCTGCTGTCCTCACGATCTTCCTTATGTCTGAGCCCACGGGTGCAGCTCTTGTGTCCCTTCATCTCATTGAGGGTCTTCCTCTTCCCCACAGACCCTCCAATTGACCAGGCCCTCCTGAAAACATGCCCCAAGTATGTGAGATGGAAATTTGATCAATCAAACGGGCAAGAGGATAAGTAGGTGCCTTGGGAGCATCGGGTGACATTTTGGGAACTGGAACTGGCTTGAATGTGAAGTTTCCTTTTTATGGGCAAGAAAAGCAGGAGCCAAGCTGCCATGACAGCCAGGACTTTGGAGGGAGCCAGGCTTGCACGCCCCACCTGTGTGACCTACAGCAAGTCACTTTCTGCTCTGAGACTCAGTTTGACTCTAGGGAAATAGGTAATATCTAATCCCCTTCAGTGCACGGGTAAGCAAAGCAGTTAGCCTTCTGTCACTCACTAGTAAATCCCCAACCTGTGATAAGACTAATGGAAACCGTAGCGTTCTTTTCGTAGTGAATCCTGAGCATAATCCTGGAGGTGCTCAGTCAGTCCTTTCAGCAGGCATTTCCAGAGACTCTGGTGACCAGCGAAGCTTGAGAATGCTGCTGGTTCTGTTCTGACCCCCACCTTCCTGATAAGGAGAGTGTCTGGGTGGGGCAAATGGCTAACTCCAGGCCTGGGGGTCTGAACCTGGCAGCTGAGAAGGAAGCGGGTGCCATCTGTGAGGGGGGTACCTGCTCCGCTTCCAGCTGTGGGCAGACAAGGGCAGGCCAGCGTGGGCGCATGGCTTCCTTTACTGGCACCCCTCCAAATGACAGTGAGCAGCTGCAGAGGCCTCGCGCACCTCACACCCACGCCTGCTGCCTTTTGAAGATGGAGACAAGCCAGGCTACCCCAGCGCCCAGAGGGGAGAAGCACATTTGGCCAGCCTTGAGAGACCCAGAGCAGCCCCTAACTCAATTTCTCAGCAATTATCCCAGCAAACTGTCTCGAAGGGCCAGAGGTCCAGGCCCTTATTAGCCAGGTCTCTAGACCACTGGAGACAAACCTTCCAACCACAAAATTCATTTGGACGATTCAGAGGAGGGGAGGCATGCCCCTAACAACGGGTTCTCATTTCAGAAGCACTGAGGGGCACTGCCTGCTCCTAATAAAAATGAAGGCTGGCATCTGTTGAGGGCCTGCCATGTGCAGAATCTTCCTCCCATTTCAGCACACACACACACACACACACACACACACACCCGTCACAACCCCAGGAGGTCCTCCTGCCCCACTTCATGTCAGTTGCCACCTGTCAGTCCCGACTCTTGGCGACCCTGTGTGTTACAGGGGACAACCGATCCAGGCAGCTTTCCTGACTCTCAGCCGAAGGAGTTCCTGAACAGCTCGCCTACTAACCAACAGGTTGGAGGTTCAGGCCAACCTAGATGGCCTTCATAGGACAATCCTGGCATCTGCTGCTGACAGGCCACAGCCTTGAAGACCCTCTGGAGCAGCTCTGCTCTGCACACAAGGGACTACCATGAGGTGGAATAGGCCAGTCGGCAGCTTCCAACAGTCTTAATGGAAGGAGACCGCCAAACCTATCTTCTTCCATGGCACTGCTGGGGATAGGGATGGTCAAGTGGCCCAGCCTTAGGTTACTAACAGCGGTTCTCAACCTGTGGGTCACGACCCCTTTGGGGGTCAAACCACCCTTTCAAATGGGTCACCTGGTTCATAACCATAGCAAAATTCCAGTGAAGTAGCAATGGAAATAATGTTATGTTTGGGGGCTCACCACCACATAAGGACCCGTATGAAAGGGCCAAGGCATGAGGCAGGTGGAGAGCCACTGGGTTCGTAGTAGAGTGCAAGCTGGCTTTGCCCCCCCAGGGACCTAGCCTTCCTTACTAGGTGAAGGATTGCCAGTTCAGGAAGGGAGGTCACTTGCCCAAGTTCACACAACTAGTAATGGCAGAGCTGGTGTTTGAACCCAACCCTAGCATCTAACCACTTTGTATTCTGCTTCTGTCTCCAAATAGCTGGATCTCATCCATCACTGCCTACTTTGGCCTTTAAAACAAAGAGAGAAATATCCTGGCTCCATCTAGGCATTGTAATAATTGTCCCCGCTGAGCTGGGAAGGAGCAAAGTCCACCTGTCTCTCTGTTACCCACATCCATCTCTGAGGGGTCGGCAGCCAGGAGAGAGACTGAAGAGGATGGCCGGCACCCCAAAGGGAGAGATGGGCGAGTCTGCTCAGCTTTCAAGGGTGAGGTTGGGCTGAGCCGCCTGGCTTTGGCTTTTCCAGCGGTGCTTTGTGCAGTTTGAATTTGCCTCTGGCTTCAAAGCCTTCATACAGAATAAGTACAGGTGTGGTCATTTAATTTCCTAACTTAAAAATATATATACATGGCCAGGTGACATTTTGAGCCAGCTGGCAGAGTTTTGTTCTAAAGAGCAGTTCTTATTTTTATCCCTCCCCTCAGGGCAGACCAGGGTCTGTGTCCTGCACCAAGGTGACTCCCCAGGTCCAGCATCTCTCTCTCTCTCTGCCTGCTGATCCTGGAAGCCTGAAAATCCTTTCATGGGAGGACAGATGATTTCAGTCCACAATTATAGATAAGATGTCAAGGGAAAGAGCCCTGGGAAAGACAAGGTAGGATTCAAACAATTGCCCTTCCAGATACTCTGCCAGCAAAGACCTGGAATCTTCAGGCACCCCCCCCACTATGCTGTCAGGGTGAGGGCGATGGGGAGCAAAACACTGGAGTCACTGAAAACACAGAACTATTGGAAACGTTGGAGTCTCCAATTATGGGCTTTTCACTCAGCTTGCTAACGAATTCATGAGCAAGGATTTTGAATTTCCTTTTTTTTTTAACTTGCCAGATAATGAGAAAACACTCTTTCTTCACAGTCACAGCTAACTAGTATGTGAGCCAGCAAATAACCAGGTGCACAGTAGATTTGCTCTTGTGTTAGCTCACCTCCAGCTTAGCTTCGAAACTGGTTAGCTATCAAGGTAGCTGCAAAGCATTTTGAAGACCATCTTAAGTTATCATTGGAAAAAAATAATTGTTTTTAACCATTTTATATACAAGATCCCCAAATCAAACTTCTTTTTGAGGCTTCTTCGGTCTTGCGCTTCCCTGGCTTTCCCACCAGTCTTAAATTGCAAATTGGTTTACAGAAGAGGGATTTTAAAAAGAGTTAACAGAAACCAAATAGATACATGTACAGTGGTCACTGCAGCATCCCTCTCACATTAGCCAAAAGATGGAGACAGCGGTGTGACCAGCCCCAGAGAATGGAGACACAGAATGTGTACACATAGGTTGTTGGGAGCCGATAGCCATTAAGACCCTGGCCTCAGACACGTAGCAGAAACTTGGCCGCTTTCTAACAGCAAGGCTTTGTTTCCTGCCCAACTTTGCCCCTACATTCCAAACTACGTGCTCAGTAGCATGAGCAGTTGCAATAACTGACCTTGTTGCCATTAGTCAAAGTACTGAGCACACCTTGAACTGCAGATATAACATATTAGGAACATAGTGATAAGTTCACCCGTACATCACCACGATGTCTTTCAGTACTGTTGCACACCCTTTGTACCTTATTGGGAACATGTGACTAATTGGTTGTTGTACAGTGTGTGGTTGTTAAACAATGTGCTTCATTAGAATATGTGCCTCCCACTTCCTTCTCTGTTGTGAATATATACCCAGAGTTTTGGCAAAATAAACGGGCTTGATCAGCACTTGTCTTGCCCCATGTCTCTCTTTCTTTTTCCCATCCAGGTTTGTTGCCCCTCCGGGTCACTGCGTGAGGGTCTCGCTGGACGAGACCCTAACAACAGGTGATGCAACAGTGCTTTGCCAGCTTGTGGTTGTGGTTGTTGTTGTTAAATGCCAGAGAGTCCGTTCTGACCCAGAGCAATTCTATGCTCAATAGAATGAAACACTGCCCAGGCCTTCACATTCCTCACGCTTGTTCTGATGCTTGAACCCATCGTTGTAGCCACTGCGTTTATCCTTCTGGCCCAGGGCCTTCCCTGCCACTTTGCCAAGCATGGTGTCCTTCTCCGGGAACTGGTCTCTCCTGATGACAAGTCCAAAGACTGTAAGACCAAGTCTCGCCATTCTTGCCTGGAAGGAGCACACTGGCCGCACTTCTTCCAAGACAGATTCGGCAGTCCATGGTCGTTTCAATGTGCCCCAGAACCGCAATTGAAGCACATCGATTCTTCTTTAGTCTTCCTTCTTCAATGTTCAACTTTCACATGCATTTGAGGCTACTGGGGGCGGAAACATGGCTTGGGTCAGGCATACCTTAGTCCTCAAAGTAACTTCCTTGCTTTTCAATACTCGATGAAGAGGTCTCGTACAGCAGATTTATTTAATGTGATATGTCTTTTGGTCTCTTGACTGCTGCTTCCATGAGCATTGATTATGGATCCAGGCATGACAAAATCCTTGACAACTCCAACCTGTTCTCTGTTTATCATGATGTTGTCTGTTGGTCCAGATGATTGATTGGATTTTGGTCTTCGTGGCATTGAATTATAATCCATACTGAAGGCTGAAATTCTTGATCTTCACCAGCAAGTGCTTCAAGTCTCCTCACTTCCAACAAGCAAGGTTACTCTGCCATAAGAGAAATGATATCCTGATCCATGCTATAGCATGAATGAACCTTTAAATTATGTTGTATAACCCCACTCATATGGACTATCTAGAATAGGCAAATGCTTAGAAATCATAGTTTGCCAGTGGTGACCAGAGGTGGGAGGAAAGGGGACATTGAGATTCTGTGAATGGTGATGGGGAAAATGTGGGAATTGATTGGGTGATAATTATACAACATGATGAATATAATTACTGTCTGAATTACACATGTGAAGAATGTTTAACTGGCAAATATATATGTATGAAAGAGATTTTTGAAAAATTCTATATCCTTATCATAATTGCAAAAATTTCCCCCAAAATTGCTAATATTCAGAAGGTAACCTATTTCCCAAACTGCTTTAAGGATTATACCTGCCTTAACTCATTTGTTCCTTTCAACAGTTCTAGAAAGTAGATATTATTCCATCCCCAATTAATATATGAAAAAACTGACACACAGGTTATGTAACTTATCCAAGAACAAAGATAAGATTTCAATCAAGCAGTCAAAATCCACATGCTTAAAAAAACTTAATTGTAAACAGTTTATAGAAGGATAACAAACATAAAGAAACATATACAAGTCACCAATATACAATTCAAAGAATTTTACAAAGTGAACACAATTAGGTACCCATAATGATATTCAAAACACAGACTATCAGAACCCCAGCTGTCATTTTACGCTCAATTCCAGTCCATACCCCACCCTATCTCCTACACTTCATACACTGACTCTTATTACCACAGAGCCCCTTGTCTGCTTTTGAACTTCATCTACATCTAACCACATGTAGCATGTACCCTTGTGTGTCTGACTTCTTCCCGTCCTCACAATGTTTGTGAAATTACTCCATTCGGTTACAAATAGCACTGGCCCGTTCATTCTCATCACTACATCGCATGAAAGTCCCATGATGTTTCCATGGTGTTTTTGATGAACATGTGTTTGGGTTGGTTCCAGTTATGTGTTTCTCTGAATATTCTTGTGCTGGTGTGTTGGAGAAGATCTCTGTACAGCTCTGTGGGGCATATACATGGTAGTGGACTTGCTGGGTCACATGATACATGCATGCTCACCTTTGGTAGACACTGCCAAACAGCTTTCCACCAGCAGTGCGTAAGCGTTCCATTTGCTTCCCTTCTTCACAAATCCTTGGCTGTGTGTTGTCTGTCATTTGTTTGCTGAGTGTGAATCATGCAAGGCGGTGTGTAATAAATAGATCCACACTGAGTATGTATGGCTTTAGTTTACACTCCTGAAGACCGATGAGGTCATGCACCTTCTCGTGTAGTAATTGCCATTTCAATGTTCTCTTTAAGAAAGAGAACTTACTCAAGACTTTTGCTCATTTCTCTCTCAAATTTTGTGTGCATATTTAAGAAATCCCTACTAATCAATACGAAAAAGACTCCTTCCCTTTTGATTTGTAGGAATTATTTAAATATTATTGATTCAAGTCCTCCGTGGTACCTGCGCATTACACTTGCTTTTTCCCACTTTATAGAGAGCCTTTTCATTCTCTTACTGGTGTTTTTAATGGACAAAAGTCTGTTTGTTTTACCAGCCCTATTGATAAATAATTCATGCACTGAACAACTCATCCATATAAAATGTGTGATTCAGTGTTTTTTAGGATATTCACAGTATAGTACAATCATCACCACAATCAATTTTAGAACCATTTCATGACCCCTAAAGAAGCCATGAACAGTTATTCCCCATGTTTCTCCAACCTCCCACCCCAACCCTAAGCAACCGCTAATCTACTGTCTTGGCAAGTTTTACTTTAAGGTAGTCCTATTGTATAACCTGTGTCTAAGACGTCTTTGTCTACACCAAGGCTGTGATCATGTGAGAACTACCACACTGTGCACAATTACTTGCTCTGAGGCCAGAATGTATGATGGAGTCAAGCTGGTTGCGTGAGGCCTAATTCTTTCCTTAGAGAGAGTTCTTTCCCAGGAGGCCATGTGCTCTTTTACTCTCAGTTGTCATGAGGTCAGTGCTGACCCCTGGTGAACCCTCATATGCTCCAGAGGGTTTTTAATGGCTAGTTCTTCAGAAATAGATAGCCAGGCCTTTCTTCCATGGAGCTTTAAACCCCCAGTCCTTCAATTAGCTGCTGAGCATGTTAATTATTTGTACCACTCAGATACATGTGTTCTGGCAAGCTGGGGTTCTGATCTGAATCTCTGCTCAGGCTCTACCTGGGACCTGAGCTACAAATGAAGCAAGTTAAAAGCCAGGAAACCATCTTGGCTTCCAAGCACCTTTGAATTTGGAAAGCGAGGTCATTTTGATTGTGTGTAGCTAACTGGTGAATCAAGAAATCAGGTCTAGATTCAGTCTTGGCACTAACTGACTAAGCAATACAAAGGCAGTTCGACCATTCTCACTAGGCCTCGGTTTTCCCATCAGAAGAAATAAAACAGTTGAGCCATATGGACTCTCGTGTTCAATCCGCCTCATCTCCTTTTAGGATCCACCTCATTAGAATGGTGAGACAGTTAAAGTTTATTGTGCCAGACTGGCCGATAAACACATGTGGGGTTAATTGAAGGGTGGAGGGATAAATGGTTTAGTGAGCCTTTCTTTTCTAGTTCTCGGGTCTCTTGCTTTCTGTTGGTTGGATCAGGGTGCAGCTGCCTTAGCCAGTTCCCTGCTTCAACTGTCAAGGCTCACTTCCTGCAAGACATCCCCGTGGAGAAGCCACATGGACCTACCCTGATGCAGCCCTGAGTGCTGGAGCAGTCATGTGGAGACCCCTGGCAGCGCTGAGATGCTTACACGCTCACTGATTCGGCTTTCCTCCTGCAGTCGGCATCATTGTGTGTATTTTGTGAGATGCAGGAGGACTTTGTGGATTGGTGTTGGACATATGGGTTAATGTTGGACTTATGGGCTTGGGCAGCACTAGGTTTGGATATTTTCTTGATGTGCACTTAGCCTTTAGATAAAACTCCCTCTTATACATGAGTTGCTGTGGATTTGTTTCTCTAATGTACCCAGACTAACACAAATGGGCTAAGGGAATACCCTACTGGGCCCTCGGTGTGTCCTCCAGTATTGGTCCTGCAGTATTTGTTGGCTTGGGCATCCCCAGGTGGTACAAATCAATACCGGACTTGGGCACCAAATGAGAGGCTGGAAGTTCCAGCCCATTAAGAGGAGCCTTAGGAAAAAAGGCCTTGTGATCTACCTCTGAAAACCCAGCCACTGGAAAACCCTGTGGAGCCCAGTTCTACTGTAACACACATGAGGTTACCATGAAGCAGCGTGTTCTGGTATTGTTGACTTAAATCTTGAGTACCCTGAGAGAAGGTTCTAATAATATCCCCATATTAAAGACAGGGAAACAATTCAGAAAAACCAGGCAACTACTCAAAGTGAAATAATCAGTATGCAGTAGAGCCAAGATCTAATCTGACCCCATCGCAGACTCAACCACAGTGACATGCAGTTTCCACCAACACCAGCCCAGAGGTCCTATAAGTGGGACACTGGAGTCTGACCTTCAAAGGAGACGCTCTCTCTTCTGGATGGAGGCAGAAGAGCTCTCAAGTGAGTGACAGGACGACCACCCAGCTGCTCCTTCCCTCTGTGGACTTCTGCATACATGGACACACTCTCCTGCTAAGTCCTCAACTTTTCTTCTGATTTTACAATTTCACTATAAAAAATTGACTGGCAATTGTCATTCCCCAGACTGCTTAGCTTGCTATGGAAACCAGATTGCCCGAATGCACAGCCAAGTTGAACAGGGGAAGTGGAAGTACTCTTCACTGTAAACACCCAGGCTAAGATCAAAGAAGCCCACAGTGCTCTCTGCCTCCGTCATTCACCCAACCATGTGCCCCGGGCCTGTCAGTGGAGGTCTGCCAATACACCCAAGACCGTGCCTTCTCGCCCCCGGGCTCCTCTTGTCCTGATGCTACCTTGGAATCCTCTGTGAGGACTTACAGTACTTGGGTTGAGCTGCCTTGTTTTCCCAAAAGAGACCAACATTAGGGAGGTGAAAAATTTTTTTTTAAAATGAGTGTCCCACTTATTGACCATTACCTGAGGCAAAAGCAGCCAGGTGCCCCCAATTCTAACCCTTCACCAGTCTCTGCTGTAGGCTCCTGAGGAAAATAGACTCGCCGCAATGCCTGTTCCTTATTACTTTGCTGTCACCTATTTGAATAGTGTGGTAGTTTACAGGGGAACAGAAAGGACTTTATTTGCCCTAAAGTCTTCCCTGGAACGTCTCAAGCTTTCTTTGCTGAAGGGTCTTCTTGTTGTTTTGTTTTCTTTTGTTGCTTTGTTTTTCTCTGTCTTCTTTTTGTGCATATTATTATCCCTGCAGGTCTGTCTAGATAAAATTGGCTGGATAAACAATCTGGAGGAGAAAACAACAGGACCAATGGTTTCAGGGGGACATGGAAGAGGGGGAGGTGGGGGGAAGGAAGTGGTATTAACATACTCAAGGACAAGGGAACAACAAGTGATCTAAAAGCAATGGTGAGGAGGGTATAAGAGACCTGGTAGGGATCGATCAAGGGCAATGTAACTGAGAGGAATTACTGAAACCCAAATGAAGGCTAAGCATGATAGTGGGAAAAGAGGAAAGTTAAAGGAAATAGAGGAAAGAACTAGGAGGCAAAAGGCATTTATAGAGGTCTAAATACAGGCATGTACATATGTAAATATATTTATATATGATGATGGGGAAATAGATCTATGTGCATATATTTACAGGTTTAGTATTAAGGTAGCAGATGGACATTGGGCCTCCACTCAAATACTCCCTCAATGCAAGCACACTTTGTTCTATTAAGCTGGCATTCCATGATGCTCACCTTCCTGACATGATCACTGAAGACAAAGTAGGTGAATAAGCAAATGTGGTGAGGAAAGCTGATGGTGCCTGCCTTTCAAAAGATATACTGTCTTGGTCTTAAAGTCTTGAAGGAAAACAGTCATCTAGCTCAGAAGCAACAAAGCCAACATGAAAGTAGCACAGAAGACTGTGTGATCATGAGGTGTCAGGTATCAGGCATCAAAGAACAAAAAATAATATCATTGTGAATGAAGGGAAGTGTGGGGTGAGGACCCAAAACCCATCTGTAGACAACTGGACATCCCCTTACAGAAGGGTCACAGGGAGGAGATGAGCCAGTCAGGGTGCAGTGTAGCAATGATGAAACATACAACTTTCCTCTAGTTCTTAAATGCTTCCTTCCCCTCACCCCTGCGCCCACTATCATGATCCCAATTCAACCTTACTATTCCGGCTAGACCAGAGGATGTACACTGGGACAGATAGGAACTGGAAACACAGGGAATCCAGGACTAGTAGTGAGAGTGGCGATACCAGAAGGGTGGAGGGAAGGGGTGGGGGGGTAGAAAGGGGGGAACTGATTACAAGGAACAACATATAACCTCCTCCCTGGGGGATGGACAACAGAAAAGTGGGTGAAGGGAGATGTTGGACAGTGGAAGACATGACAAAATAATAATGATTTATAAATTATCAAGGTTCATGAGGTGGGGGTGGCGAGGAAGGGGAAAAAATGAGGAGCTGATAGCAAGGGCTCAAGTAGAAAGCAAATATTTTAAGAATGCTGATGGCAACAAATGTACAGACTCAATGGATGTATGCATGGATTGTGATAAGAGTTGTATGAGCCCCCAATAAAGTGATTTATAAAAGAAAGATGTGAAAAATAAAAGCCATATATCTTATTCTTAGAACCACCAAATGTAAAGTTACTCTGTAAAATTTTATGAACACTGTATGTTTTTGCCAAAATTGAAAAACAAAATTTTTACATGAATAACAATGAATATGGGGGGAAAGAAATTGTCCTAAAATCGATTGTGGTAAAGACTGTATAATTCTGAAAATGGCTGAACTACAGAAGTGTAATCTATGCGGATGAAATGCCAATAAAACTGTTAACAAAATAAAATGTTCTAAAATTGATTGTGGTGATGATTGCATCAAACTAATATGATTGAAAATTTTTAAAAACTGTATGAACACTCTCAATTTCAGTTCTCTCCTTGCAGTAGACCAGTTTCAAACATTTACAGACCAGCACTGGTCCACGAACCACAGTCGAATGGTCCAGATAGCAACCGTGTGTCTGTGCACCACCCTGCTCATGCCCTCAATCACAGCAGACGGAGCGAATGCATCAGAACACACATCAGATCTTTGATGTGACCCCCACAAAGTGTCTGGAAATCTTCCGAAATCAGGTTGGACAGGCCAAACACAGCTATGTGGAGCATCAAAAGGTGCCCTCCCTGGTTGAGACCGTTCCTCACGTTCCCTACCTATCAAAACCCTAAGGCTCGGGGTGCTGCTGCCAGTCTCCAGGTGCTGCTTGCTTGGCCACCCAAATAAGGGATCCTTTCATTTGCAAAAAGAGAAAACATGAATACTTGCCACCCCTGGCTCCTTTTATCTAGTCTGCCCGACCTGGAGAGGTCTTGGGGCAGATTCACTGTGGAAGACAGAAAAACAATTCTGAAGGGTCAAAGAAAAAAACCAGCCAAGACAGATTTCTCCCAACCAGTTCTTAAAAAAAAAAAATCTCTTTACAGCCTCCTAACAGTATGGTCTAACCCTGTGCTTGCTTCTCACTAAAAATACCATCTGTGGAGCACCTGCAATGTACTAGGTCCCAAATGGTGGCTTGTGTTTGCTATCTGAATTCATCATAAAACGCTCCTATGAAATAGCCATCCACAGACGATGACATGGGCTGAGGGGATGTGACTGACTCTCAGGTTCACATAGCTGTGAGTGACACAGCTTGGGCTTAAACCAGAAATCTGTCCTATTCCAACCTTGTTGTTTTGTTTTGTTTATTCTTTCCCTTGCCTTCTTTTTCCTTCATGCTGAAGCCAGTGCTGGAGGCAGGGAAGGCAAGTTTGAGCTCCCCCTAGAGGTGGCCCTGTGCAGCCCACCCAAACCAATTAAAACCAGTTGTGGAGTCGGCTCCAAGGGTTTCAGATAGACCTGTGCTCCACAGGTTTTCAGGGCTGAGTCTTTGGAAGTAGATCCCCAGGCCTGTCGTTCAAGGTGCCTCTGAGCAGAATCGAACCTACAGCCCTTGAGTTAGCTGCTGAGTGCATTAACCCTTTGTACCACCCAAGAACACACACCAACCCAAACCCAAGCTCTGTGCCATGGAGTCAGTTCTGATTCACAGAGACCCTGTAGGACAGGGTAGAACTGCCCCTGTGAGTTTCCAAGACTCTAACTCTTTACGGGAGTAGCAAGCCCTGTCTTTCTCCCTCGGAGCAACTGGTAGTGTCAAACTGCTGACTTTGCTGTTAGCAGCACAACGCTTAACCACTCTGCCAACAGAGCTCCTCTAGGAGCAGACACACACACACACACACACACACACACACAAATAATAAAAGTAGCAATACTTAGGTAAAGTTGACCCATGCATTGCTCACTGAGTCCTGCCCTCTGCTCTGAGGAGGGGTGATTGCCTCCATTCTGCAGATGAATAAGCCAGGTCTCAGCTTAGAGAACTAAAGTCCCATCACTGCACCTCCACCACCACCACCCCCAAAAAATCCACTATCATCAAGTCAATTTCAACTTAGAGGGATGCTATATAGGATTTCCTGGAGAGAAAGATGAGGCTTTCCCAGAAAGAGAAGCCCATATAGGGGCAGTTCCCGTTTTTCTGTGGGGCCACGATGAGTCAAAATCGCCTCAGTAGCAGTGGATTATATAGGGTTTCCCAGATTGTAAATTATGATGGGAGCATACAACCTCATCATTCTCCCTCAGAGCAGCTGGCGGGTTTGAACAGCCAACTTTGAGATCAGCAGTCCAGTGCCTAAACCACAGTACCACCAGAGCTCCTTAAAGTCCCACCCCAAAACCGAAGACCCACTGTCATTGGGTCAACTCTAGCTCAGAGAGCCTCTGGAGAGTTTTCAAGGCTGTCACTCTACAGAAGCAGACACCAACACCCACCCACACCCACGCCCGCCGAACGGCTCCTGGGTTTGCCCAGGTAACCTTGCCACACTTTCCCAGTAGCACCACTGGGGGGGTCCTTCATGCCACCAAGAACCCACACTCACTGCCCTCGAGTCAGGGCCAACTCATAGTGACCTTCCAGGACAGGGTAGAACTGGCCCTGTGAGTTTCCAAGACTAGCTCTTTACAGGAGTAGAAAGTCCTGTCTCCCACAAAGTGGTTGTTGGTTTCTAACTTCTGACTTTGCAACGAGCAGCCCAACCTTGGCTGGCACCTGCCTCGGGCCCAGGGTTCCTCTTAGTTGCACAGTCTCCCACAAACAGAGCTACCAGGCAGGAGGGGCAGCATACCCCCTCCCTACTCCTAGACAGCTGAGGTTCAACTGGGACATTTACCTTTACTCATTTGCCATCAAGTCAATTCTGACTTATAGTAACCCCATAAGACAAGCGAGAATAGCTAGCCTCTGTGGGCTCTGAGACTATTTACAGGAGTCGAAAACATTCTCTTTCTCCCTCTGAGCACCTGATGGTTTCAAACTGCTGACCTGGGTGCTACAACAGACCACCACATAATGCACTGTGCCACCAGGGTGCCTTGTCATTGACCTGAAAAAATTATATATATATATATATATATATATATATATATTGCAATGTCCATTGCGCCAGTCCATGGCTGTGACTGCAATATTTCATTGGACACTATTAATTTATTTCTTTGAGTTCTGGAATCTTGACCTGTTAAGGTGGGAGGTTACAGTGTCCACTGCCCACCCCACCCCTCTAAAAAGCTAATGGAATGAGGTAATATTTTATCAAAAGCATTGGCTGGAGAATTCACCAATCTGGCCTCCTAAACAATGGTGGAAATAAATAAAACCAAGTGAGAATCATAACTTCTAGTGTTTGTTAAGTTCCATATGCCAGCACCATTATATATATATATATATCCCTAAAATCTCAACAACATTTCTTTGCATTGGTTTTGTGAGGGACAAATGTTTCATTCTCTGAAAAGGGATTTTATTTCTAACAAGATCCTAAAGTTATTTGGTATAGAGGCAGATGAATGAGGTGGGTGTTGACCTGAATCACGGCTATATTTGACCCACAATGAAATGATGAGCATGAAGTGATGAGATCAATTTCCTATGTGCCACAGAACCGAGCTCTTAAGACCGCATGAGGGTGGGCGGGAAGACGGGAACCTTGGCAGCCCTCCAAGAGAATGTTTGTAGTCAAGGTGACTTCTTTCCTTTAAGAAAAGGCAGCATTTGTTTGTTCGCTGGATTTCAAAGGCTATTTATCTTTACTGTGGAAAGGGGGAAATGAAACGATCAAAACAAAAGCATGAATTCTTTGTAATCTCCTGCTATTGCTTTTGCTGTTTTCAGCTTTGTTGCTACTAAGATCGTGTTGCAATGAATATTCTTGTTTCACATATATAAATCTCTAGAAGTAGAATTTCTGGGTCAAAGACTATGTATATTTTTAACACTTATCAAATTCATTGCCAAGTTGGTAAGTGAGAAATTGTACTTTAAAGTGCATGTTTTTATCATTAATAAGATGGAATATTTTCATGCATGTATTTGTCATCTGTATGTGTTCCTCTTTCCATTGGTTGTCTGTTTATCATGTTTGTTTATTTTCATATCGAAATATTTCTTTCTCTTTTTATTTGTAAGGATTCTTTCTATAGTACAGCAGTCAACCTTTGTATATCACACACTTGGCTTTGGCTAGTTTGTCATTGATTATTCTTTAATGATTTTCCTATTAAGGTTTAACTTTCATGGAGTGCAAAATATGAACAATTACGCTTTCCATTCTTATCTGCCTTTAAGCCTAATTAGTAGGGAAGTTGGAACCGTTAGGTACATCGCTAACACCAGTTAATCAAATGTTTGTCTCAGTTCTGTGTTAGAGCTTAAATTCTGAGTACTAAGTACGCAGAATCCTGCAGTTTAGAGTGGAAGGCTTGAGCCCGTTTTTGAGTCTCCACATACATTCAACCCCTTTGAATTCTTTCTGATCAGAGCCAGCATGGTGAACAGCCTTGCCTGGCAAAATGCATTAGACAGTGGAGTACTACCACTCTGCTAGACAGTCCCGGGAGGGGATGCCTAGCCCTTTGGGACTTGCCTGGGTGTGCCATTGATGGACTTTGAGACACTGGGGTCTGCATGAAAATGGATCATATCCTCACTGCCTTGGTTGCAGAATCCCAGAACCAACCCTCTAAGCTGTTTCTGTCTAGCATGGTTTATGTATTCCAATTATGGTTCCATTCTTGCTTCTGTAGCCCTGCTTCCAATTGTGATGTATTGATCTGCCACCAATTATGCTTGTATGACAGCTATCTTTGTCCTGTTTAGGACTCAATAAATGTGTCCCTATCAATTATAATTTAATTTAGGTTTCTTTCATTCTCAACAAGAATACATAGTATCTAGTGTAAACTTATATGCATAAAAAAGCTTAAAGAAGCATGTTTATATATACTAAGACATCTTGAATACAATAATATAGTAATAATAATAGTAATGTTTACATGCTTTTTTCAAAACAGCACTCATTTGTTATAACGAGCCCTTGCAAGGCCCTTGAAGTTTTAATATCATGGGCTTTACAAGGGTTGGTTCCTAACTGCAGGCTGATGGAGGCCCATCCCCTGAGGCCTGCCTGTATAAATGGTTTCCTGGATGGCATCTGTGCTTGCATGTACAGCCTTAGCAGGTGTTATGGACTGACTATGTCCCCAGAAACTACAGGATGTAAATCCTAACCTCTATGCCTGTGGTTATAATCCCATTTGGAAAGAGGTTGCATTTGTATGTTAATGAGGAAGGATTCATGTAGGATGTGCCCAGGATCAGTCTCTTTTGAGATATAAAAGAGATTAAATAAGCCACTGAGTGGAGACAGGGGAAATACAGATGCCAAGCCTCATGAATATCACCCAGGAGCAAAAGCTCAAAAGATACAAGGGCCTTCCTGCAGAGCTGACAGGAACAGAAAGTCTTCCTCCTCTGCCAGTCTCCTGAATTCAGTCTTCTAGCTTTCTACGCCATAAGAAAATAGATTTCTAAAGTAATCCATTGGTGACATTTCTGCTATAGCACCACTAGATAACTAAGACGGCAATTCATTCTGATGTGGAAAAGCTCCCTAGAATGACAGCTTTTCAGAGAGCAAGAGGGGGTTGGATGTCCAAACATAAACACTGGTATATTGTTTTAAACATCTTTGTGTTTTAAGGTCGCCCTTTTTATTTATTCATTCTTTTTTTCTTCAACCAACATCTGTTGCTGCATCTATTTGCCAGGCTCGATGCCAATACTTAGAAGTGGAGGCATGAATATTTTAAGAGTTTATACATGAACATAACCCTGCTCCACTTTGTCCAAGGTCAAACTTGGCATTCTCTTCTCCTGGTTCTTAACCTCAGTCTGTCCCTTACCTTGGTGCTTCCCGGAATTCTATTGGAGGCCTTCTTTCCCTTTCACTCCTCCCAAGATTCCTAAATGATCACTCCCAGTGACTGTTGGTGTCTTAGGACCCCCGCTTCACTCTCCTGAGCATCAAATCCATGGATACTACCTTCACCTTCACCTATAGGTCCCATGGGCGCCTCAACTCAATATAACCCAAATGGAGCTCAGCATCTTACCCCTAAACCTCACCTCCCTTGCTCAGTTCAGTAACAAACCCCTTCCAAAGGTCAAGCTAACAGGTCAAGCTAGCATCTAATCAATCATCAGTCCTGGAAATTCTGCCTCATCTTGCTTTGATCCACAATCAATGCTCATAGAAGCTGTAGTCAAGAGATCAAGTCTCATGCTGCATTGGGTAAAATCTGCTGCCTAAGAGCTTTTGAGCAGTGTCGAAGAGCACCTATGTCAATTTGAAGATTAAGATGTGCCTAACCCAAGCTATGGTATTTTCAAGTGCTTCCTATGCATGTGAGAGTTGAACATTAAATAAGGAAACCCAAAGAAGAATCAATGACTTTGAATTATGGTGCTGGCAAAGTACTGGCAAGACTGTCAGAAGAACAAACAAATCTGTCTTGGAAGGAGCACAGCTGTAATACTGCTTAGAAGCAAGGATGTCAAGGCTTTGTCTCATGTGACTTGAACATGTTATCAGTAGACATCAGTTCGTTGTAAAGTGGAAGATCATCTAAAAACAGGAAGACTTTGGACAAGATGGATGGACACAGTAGCTTCAACAATGAGCTCAAACTTGACATCAATTGTGAATATGCTGCAGGACCAGGCAGTGTGATGTGTGGTTGTACATACTGTCACTATGCATCAGAACTGAGTCAATCACACACACACACATACACTCAACTCTATCTCCTTCTTTCCAAACATACGACCACAGTCTTACACTGGGCCATGCTCACCTTGTCCTGAACTATAGCATCAGCTTCTTACTTAATCTCCATATTTCCCCTCTAGTTCCCTGCAGCCAGAACGGTCTTTCTAAAGAGCAACTCTGATATGCCATAACCTTGCTTAAGTTCCTTTAACTGGTTCTCATTGTTCACTCTTATACAATATATGCTCAGAAAATATTTATTGGATAGATGGATGAAAATATTTGACTGGATGGATGGATGAATGGATGGATGGAGCAAAGGATGGGAGCAGAGCATTCTTTTTATTCTCCATGTCTGCTGGCCAGTGGGAATCTACATTTTTCTTTATCCCATCATCCTCCATCTACTTGCTTCTACCAGTTTACCACCTCATCTGTCTTCTAAGCAAGGGCCTTGTCCCAGGAGTGGGTTGGGGGTCCATTTTTACACTGCTCAAAATCAGAACGAATTTTGCTCTTGCTGCCCCAATTCTTGAGAGCCTCCTGAAAGTTTAATTAGGACTGAACAGTCACCTAGAGTCATGTGGGGTTTGCCTCTGACATCATTTGAAGGCATGTAGACCCTCGGCTGTATTTCCCAGGCCATAAGATATTTGGAGGGAAAACAGCCCAACTCTATTTCCTTCCTTTCTCCCCACTCCTTTTATCTATTCTTTAAGAAAAATGATGGCCTTTGGAAAATGTCAGAAAACTTTTTCCCACATTCCAAGAAAAAAATACATAGTTTTTGACCATTACACCATAGCCCTCTGCCTAGGAAACAGCTGAAGATGTACCATGCCAACATACTAAGTGAAAGACAATAGACTCAAGGGAGCACACTGAATTATTCCGTGTATGTGATTTTCTTGCTGAGGAAAAACCATTGGAACAACAACAAACAACAGATGTTAATTGTCAAGAACCACGAAGCGGGGGGTTTAGTGAAGGATGTGATGAGACAGTTGTTTGTCCTGATGATTGTGGTAGTTTCTGTACATTTGTTAAAACTTGCTCAACTATACACCTATAAAGGATGAAATTATGTAAATTATGCTTTAATATACAAAAGAAAATAGTTGGCCTATGAAGTAATAAGTAGCATTGTAACTATAAAGAAGGCAAACCAGGTGCTGCTGAAAGTATTTTTGACTCATGGCAACCTCATGTCAAAAAAAAGAAAGAAAAAAAATCTCTAAACCAACTCCATTGTCATTGAGTTGATTCCAACTGATTGCGACCATGCAGGACAGAGTAAACTTGCCCTGTGGGGTTTTCTACAGCTGTAATCTTTATGGAAGCTATCACATTTTTCTCCCTCAGAGTAGCTGCTGAGTTCGAACTGGTAACCTTACAGATGAGAAACAGAAAACCAAACTCATGGCCATTGAGTCAATGCTGGCTCACAGCAACCCCTGTGGGTTCCCAAGACTGTAACTGTTTACAGGAGTAGAAAGTCCTGTCAAGCTACCAAGAACACAGATCACAGCCAGCATTTAACCAGCACACTGCCAGGGCTCCTGCAAAAGGTCAAACACTCAACCACCTGAGCGCCCTGGCTCCTCCACCCCAGGTGTGGTGGGTGGCAAATTCAATTCTGTTCGCTTCTCTTTACTTTCTGTCTCTTGAAATCCACTGAGAACGTGATCATTCCCCTTTAGCGCCTTTCTTCTTTCAAATGATGACACACTTGGGCTTGCCCTTCTTTGCCACTTCCCAGCAGATGAATCCTGGACAAATGGCTCAACCTCGCTGAGGCTTAGCTTCCGGTGTCCTTACCTGTGTACTGAGCATCATGTTCTTTACCAAGGACTGGTCCCATGTCCAAAGTATGTGAGTCAAAGTCTCTCCAGCCTTGCTTCTAAGGAGTGTTCTAGCTGTACTTCTTCCAAGACAGACATGTTTGTTCTCTGGAAGTCTACGGCACTTTCAATATTCTTCACCCAACACCATAATTCATATGTTTCCATTCTTCTCCAATCTTTCTGATTCACCATCCAACTTTTACATACATATCAGGCAATGGAAAATACCATGGCTGGGGGGCAGATGCACCTTAGTCCTCAAGGTAATATCTTTGCTCCTTAGCACTTTAAAGATGTCTTCTGTAGAGAGGTGCCCAAATGCGAGGCATCTTTTGGTTCCAGCAAAGTCTCCCTTTTTCCCTGCTGCACAGCTCTCTCTGAGCAACTGTTCACTCTGCAGGGCTCCTCCAAGCCCCCTGAAGACAAGCTCCTCTCGGGCCCTGGGCCCTCTGCCCTTCTTGGGAAGTGTTATAAAGTTTTTCGCTCTACCAGTAAGTGCCTGGAGGTACCTCACTCTGCCAGAAACCTCTTGCCCAATCATTTCATGGCGGTCATAAAACCACGAATGGGTAAAAGAGGTCATATTCACTGAACCTTAATTATGTATAATGCACCCCCCAAAGGAAACAACTCAAATGTCCATAACGGTATGAATGAATGAACAAACAAAATGTGGATATCCACACAAGAGAAATTATTGGTTAACTAAAAGAAATGAAGTCCATATAAATCTCAAATACATTATCACAAGTGAAAAGAAATCAGACATGCTCACATATTGTGGTTTATTTTTATGAAATGTTCAAAATACTCAACTTAATAGACAGAAAGTAGATGATTGCTTGCCTAAAACTGGGGAGGAGGGCCTAAGGCAAAACAGTTTGTAGATCTTTGGGGAATGAAGAAACGATTTTCAAGTGGATTACAGTGATGACTGCAGAACTTCATGAATTCATGAAAAACAATTAACTTGTACTCTGTAACTAGGTGAATGGTATGGGATGATCGGTGGATTATACATACCTCTGTTTTATAAAAGTGTTTTCAAAAACAACATAGGGCTCTTGCTCTAAGAAACCCCATTTCTTCTACTCCTGGTATTTCCTTCAGAGTCAATGACTCAGTGAGTGCCCCCCTTACAAGGCCATTGTGAGAATTAAATCGTTGCTGTTGTTGTTGTTGTTGGGCGTCATAGTCAGGTGACTCATCATGACCCTGTGTACAACAGAATGAAACACTGCCCGCTCCTCAGCCATTCTCACAAACATAGCCAGACGTGAGTTTATGGTTGCAGCCCTTGTATTAATCAGTCGTGCTATGAGTCTTCTTTTTCGCTGTCCCTCTACCTGACCAAGCATAATGTCCTTTTCCAGAGACCGATCTCCTCATAACCAACCCATTCTTGGTTCTAAGGAATATTCTATAGTTATACTTCTTCCAGGACAGATTTGCTTGTTCTTCCGGCAGTCCATGGTCACTTCAACATGTTTCACCGACACCATAATACATCGACAATCCTCCAGTCTCTCTTTTATTTATTGTCCACCTTTCCTGTGCAAAAAGGAGATTGACGATACCATGGCTTCCATCAAGTGCACATTAGACCTCAAGGTTACATCTTCAACAATTTAAAACGGTCTGTTACAGCACATCGGTCCGATGCCAAATGTTGTTTGATTTCTTGACCACTGTTTCCAGGAGTACGGACTGTGGATCCAATGAAAATGAAAGCCTTGTCAACTTCCATCTTTTCTTCACTGATCATGATGTTGCTTTTGGTCCGGTTGTGAGGGTCTTTGTTTTATGTTGAGAGGTAGTCCAGAATGAAGGACATTCTTTGATCTTCATGAGTAAGTGCTTTGAGTCCTCTTCTCTTTCAGCACGCCAAGGTGGTATCACCTGCCCAGTGCTGGTTGCTAATGCTTCTTCTTTCAATCCTGATGCCTTCTTCCTGGACAACTTGCTAAGCACACGGATTGAATAAGTATAGTGAAAGGGGACAATCCCGATGCACAGCTTTCCTGATTTTAAGACACATGGTGTCCCCTTATTCTGTTCAAACCACTGCCTCTGGGTTTATGTAAAGGTCCCACATGCACAGAATTTAGTGTTCTGGAATTCCTATTCTTCATAAAATTATCCATAATTGGTTGTGACCCACATAGTTGAATGTCTTTGCATAGTCAATAAGACACAAGTAAACATCTTACGGATATATTTTGCTTTCAGCCAAGTTCGATGTGATATCAGCAATGATATTCTTTGTTCCAAGTTCTTTTCTGAAACTAACTTCAACTTCTTGTTGTTCTGCTACAACTGGTTTTAAATTATCTCCAGCAAATATTCCACTTGTGGGAGGTATTAATGATACTTTTTTGAAATGTTTGCATTCTATTGTTTGGGGTCTTTTTGGAATAAGCATGAATATGAATTCCTCCAGTCGGTTGACCAGGTAGCTGTCTTCTACATTTTTGGCATAGCTAGGTATCTCCAGTGCTGCATCAGGTGTTTGAAACATCTTAATTCATATTCCATTAACTCCTGGACCCTTGTTTGACTCTAATACCATCAATGCAGCTTGAACTTCTTGCTTCCTTACGATTGATCTTGATCACGTGCAACCTTTGGAAATTTCTGATTGTTGACCAAGTCTCTCAGGTACAATGGCTGTGTATTCTTCCCTTTTGACTCATTTTAAATTTGTCCTAGTTTTGATTAATTTCTGCTTTCTTTTGAATTGAGATTTTCTATGGTTTGTTTGTTGTGTTTTTTGTTGTTTTAAATGCTTTTCTTTCCATGAAATCTGGGATAGGTGAATCTATAGAGATAGTAACTGGGTTAGTAGTTTCTTAGGGTTATGACATAAGAGGTTGGGAGGAAAAAGGGAGCTAATAATAATGAGATCAAACCAACATCAGTGACCGACGGGTTGTAAATCATATCATCATAATCGAAGGAAGCAATAGTAACAGAGCCGACATTGTGAGAATCTGGTTTGCAGAAGGTTATGGATGACAGTAGGAGCCCAAGATACATTTGTAGGATCCACAGAGGAAATAAGCCTCCGGTGATTTCGATCCATAAGAGGGATGAGAGGAACGTGGTTACCAGATAGAGAGCACTGGAGAGATGGCTATAGAAGGTCAAAATGATAAACCTGACTCGAGCAGTTAAAACCTTGTCAGTTGATCCCCCTCTGATGCATGTTAGGTCTGATCTGGCTTTTAAGATTTTCTGTTATTTGTTTGTTCATATTGGGATTTACCTTAAATGTGTTGTGTCATTTTGGGGGGTCACCCTCTTAAATTTTTTTATGTTTTCTCTGTTTTTTCAGAATATGAAATCCAAGTTTGATAAACCTCTTAGGGACAGCAAGTAGAATAAGCATTTCTGGAGGGGACAGGGGTGGGGGCTGGTGGGTAAAAGGAAGCTGGTGTCAAAGAGTTCAAGAAGGGAAAGAATGTTTTGAGACTGATGGTTGTTTTAAAATCTTTTGAAAGAAGGAGAAAGGCCAACTGTGTTCCTCCCTTCTAGTTTTCTAACTCCAGGTATTTTCACATTTCATTTTAATATTTTGTCTTTTCAAGTTGCCCTTTGAAATCTTCCCTTGGGTCTTTTGCTTCCTGATTTCTTCTGTTCGGTTTAGTGACTCTACATTCAAAAGCAAATTTAAGCATCCATTTTGGCTTTTATTTACCCTTTTCCCCCCTATCCTTTTAATGACCTGCTTTCTGCATGTGTGGTATTCCTGATGTCATCCTACAACCCATCTGCTCTTAGGTCATTAGAGTTTAATGCAGCTAATCTATTCTTGAGATGCTCTATAAATTCAGGTAGGATATTTGGGGCATATTTTGAGTTGTATTCAACTTTCATGGATTTGTTCTGATTTTCTTTAGCTTGAACTTGCATCTGCACAATCGTGTTCCACAGTCAGCCATTAGCCTTTCTCCATCTCCGTTCTCCACAGATGCCGCTGATTTGATTGCCCTGTATTCCATCCGATGAGGTCCATGTGGATTGTTGCCATCTGTGTTGGTGAACAAATATATCTACTGTGTGTGCAATAAAGAAGTCTTTGACCTTCACGGTTCTATCCGTCAATGTCCAGTTTATTTCTATCATCAAGGCCATATCATTTCAACTACTCATCCTTGTTATCTGTTTCTAACTCTAGCATCCCAATCACAGTAATTACCAATGCATCTTGATTGCATGTTTGATCAATTTCAAACTATAGGAGTTGGTCGAGGAAAACCCTCCTCAAGGTCAACAAACAGACCTGGAACTATTTATAGGCTTTGCTTTTTTGGTCATTGGTTATTTTTGTTGCTGTTTTATTTAGTTTCATTGCTTAGTTTTGCTCGGTCTTGTTTTTGTGCTTATTATTGTCTCTGCATGTCTATCTAGATAATAGGGGGGATAAACAATCCTGAGGAGAAAACAATAGGACAATGGTTCCAGGAGGACATGGGAGAGGGGGAGGCAGGGAAATGGAAGGGAGGGTGTCAACCAGCCCAGGGACAAAGGAACAACAAGTGATCCAAAAATTGATGGCAAGAAGGGTGTAGGATGCCTGGTGGGGCTTGATCAAGGGTAATGTAACCAAGAGGAATTACTGAAATCTGAATGGAGGCCAAACATGAGAGTGGGGCTAGAGGAAAGCAAAAGGAAATAGAGGAAAGAACTAGGAGGCAAAGGACGTTTATAAAGGTCTAAATACCATCATGTACATATGTAAATATATTTATATATAATGATAGCAGAATAGATCTATGTACATATATTTATTGTTAAGTACTTAGTACTTAATACTAAAGTAGCAGATGGACATTGGTTCTCTTTCAAGTACTCTCTCAACACAAAAGCACTTTGTTCTAATAACCTGGCATTCTGTGATGCTCACCTTCCTGACATGATTGCTGAAGACAAAATGCATGCAAAAGCAAATGTGATGAAGGAAGCTATGGTGCCTGGCTATCAAAAGATATAGCGTCTGCAGTCTTAAAGGCTTGAAGATAAACAAGTGGCCATCTAGCAACAAAGTCCACATAGTAGAAGCACTCCAGCCTGTGTGATCATGAGGTATTGATGGGATCAGGCATCGGGCATCAAAGACCCAGAACAAAATATCATATCAATGTGAATGAGGGGGAGTGCAGAATGGAGACCAAAAGCCCATTGTAGACAATTGGATATCCCCTAACAGAAGGGACACACAGAAGAGACGAGCCAGTCAGGGTGCAGCATAGCACCAACAAAGCATACAACTTTCCCCTAGTTATTTAATGCTTCCTCCCCTCACTATCATGACCCCAATTCTACCCTGCAAATCTGGCTAGACCAGAGTATGTACACTGGTACAGATAAGTGCTCACAACACAGGGGATCCATGACAGATAAAAATCTCAGGACCAATAATGAGAGTAGTGATACCAGAAGGGGAAGGGAAGAAAGGGGGAGCTGATCACAATGATCTACATATAACCCCCTTCCAGGGGGATAGAGAACAGAAAAGTGGGTGAAGGGAGACATCGGGCAGTGGAAGACATGAAATAATAATTTATAAATTATCAAGCGTTCATGAGGAAGGGTAAAAATGAAGAGCTGATACCAAGGGCTCAAGTAGAAAGAAAATGTTTTGAAAATGATGATGGCAACATATGTACAGATGTGCTTGACACAATGGATGGATGTATTAATTGGGATAAGAGCTGTACGAGCCCCAAATAAATGATATAAATAAATAAGAAGTTGATCAAAACTTTCATTTTCTACATCACTGGCTCTAATGGTTGGAGTGTAAATTTGAGTAGTAGTTATATTAACTGGTCTTTCTTGTAGGTCTATAAATATTATCCTATCACTGATAGCATTGTATTTCAGGATAGATCTTGAAATGTTCTTTTTGACAATCCATCTATCACCATTCCTCTTAAATGTGTCCTTCCTAGCATAATACTAGATCATGTGATTGTCCAATCAAAATGCTCAGTACCAGTTCCTTTCAGCTCATTAATGTCTAAGATATTAATCTTCATATACTCCATTTCATTTTCAGTAACTTCCAATTTCCCCAGAATCAAATCTTGAACATTCGACGGTCTGATCATTAGTGGATGTTTGTAGCTGTTTCTTCCCATTTGGGGTCATGATCTATGAGCAAATGAAGATCCCAAAAGTTTGATTCTCCCCATGCCACCAAAGTTGATTCTATTTTGAGATGGGAGACTCTTCCTGGGTCCTATTTTTAATGTCTTCCGACCCCAGGGGTTCATCCCCCAACACAATATCAATGTTCTGTTGCTATGCATAAATTTTTCACTGGATAATTATTTCAGAAATTGTACCCCAATTTCTTCTTCCTAGCCAGCCTCCACAACCCAGCCACCCCCAAGCATTAGTGTGGAAGCTCCATTAAAATCTACCCACCATGTATAACCCTGCTGGTATTTGAAATATGAATGGTAAAGTTTCCTATATCACAGAACCACATAAACCATCACAGTACCGAAAACCCTGATGGATGAATGGTGGAGAATCAAAAGAGATAATACACATTATAAATTGTGAAATACTCACCATCTGTGAAGGGCAAGTTGTTAGATGTACCTGAACAGATAAGTCTCAGCCCTACCTGGGGTTGTTGACTACTGCATTACACTGGGTTGACGAGAGAAACAAATTCAGAGACACTCATCTATGTAGAAGAAAAAGTTTTATATCAAAGAACAATTGTATATTGAGAAAACACCCCAGCCCAGTCCAGATCAAGTCCAAAGTCTGATATCAAGGCATATGTACAATAGTAGTCCATAAATTCCTCTTCAGACTCACACAGCGCATGCAATGATGCTGAATGCAGGAAGATCACAGGCGGACGGCGGGTAAAGTCTGTGGATCCAGTGCCAGTGGAAGCATCGCAGTACTGGCATGGGTCTCCATGGGTCTCCTCAACAGGAAGGGGAAACAGAGAAGAGTGAAAGAGGGGAACTTCCCAGAATTCTCATGAGAAGGCCACGCCCACAAGGAGGCATCATCAGACTGTGACCTGATTGACAGGCTCCACCCCTAGGCCTCTTTATCAAGTTGACATGAAATTATGTAACGACCACAACTATGTTTATTTTTTTACTGGAATGGTTTTATCTCTCTTCCCTCTCATTCCCACTTCTTAATCTACTCCAAACCCAGCTCCTCCGTGGGCCTTCATTGGCATCCATTCTAAGCAATCCTGCTAAAGTTCTGGTCAAGTAGAGGTGCTAAAAACAACTGGTACTTGTTGTGGGGGTGCAGTCAATCACAGTCTTGATGCCTCCTTGTGGGCGTGGCCTTCTTATAAGAGAAACACTGGGGACCATTCCCCTCTCTCCTGTCCTTTTGCCTTCCTGCTTGCTGGACTCTGTGCCTGACTCCAGGAAGGTAGCACGTAAGCCACCCAACCCTGGGAACTGCCGGCACCTGCCTTGCTTCCACTGACTTGGATCCACAGGACTCTGCCCCCACCTGCCTGTGCTCTTCCTGCATCCCTTTCTGTGCCATCCGCCTGCGGCTCCGTGCATCTGAAGGGGGCTTGGAATAACATCAGACCCATGGACTTGAGTTGGACTGGCTGGGATGCCTTCTTGACATAAGATTACTGCTTGGTATAAAATGCTTTCTTTCTTATACATATGTGAATGTCACTAGTTTTGTTTCTCTAGACAACCCAGCTTATATCATGAGTCTTGGTTTCCTGTTCTGCATGAGAAAGATAACTAACACTAAAAATGTGTCTCTCTCCATCTTCATTTTTTACGGGACTTCAAAGGCCCAACAATCTTAAAATAGGGACTAGGAATTCCCATCCATAACAAGGATATTTCATCTGATCCAGGTCACCTAAGTAAAAAAAAAAAAGTTGAGATTATGAAATGGTTCTGCCAGCATTCGCACCCTCTTCAACCAATAAAATAAGTGGGCAGAAGAATGTCAGCAGTTTCTTTGGAAACAAGGGTTGGGGAACCATGGCCTTCTGTCTGAAACCTGCTTGTTATATTTGTGAACTTATGCTCACAAATAATTGTGCAATATTGAGGGGGGTTTTAAATGTTAGAAACATGCCGTTTTCTTAGATTTCCAGAATACATATTTATTATGCTAACCCTTGATTTGCCTCATTTAACCAATATTGTTCCCAAAGCAACTAAAATAGTTAAGAATTATCAAGATGTGGGGGTTCATTCAAGATGTTGGACTAAGCAAATGCACTAACCCTGATCCTCGACAACAAAGACCAAGAAACAAAAAGAAGATACAGATGACAATCCTGGAACCCCAGTGTGTTCGTCTGGGTACATTAGAGAAACAAATCCACAGAAACCTATATGTATAAGAGAGAGTTTTATATAAAGGGTAAGTGCACATCAAGAAAACATCCCAACCCAGTGCTGCCCAAGCTCACTAGTCCAACATTAACCCACATGTCCAACACCAATCTACAAAGTCCTCCTCAACCTCACAAAACACACGCAATGGGAGCCGAGCAGTAGCGGGACTGGCGGGGTTTCAAACACCTGAAAGAAGAAGATGTCCAGATGCAGTAGCCATTTACAAGCTAAGCAGCAGCCCCAACCCAGCCAGCCAGATTCCCCTGATGAAGCCCAGGTAGTTCAGGCCAAGAAGAGGAAAACCACCCAGGATGTCAAAAAAAGAAGAGGTCACCAGGAAACAGCAGTATGAGATCAGGAACTGTTGGCCACCTGTATTAGCTGGGGGGATTAGTCCTTGCATTATCATTGAAACACCCCACAAAGAAATAGGAACAAGTGACTTTTCCAGATTTACAAATTACAGATTTAAAAATCTTTTTATAAATCCTTCACCCTTGCCTGATTTAAGCTGGGGATGTTCAAATGAAGTTTGGCAAAATATGTTGAAAAAAGAGCAGATACGTTCATGACAAGCATTTTGACGTTCTGCATTCTGACTTGGAGCCACAGATGAGGTCAATACTTCTAGATTGGCTTTTAGAGGTATGTGAAGTATACACACTTCATAGGGAAACATTTTATCTTGCACAAGACTTTTTTGATAGATTTATGTTGACACAAAAGGATGTCAATAAAAACATGCTTCAACTCATTGGAATCACCTCTGTATTCATTGCTTCCAAACTTGAGGAAATCTATGCTCCTAGGCTCCACGGGTTTGCGTATGTCACTGATGGTGCATGCAATGAAGAGGATATCTTAAGGATGGAACTCTTTATATTAAAGGCTTTAAAATGGGAACTTTGTCCAGTCACAATCATCTCCTGGCTGAACCTCTTTCTCCAAGTTGATGCTCTTAAAGATGCTCCTAAAGTTCTTCTACCTCAAGCTTCTCAGGAAAGGTTCATCCAAACAGCTCAGCTTTTAGATCTGTGTATTCTAGCTGTGGATTCACTGGAGTTCCGGTACAGAACACTGGCTGCTGCTGCCCTGTGCCATTTTACTTCCCATGAAGTGGTAGAGAAAGCTTCAGGTTTGGAATAGGACGTTATTTCTGAATGTGTAGATTGGACGGTACCTTTTGTCAATGTAATAAAGGACAACCGTCCAGTGAAGGAGAAGGCTTTTAAGAAGATTCCCATGGAAGATAGGCACGACATTCAGACACGTTCAAATTATCTGGTTATGCTGGATGAAGTAAATGACATAAACACCTTCAGAAAAGGGGGACAGTTGTCACCCGTGTGCAATGGAGGCATAATGACACCACCAAAGAGCACTGAAAACCCACCAGGAAAACACTAGACGTGAAAATCAGCAGACGTGTTGGAATTGACCAGTCAATTTAACACCAAAACATGCTGTGATTATCCTCAGCACTCACTTAAAATGGGCACTAAGGGAGAAATGTATTGTCTGTCAGCCATTAAACAGCAAAACTTGTTTACAAAGATGATTTCATTCCCAAGGACTAGACAGAAGCTAGCTGCAATTTGTACCATGGCAACATTTTTTCAGTCCAGTGTTACTATGTGTTACTTTGACACACTAGTAACTTTTTATTGGACTTTTGAACTGAAGGGGGACCTTAAAAGGTATACTAAGTGACACAGTACTTTGAATCTGTTAGCCTCAATATTCATCCATTCTGATTCTTAAAAAGAAAACTTGTTTACAAAGTTTGGGTTGTAATAAGGTAACTCATTTAGGTAACTCATTTATCTACAGTTGCCATATAGCAAGCTGTTAAAAACTTGAATTTTTATAAATGGTAAAACTAAGCTGTTTTATAACTTGCCATAATGTATTTAACAGTAAGAAGGACTTAGATGAACAGATGTTTAAATTGTGCTCTAAACTGTAGGATTACCAAAGAAATTATACCAAGATAAGCACAATGGTTCCTATTTGGGGTTTGGTTTGGCCAGGTAAGTTGCTTTGTAATTATTTTTCAATACCACAACTTAGGTAAAAAACATACCTTTTAAAACTATTTATATTAAAAAGTCACTTTATTACTCTGTCCCTAGGAGTTTCTTGAGTGTGACTTTGCTTTTATTTATCTTCCCCAAATTGGTAAGGCCTTTGTGGAAATCTACATTATAAGGGGTCAGAGTGATTAGTTTAACATTTGACCTAAGCTCCTTTCTTAAGGCAGTAGAGCATTCATGTGTGCTGACTCCTAGAGAAATCTATTTATTACCAAGAAACAAACCTTGACACGCTTATGTGTGTATGTAGCCACCTCTACGTAAATCAATTAGGTTTATTAATTTCAGCCTCAAAAATGGAATTAGAAAAGAATTTTACTAGATAACTAGTTTTCTGTTACCAGGTGTGAATCTTTTCTTATGGAGAAATTATAAATTTAAGCTATTGTTATGGTATGAAGTCTGTATATAGATTCTGGGGGTTTTGTTTATGTTAACTAATATTTCAGTATTTTGTCTTAAAAGAAACCACCACTACATGTACATATGTATTAATAAACGTAATCTTTTAATACTGTTTATTTTTAGGCCATTGTTTAAAAAATAAAATCTTAACTGCTTAAAATTTAAAAAAACACGCAATGATGCCAACTGCAGGAGGAAAGCAGTGAGTGTGTAGGCATCTCAGCACTGGCAGGGGTCTCCACACGGCTGCTCCAGCACCCAGGGCTGCATCAAGGTAGGTCCTTGTGGCTTCTCCTCAGGCATGTCTTGCAGGAAGTGAGCTTTGCCAGCTAAAGCAGGGAACTGGCTAAGGCAGCTGCACCCTGGTCCGACCATCACAAAGCAAGAGACCCGAGAACTAGAAAGGTGAGACTCACTGAGCCACTTATCCCTCTGCCCTTCAATTAACCTCACATGTGTTTATCAGCCAGCTTGGCACAATCAACTACCTACCTCACCAGGCTTCAAAGGAAAGAACAAAGTAGACCAAGCCCCAATTAGAGGAAGAGACTGAATGAAAGCAGCGAACAAGAGGGTGTGTAGAATTGCCAACTGGCAGCCCAGTACACCCATTTTGAATTATTGCAAGCACCATGCTGATCTCTGGGAATCAGATAACCAGCTCAGCCAGCCGAGGATGACCAGCACCCATGTAAGAGATCAGCAACTAGCGATCTGTTCTTCCCCTCTATCCCACACAGCTGGTAGTGACCAGACGTGTGGTCCTGCCCTACCACCACCCACCTGACAGCTCATCAAGCCTCCCCCCAACTACTAGTGTGCTGTGCTGCTTTATTTTCCCTTACTTCTTATCTCTTCCCCTTTTCCTTTATTTTCCTTCCTTGTTGCCCCTCTTTTCATCTGATCCTGAGCAGCAGGTTCCCTGAACCCAGCGCTCCACAAATGGCATTCCATGTTCGGAAGAGCAAGGCTGAGCTTGCTCTAGTGCTGGCGCTCGCTCGCTCGCTCATTCCTCTCCCTCTTCTTTCTTCTCTTTTTCTTATTTCTTTCTTTCTTCATACTCCCTCCTGACTGCTCCTATGAATTTTTTTTTGGTGGTTGACTTTTTAATTATCTTTTTATTATGATTTGGGTGAAAGTTGACACAGAAAATTGGCTTGCCATCCAGTAGCTCATAAACATTTTAATCTGTGATGTTGATGGCAATCCACACAATATAATAGCACTTTTCGCACTTCCTCCCGGTGTTTTGGCTTCCATTTGCCCTCTTTTCTATCCCACCCTGCCTTCGGAGCTTTATTCCTGGGAAAATTGTGCCCTTTGATCTCAGATGCTTAGT
Organism: Tenrec ecaudatus; assembly: GCF_050624435.1. Lineage (NCBI taxonomy): Eukaryota > Metazoa > Chordata > Mammalia > Afrosoricida > Tenrecidae > Tenrec > Tenrec ecaudatus. Next base: position 148,206,705 of record NC_134534.1, on the reverse strand, counting down.
TGGTCTAGCTCAGTGGTTCTCAACCTTCCTAATGCCGTGACCCTTTAATACAGTTCATGTTGTGGTGACCCCCCCAACCATAAAATTATTTTGTTGCTATTTCATAACTGTAATTTTGCTACTGTTATGAATTGGGCAACCCCTGTAAAAAGGTCATTCGACCCCCAAAGGGATCATGACCCACAGGTTAAGAACCATTGTTCTAATGTTACTGCCCACCTTAAAGGCTTCTTACTAAACTTAAACTTGAGCCGAAAGTGGCTTAAAGAAAGATGCAAATCCAAGCAATGATGAGATATCCTCTCACCCCAGAATTCATAACCAAGTACACAGAAACAGAAAACAATGCATACTGGAGAGAGTGTATGTGGAGAGACTGGAACTCTCGGATCCTGCTTGTAAGACTGCACAATGGTGCAACCACTGTGGAAAAGAGTTTGACTCTGAAAGGGATCGCACTAGGAGGTGCTGGATCATGTGACACAACATGTGGACCACACACTCAAAATATTAGAAAGAGAGCAGACCCCCTGATCTGAAAGAAATTGGTGAGACCCTGAGATTATAGCCCTTAGTCCCCTCGCACCCCGGGAACTGAATTCACCTCCATGCTTCAACTTTTAGCCTCACAGACAGGCCTTTAAGGCGAACAGTAACACCCTGGAGGTCCTCCCTCCTTAGGATGACCAACTGTCCCAGGTCAAAGGGCAGCCTCTGCCCAGGGATCGAGCTCAGAAGGTAGGAAGGGCTAGCAAAGAAGGACGAGTGGCGACAGCTAACACAGGGAGGGAGTAGGAAGACCACTGTTACAGTGGGATCACAATGTCATGAAACTGCACGTAAGTGAATTGAACAGAGAACCAATTTGCACCTTATTGTGGATGCAATTCATGTCACCCAACTACACAGTTTAAAGTGGTGAAAGGGCAGATTTTCTGTTATGTATATTTTACCATAATAAAAAAATCATAACACAATTGACTTCGATTTGAAGGCACTCTGGAATTCCAAGAACCCCTCCCCACCCCCGCATCTCAATAGCTTAAACTATAAAAACTACTGGATAATATTAAATCTGCTCAACTCTCAGCTCTGAACTTCAGGACCCTGTGGACGCCAAGTATCATTAAAAAGATCCTCTAGTGCTTTCAATATTTCCTAATAAACATATTTATTTATCTTCCAAAGCCCTGTACAGAGTAATTTAAAAAAAAAATAATCAAGCTTCTCTCCTGTCGACTGGAATTATAGGGCTTTAGGGTGAACTTGTAGGTTATTACTGATAATTTTCATAGGGGAGGGAGGGGAGGAGCCAAGTGTGGCAGCCCAGATCAGGGTTAGATTATGTAACACTCGCTGCTGGCACAGGAGAGGGGTCAGCCATTATTAGACTCACTGGAGAAGTACTTTCCAGCCAGCAAAGGGCACAGCCCTTTCAGGGTGGCCACACCAGCAGCCGCTGGGAAAGGAGGAGGGGACATATGTACCTGTGCCCGGCAAACACCTCATCACCACTGAAGTAGTGTTGAAGGTTCCAGGCAGCTGGGATCTGACTTGGCAGCTGGATGGGGATGGGTGGGACGTGGCATTCACCACATGTCACATGGCCAGAGATCACCTGTGTTAGTGGCTCTCAAACGTCACTGTGCAGCAGAATCACTGGGAAGCTTGCTGAAGTACAGACAGCTGGGCCTCAACCCCAGAAAGTGTTTCTACAGTTAGGACAGGGAATTCACCTGGCATTATGATAAGTCCTAAACCGGAATCCCTGGGTGCTAGCAAAGGTTTATTAAACTCTGCTGCTAACACAAAGGTTAAAGATTCAAGTCCACTCAGAAGAAATGGCTGGTGATCTAATTAAAAAATCGAAACAGCCGTCGTTGAAAGCCCCGTGGCGTACAGTTAGTTCTATTCAGATACACAGAGAATTACCAGGGATTAGAATTGGCAGCAACGGGTCTCCAGGCCCCACTCAATGCTGACGCTGTGGGTTTGAAGGCGACACTTGGAAAACCACTCCCTCTGCCTTTTTGACTGTCAGGAGAGACCAGTCCTGGGACAGGACATCGTGCTTGGTGACATGGAGGGGCTCAAACATAAAGAACAATTGTAAGGATGACACGGGACTGGGCACTGTTTCTTCCTATTGTATGTTGGGTCACTATGAGTCCGACCGGACTTGATGGGACCGAGCAGCTACTCAGGATGGAAACCAGGCAGTCTCGATGCAGGGTCCACCCTCTTGACTACTTACTACAGCACCTTGTCTCTCAGATGAGCTGCCTGCTCTGTTCTTTGAAAATTCCCCTTCAGTCATTGATTTCTATCGCACTGCAAGATTTTGTGATTTTCCAGATTTCTCCTTGGGAAACACAAAGTGTCCTTTCAGAGCAAGTTTCAAGAGCCAGGGTGAGGACAGTGTTTTCTTCCTAGAACACTTTCACCGCTAACTCCTCGCTTATGACCTACTGGTCATTTTGAAAGATCTAACCCCAAAGTCACTTCTAAGAAGCTTTCCCAGAAGAGCAAATAACCCTTGCTGTGTGTTACTACAGTTGTGGCACAGACCACACTGGATTATAATTACTATGTATATATGTATATTAGATGGTTCTCAAATACAGAAAACGTTGTTTCAAGTATTGTACTATGCCAGGCATGGAGGGATAGAAAACAAAACTGATAGAGACATAGATCCTGACCTCAGAGACTCCAAGTTTCCTGTAATTGTCTTTAGTGAACCCATTCTCGCTCTTCAAGGACCCTTTGTATTAAATGTGCGGTTTTCCGGAGTTCCTTTGGAAAATTCAGAGTAGAGCACTACAAACAGAGGGTTCTGTGGGCACAGAGGGTGGAACCGATACTCTAATGGGAAGGAAGTGATGTTTAAGCTGGGTATAAAGGAATCCCTTAGGGGAAACTCACTACTTGTGTTATTTTTCCGGTACAGAGGGAAGAGAGTTTAACTTGGAATCTGTCTTAGCAGAAACTGCCATTAGCTCTGTGACTTCAGGCAAATCACTTTATTTTCCTAAGTTTCAGTTTATCTAAACCAAACCAAAACAAACCATTGCCTTTGACTCAATTCTGACTCCTTGGGACCCTATAGCGCAGAGTGGCACTACCATGGAGGGTTTGTAAGCGAGTGTATCTTTATAGAAGCAGACTCCCACATCTTCTATGGACAGGTTGATGGATTTGAATTACTGACGTTGCTGTGGTCAGGCCCATGCTTAACCTCCTGAACCACGGGGAATGCTGTCTGGAAAAGTACTTTACATGAAACGCCGAATGCCATAAAGATGTTGGGCACAATTGTGGTTCCTGATTATTCTTCTTTTTATTAAGTTTTATTGCCATAGTTCAATCAAGAAGGGTTGCACAATCATCACCGCGATCCACTTTAGAACGTTTTCTTCGTCCTTGGCCTCATTGTTATTTGTGTATGTGATCCCTTTTGCACGTTGCCTGTCACAAGATTCAGTGAGGTGGAAACTGTCTTCTGAGAGCTTCCTCTATGGAGGCTGCTGTGGTGTGCACTCTGCAGATGTTCATTCCCTTTACCGTCACAACTCGATGAGGTCCGGCAGGTAGCCCTGCTTTGTGGCTCTTTGTTGCTGTCCCATGAGCGCTTACTCGTGGCCGCTTCATGTGCAGCAGAACCAAACGTTGCTCAGCCCTGCACCTTCTCCATGACCATGGCTACCTTTCATCCCGTTGTTCCCGCCACAGTCTCAATCTGCTTTACAAATGAGGAAAGGAAGGCATGGAAAGGTTAAGTTGTTTTGCCCAAGGTCACCTAGATTTAAGCTCAGGCCGTACTTCAGAGCCTCTGATCAGACTGGAGCGGTACCAAGATGCTGTCAGATGTGAGACGGTCTTGGGGGACGCGCTGCGATGAGACCCAGAGCAAGACCCTCCTTTCCTTTGTGAACAGCTGATTCGAGCATGTAAGAAACTCAGAACCCGGATTTGTTGTTGTTGTTTTTAAAACACTATTCTGCCTTTTCAACACTGCTTAGTAGAAAGTTATAGACACATTTCAAGGCTTTTTGAAAATGAAATGGTTGAACCTGTTTGGCAGGGTCATTATTAAGGAACACAAAGCCAACTGGTCTTAAATTTAATTTTTTTTTAAATGAGGCCCAGTCTTCACTCAAATCAACTGGCATTTGTCTATATTTTTCAATTCCTCGTTAACTTTTTTATTTCATTAGAATGAAATTTCCGAGAGAACCCTAAAGCGATTATAGAGAACACTGGGGCTTTTTAATAGCTTCTAACATCGCAAGCCACGGTAATTTAAATGGGAGAGGATGAACTGCTAGGGGCGGGAGATTTCTGCTGAAGAATACAAATGCGTTTGTTCTCTGCTACACTGCTTCTGCTGCTCTCCGAGGAAAGGCAAAAAGAGCACGCAGGAACGAGATAGAATGTTCCAGCTGGTAGTTTTGCATTATCAGGAGGGAATGTGTTTGGAAAAACGAAAATTGCTGATAATTAGGTGTGAAAGCCTGTGAGAGAGAAGAAAATGGAGAAAGGTTGCAGAATGATTATTTATGTTAAGAGCTGAGCACAGCTGGTGGTAGTAAGAATTGGTACACTCTTTTGCAAGGGAGTTTAGCAATGTGCTAGCACTAGGACACAGCAATTCCATGGCTAGGGATCTATCTTAGGACCATATTTGCACATGTACAGAAAGGTGTTATGTAAGCATTGCTTGCAGACATGGAAAACGAAAAAATACCCATCTATATCCATCAATATGAAAATGCATAGACAAATTATAAAATATCCACGTTTTAAAATAGTTCCTGGCACAGCTGGTTACGCACGAGACAGCTAAGGGAAAGGGCAGAATTTGAACCCACCACGGGAGAAAGATGAGACCTTTCTGCTCCCACAGCGATTTGTAGGCTCTTGTGTGATCACGAGGTGTTGAAGGGATCAAGCATCAGGCATCAAAAACCAAAAAATCATATCATTGTAAATGAAGGGGAGTGCAGAGTGGGGACCCAAAATTCATCTGTCGGCAACTGGACATCCTCTTACAGAAGGGTCACGGGGAGGAGATGAGCCAGTCAGGGTGCAGTGTAGCAACAATGAAACATACAACTTTCCTCTAATTCTTTAATGCTACCTACCCCCCACTATCATGATTCCCAACGCTACCTTACAAATCCAGCTAGGCCAGAGGAGGTACACTGGTACAGATAAGAACTGGAAACACAGGGAATCCAGGACAGATGAACCCCTCCGGACCAGTGGTGAGAATGGCGATACCAGGAGGGTAGAGGGAAGGTGGGGTGGAAAGAGGGAACTGGTCACAGTGATCTACATATAACCCCCTCCCTGGGGGATGGACAACAGAAAAGTGTGTAAAGACATTGGGCAGTGTTAGACATGGAAAATAATAATAATTTATAAATTATCAAGGGTTCCTGAGGGAGGGAGGGGGAAATGAGGAGCTGATGCCAAGGGCTCGAGTAGAAAGCAAATGTTTTGAGAATGATGAGAACAACAAATGTGTAAGTGTGCTTGACACATAATGGGTGGACATATGGATTGTGATAAGAGCTGTACAAGCCCCCAATAAAATGATTTTAAATAAATAAACAGATTTGCAGGCTCAGAAACCCTAAGGAACACTTCTATTCTGCCCTGCAGGGTTGCTGTGAGTTGGAAATGACTTGATAGCAGTGGGTTGTTGTTCTTTTTAATAAACGGAATGAATTAGATGCATATATTCTGACATGCCACTGGTGTGTTAAGTGGAAGGGTAAAGAAAACTGCAACATTGAATCTCCCATGAGATTCCATGTAAAGATGTTTTTAATGTTAAGATAGTCATAGGCAAAGATCTGGAGGCACAGGTCCCAAAGATGACCAGCGGCTATCTCTTGGGGATGGTACTCATTGTTGTCATGTTGAAAATGTTAGGCTTGCATCTTTAAAATGTTAGGTTTAAAATAGATTTGCTTTGCAAACAGAAAACAACCAACAAAGATACTTATTTCCCTAAAAGGAAAAAGGAAAACCAACCAACCAACAGAAGCCCCACCCCACTGGTGGACTGACTCGCTGTCTTTGGGTGGAAGCCTCTGTATCATCCCCCAGTGAATGTAAGTCAGTTGAGACAAAGCTGACACTGTCAGAATGAGCCGAGGTGAGTATTCACAGATAGGGTGACTGAGAAACATGCATTTCCTTACGTCCTATATTTATAGGTTTAGTATTATGGTGGTGGAAGGACATTGGGGCTCTACTCAAGTACTTCTCAATGCAAGAATACTTTCTTTTTCTATTAAATTGGCATTTTATGATGCTCACCCTCCTGACACCACTGAAGACAAAATGGGTGAATAAGCAAATGTGGTGAAGAAAGCTGATGGTGCCCAGCTATCAAAAGATGTAGTATCTGGGGTCTTAAAGGCTTGAAGATAAACAAGTGGCCATCTAGCTCAGAAGCAACAAAGCCCACATGGAAGAACACACCAGCCTGTGTGATCACGTGGTTCAGAAGGGATCAGTATCAGGCATCAAAGAACAAAAAATCATATCATTGGGTGCACACCTCCATGATACGATCACTGAGGACAAATGGGTGCATAAGCAAATGTGGCGAAGAAAGCAGATGGTGCCCAGCCATCAAAAGGTATAGCGTCTGAGGTCTTAAATACTTGAAGGTAAACAAGCGGCCATCTAGTTCAGAAGCAACAAAGCCCACATGGGAGAAGCACACCAGCCTGTGTGATCACAAGGTGTTGAAGGGATCAGGTATAAGGCATCAGCAGAACAAAAAAATCTTACCATAGTGAATGAAGGGGGCAGTGCAGAGTGGAAACCCAAAGCCCATTTGTCAGCCACTGGACATCCCCTTGCTGAGGGGTCTAGGGGAGGAGACGAGTCAGTCAGGGTGTGATGTAGCACTGATGAAGAATTCAGCTTTCCTCTAGTTCCTAAATGCTTCCTCCTCCCTGCCCCGCCCCCCACTATCATGATCCGAATTCTACCTTGCAAGTCTGGATAGAGCAGAGGATGTACACAGGTGCAGATAAGAGCTGGAGGCACAGGGAATCCAGAGCAATGATACCTTCAGGACCAGGGGTGTGAATGGCGATACTGGTAGGGTAGAGGGAGAGTGGGTTGGAAAGAGGGAACTGATTACAAGGATTTACATGTGACCTCCTCCCTGGGGGATGGACAACAGAAAAGGGGGTGAAGGGAGATGTTGGGCAGTGCAAGATATGACAAAATAATAATTTATAAATTATCAAGGGCTCATGAGTGAAGGGGGAGTGGGGAGGGAGGTGAAAAAAAGAGGACCTGATGTAAAGGGCTTAAGTAGAGAGCCAATGCTTTGAAAATGATGAGGGCAATGAATGTACAGATGTGCTTTACACAATTGATAAGAGTTGTATGAGGCCCTAATAAAACATTTTAAAAAAAGAATCAGTCCTTTCGAGTGTGATAATCCTAGCTCTTATTAGTCTTGGACTTCCTGAGTGCTGTAAGCTAGTAATACACTCAACTGCTAACCAAAAGGTTGGAGGTTTAAGCCTCCCCGATGTGCCCAGAAGCCAGTTCTGATGATCTACTTCCTAAAAGTCAGCCACTGAAAACCCTATGGCGCCCAGTTCTATCTGACTCAGATAGGGTCACTGGGAGTCCAAAATCACTCAACAGCAAGTGGTTTTAGTGGGGTTTTTTGTTTCCCCCCAAGCCGTGCACATCAGGGAAGAAGGAAAGAGTAGCAGAAAATGATCTGTCCTAGAAACCAACTGACATTGTGAATAATGTGTGCTCTAGATTAAATGTCTCCCATTTCCTCCAAAAGCTGCATTTTCAAGCGCCCTTTTGTGAGACCCAAGACCCAAAGGGAAGGAGTGCAGGCTGTCCTCTTATTTACAGAGCATCATCTGATTTGAAAGGGACTTTAATTAGAAGAAAACATGTCCAAATCTTAAGTTGTTATCTCCAGATGGTGAAATTGGACCTGATTTGAATTCTCTTTCATTTGTGTTTTTCTATACCTCAAATGTCTTCTGCAACATTGGCACTAAATGGTTTCACAACATGTGAGTGTACTGGAGGCCGCTAACGTGAACACTTTGACATGGTTGGCGTTATGTTACATTATTTAATACACGCATATGGCTTTATGTTACATTATTTAATACACGCATATGGCTTTGTAAGACCTTCCTAAAACGTGCTTCGAGGAAAAGAACAAATCACAATGAAAACCTGTTTTGAGGTGGTTGACCCTCGCTCGCCCGTTTGCCCAAGTTGCAGGACTGGGCCCTCTCTCTTAAAGAGTTCACCGTCTCGGAAACTCACAGAGGCAGTTCTACTCTGTCCCATGGGGTCGCTGTGAGTCAGAATCCATGGCGATGAGTTCCGTTTGGGGTTTGCAGCATCCCAAGCGGCCAGCATGCCGTGCGCTCCTCCCGCCACCAGGGGCCACTGTGACACGCGCACGCCCGCACGCCGCCGGCGAGCGCCGTCTCTTTGAAGCGTGCGTTCCCGAGGAAGGAGTCACGGGAAGGTGCTGGGTCGGCCCGGCCGCGGGCCCGAGAGCCTGCAAGTTTTGTTGGTTTTCCCCAGCCTTGCGTCTCCCACGCGCGTGCCACGACTTCTCCTCCTCCCCTCGCCCGTACCTTCCCTTCCGGGCTGGCTCACGACTTCCAGTTCCCCACCTGCAGCCCCGGCCTCCGTTTGCCCAGTCCCCGCCCCGCCGAGGGCGCCGGGTCCGAACCTCGGCCCCATGGTGCTGCGGCCGGTGCAGAGTTCGGGGGTGGTCATCCGCCAGATCCTGTCTCACTTCCCCGAGGAGCTGAGCCTGGCCTTTGCCTATGGCTCCGCGATCTACCGCCAGGCGGGCCCCAGTGCCAACGAGAAGGTGAGGCCGGACCCTGACCCCGCTGCCTCGGCCTCCTGTCACGGGTCCGCGTGGCCTTCGCGCCAGCTCTGCGCGCCCCACGGCCAACACGGACCAGACCGTGCAAAAAGGGACGAGGACGAGTGTATCGGCGGCGTGAGCAGGGTTCTGGAGGGCAAGTAAGGGTACATACACTTCGGTTCTAGAGCAAGAGGTGTCACTCAAGCGCCCTGCCCGTTGAATGGACTTCGAGTCCTGGTGACCTGTAGGTCAGAGTCGAGCTGCCCCTTTGGGGTCTCTCAGCCTTTCCGTCTTGGTGGGAGCAGACAGCTGCATCTTTCTCCCGCAGAGCGACCGGGGTGGGTCGCAGCCTCAGCTTGCATTTAGGCGGCAGCAAAAGCAAGATGGAAGGAAGAAATGGAAGGAGTAATTTGCTCGTTTCCATTCGCGTGCCGCTCAATCGTGGTTGAACTGCGCCAGAGACCCTGGCTTATTGGCCGGGGGCTTCAGGAATTTTCAAAACTTTCGAGGTGATTTTAATGCGCGGCCAAATTTGAAAGCCACTTTGTAGCTGTTATGAGAAAATGCTGGAACGCAGGAAGCTAACAGGTTGCAGGGCTTGGCGCAGGTACACGGAAGGTAAATTGACAGCACGAGGTAGCGATTTATCCCAAACCAAGCCCACTGAGGTAGAGCCTATGATCAACTTCGAGCTGCCGTATAGAACCGTGGGCCGGTGTGTAGGGTGTTCAGGGCTGTGAATCTTTTTTTAAAAATACTTTTATTAGGAGCTCTTATATCTTATCACAATCCATACATTCATCCAGTGTGTCGAGCACCTTTGCACATATGCCGCCATCATTTTCTTTCTTTTTTTAAACATTTTATTAGGAACTCATACAACTCTTATCACAATCCATACATACATCAATTGTATAAAACACATCTGTACATTCTTTGCCCTCATCAGTTTCAAAGCATTTGCTTTCCACTTTGCATCAAGTCCTCTTTTTTCCCCTCCCTCCCCGCTCACCCCTCCCTCATGAGCCCTTGATAATTTATAAATTATTATTTTGTCATATCTTTCCCTGTCCGGCATCTCCCTTCACCCCCTTTTCTGTTGTCCTACCCCCAGGAGGAGGTCACATGTAGATCCTTGTAATCGGTTCCCTGGGGCTGTGAATCTTTATGGAAGCCGACTGTCATGTCATTCTCTTCCCTGTGATTCATGGGGTTTGAATGAAGGACGGTTCAGTTAGTGGCCAAGTGTTTTAACCACTGCACCACCAGCGCTCTTGTGGAGTAGGTACAGAATTGTTCATCATTAAGAGTCCACTGAGGGCCAACACGACGACTAAGTATGAAGACATGCGTTTTTGCAAAATTCAGCATGCAGATTGTAAAAGGTCCTGCAGATTTGAAATCTTTAGCTGGCCTCCCTTCCTATGAGTGTTCACCTGCTCCTTTCCTAGTGAAGCGAACTATGCTGTTTCTTGCACTTCCTGTTTCCCACCAATGCTCGTTCATATTTTTTTCATTAAATTGGCAATAATACATGAGAAATATGTTGAATGTACTACTTATTGGTGTAAAACATTAACATAATAGAATGCATGTATATTTATTCGTGAACCACCTCCAAAATCATCCTAAGTATCACCAGACGTCTGTGGATTACATGGTGGGACACACAACAGGCTGTAGCCTCCTGGTTCTTTCTAGATCCACCTCTTCAGTTTCCATGAACCACTCCGAAAAACATTCCAAACCTTTCTCTCACCTTCATCCCAAATTCAAGTTAGCACATCTTGGAAGCACCTCACTTAAATCTCAAGACGGGCCCTTCTCCCAGTCCCTCAATTAGTATCCCCTTACTCAGCAATAGCCCCTTGTCTGGTTCCCCTGCCATTGATCTCTCCTTCCTCCATTCAGGTCTTCTACAGGAACACTCTTCACCTGGAAAACAGCCTCCCTCCGCCCTTTCCACTCCCTGCCTGTATTCCACACCATAGCAAGTGAAGCACAGCGCCCTGAACTTGTCTGGGGGTGTTCTGATATCCACTGGAGCAGTTCCCCTACCTGGACTCCCCACCCCTCCCTTTGGTTCCCCCAGCACATCCACTGAATACTAGGTAGTCATCCGTTTCTTGTGTATTCTTCCAAACTCGGGTTTAGAATGTCTAGAAAAACTATGATCCTGACCAGCCCCTTTCTGAGTGATGATAGATTACATCTTACATTCTCTCGTAAGATAACTTGCAGTTGAGTTGTGCCTCCCCCTACTCCCACCCCAATAGTCAGCTTTGTACCTCTAGCCCAGCACATCTCAGAGGGGCTGCCTCATGGTAAAGGAACTCTAGTGGGTTACACGTTGGACTTCTAACGACAGGGTGCACAGTTCAAACCTGCTCCTTGGGAGAAAAGATTTTCTGCGCCTGGAATGATTTGCAGCCTCAGAAATCCACAGGGGCATATCTACTCTGCCCTGTAAGGTCCGTATGAGTCAGAATCAGTACTATGGCAGTAAGGTTGAGCAAATCGTAGGTGTTCAATGAGTGGTTAGTGAATTGGTATGAGTTAAAATAAGTCGTTTCCCTTCATAGGGTTTTCTGTGGTGTTACTTGTGTCTGGGAGGAACGTGGAGAACATTTAACTGAAAGACTAGCATGGCAGCTGTGCACACAGAATTTGGAACATGAGAGGGCTTAAGATTTTGTGGAAAAATGAGATGAAAAGATTTTGCATTTTTTGCATGAACTCTTTTCAAGCCCTTCATACTACTTGGATTGCCTAATCACAGCTATGTGACCTTGGGCAAAGAGCTCGTTCTTTATGTTGGTTTTTGTCCTTCTAAAATGGGCGTCATAATAGTGCCTGTTTGAGAGTGTGTGTGTGTGTGTGTGTGTGTGTGTGTGTGTGTGTGTGTGTGTGTGTAAGCATGGCAGAATGCTCCTTAGAGGCAGCAATGACAAGACTTTGTCTTACATACTTGGGACATTTTCTCAGGAGAGACCAGTCCCTGGAGAAGAACATCATTCATGTTTGATAAAGTGGAGGGGTGGTGAGGAAGGGCACGATGAAATGGATTGGCACAGTGGCTGCATCAATTGGCTCAAACATAAGAACAATTGTGAGGATGGCACAGGGCCATGCAGTGTTTTGTTCAGTTGTGCATAGCGTGGCTATGGGTCGAAGCCAACTCTGTGGCACCTAACAACACCTGCAGATACACACACACATCATTTGTAATACATGCGTGTTTATTACAAAGAATGCCTGATACAGCAAAGTACATGCTAAATGACGTATACTGTTATTGTTTATAGGGTGGAAACAGCGCAGTTTGTTTCCAAAGACTTGCTAAAGCCTCAGGAGAATTCCAAGTCTGACTGTCAGGTTGTGGTGCAGACCTGGCTCGGTCAGATGGAGGGTTCCCCTCGATCTCCGTGTCTCTCTAGGACTCGATACTGAGCCCGTTTTCCCCTCTTCACCACACAGAACCCCATGCTGGACCTCGTGTTCACAGTGGATGACCCTCTGAGATGGCATTCCAGGAATCTGGAGAAAAACTGGAGCCACTATTCTTTCCTAAAAGTTTTGGGGCCCAGGATGATCACCACCGTTCAGAATAACTATGGCGCTGGAGTGTACTACAATCCGTTGATAAAGTGTGACGGCAGGGTAAGTAACTGTGCACCTTTGTTGACCCGGCTAGGGCTCTGTAGGGGCCCTTTTGTTACTAGTGTCCTAGCTAAATATGCACAAGAGGATTTAAGAAGGTTGGAGACATTCCATTACCTTTTTATTCCAATTTTCCACACATTTTTGGAAAGCTCCATGTATGTTCTTGCCTGCAGGGAACATCCAAAGTCCTGCTGGATGTCTGAGCCCAGGCACAGAGCCGTAACCTCCCTTGCCTGTGGCTGCATTTTGAAAAGATTTTTTCCTTTGGCCAAGTGGTTGTCAAATTTTCGTGCGCATCGCAGGCACCTGGAGTGCGTGTTTGAAGCTCAGATGGCCAGGCCGTGTCTGCAGGCCTGGAGAGGGCAAGAGAGGCTGCTCTGGGATCACCCTTTGAGCATTCCCTGGTTGGCCAGCGGACAGGCTCAGCAGGCTTGTTGAGGGTCACGATGAAGATTCAGCATAGCCATAAGGAGGAGCAGACCCTCCCAGGAAGAAGTTAAGCAATGAGGTGGTCAGCGGACTGCGGTGCCAAATGCTAGGGCTGCTTGGTGTTCACTGGTGGGTGGCATATAGCAGTGGGGACATTGGAGAACTGGGAGGATACGCAGATCCCAGCAGGCACGAGCTCTGGCAGCAGGACCACTGCCAACTGCTCTTAGATGGAGGGCCCCAGCCTTCTGAGGGCTGCCTGCTTAAGCAGATGCCTGCTAGAGGTGGACTTGGCTAGGGATGGCATACGAGTTTCACCTGCTGTGCTATGCTAACTCTCTTGATGGCTGGGAGCATGTGTGCACATCACCTAGGGGTCTTCTTAAAGTGCACGTTCTGACTCAGTCTGGGATGATACCTGAGAATCTGCACTTGTTACACACCCGCAGGTGGTGAGGCTACTGGTTGAAGGGCCACACTTTGAAGGTCAGGAAGTTCAAGTACTGTCTTGAGGATGTTGAAGGCATCGATGAGCTTAGCAGTTTGCTACTGTAATGAATCAGGTGACCCCACATGTTGAGAACCGCTGCCGAAAGGAAATCCCCTTTCAACTGACTGACTGCATTGTGGGAGAAGTTGACATTAAGTGTCATTGGGTTACGTTATGGAACAGCACCTAGACAAGGCTTTGGCCAAGCCACGGGAGATCATAATTTAGCCAAGTTGGCACATAAAATTAACCATCACGCCCCCTGACTTACAGGCCACTGATGTCTCCATAGCCTCCCAGGCGTTACGTGGCTACGGCGAGAGGGGGTGTGAAGTACTAGAGTGGAATGAAGAAGGTAGCTTTTCTACCCAGCCTGCCAGATGCTCTGTAGTCAAAGCACGTAGGTTTGTTCTTTCTCCATAATTAATATTATGCTGAGCTATCGCTAATTAGTAGTTTTCAAACAGTATGGCAAGCTCCAGTGACCCAATGTTTGGACATAATTATATACCAGTGGGGCTGTACTTTTTAATTGAAATCTTCAGCTGCTTTTTAGCGTTTATATCCCGAGGAGGGGATTGGATGTTGGAGCACAGCATTGTGGGTCTGAAGACATGTCCTGGTGCAAATGGGATTCTGCGACCTGAAATAATTCCATCCAGTGTTTGTCAGTGGACTGCTGAGATGAGTTGGACTATGATTCAATGTGTTTAGCATTGATAAGGAGGTTTTCTTTGGGGATGTTACTTTCTAATTATAAACGTGTTTGAAGTACTCGTTGGGGAAAGAGTGTAAAGGCTGTCAGCGAAAACTTTTCATTCGTGAGCGTTTCTCGTGCTTGTTGGTAAAACGAGCATTGGAGGCACGGACTGAACTGCTGAGACCTAAGCTTGACTCTGCTGGTGACCTTGTCACCTTGAGCCTGTCATTTGTTGTCCCTGGTCCGTGAGGTTCTTATTTGTCAAGTGAAGAGACTGAACTCCATCATTGCTCCTCAGTCTGTCTGTAGTGGGGGCCTGCTTTTGTTATTGTTGTTTTCATCCCAGTTCGTCTCGGTTTAGTCCTGGCCAACGAAGCTACACTAGAATAAACCTGAGTTTAGGATAGTTGTGGGTGTAGTGGAACGATAACCAGAATGGGAACAATTGTGGGTTGATGCCGTGCTGGAAACGTTTAGAAAACAAGGGCTGGGTGCCTGGTGTGGAGCAGTTCAGTGTCTTGCTCAGCAGAGTGGGAATCAGCAGTGCCCAACTCAGAGTTGTGGCCAACTGCGCCCCTGGGAGCGGACGGTGCTCTCTACAGTGCTCCAGTCTCCCACTCGCTGCACCTCTCTGAGTCTCCTACCCCAAGGTCCCACCTGTCTTTCTTCCTCTTTGACAGAATGTTTGTCCAGTACACACACATTTTACAAACAGGGGCTCAGCTTTTTCTGCATAAACCAGGACTGGACCAGTTTAAAGCCTGTTTTCTGTAAGGTATATGTTTTAAGTAGCTTGGCAATCAAGGTACCACTCTGATTAGAAATTTGATTTGTTTTCTTAATGTTTTATAAAAAGCCTAAGTGACAACATCATATTTTGCTCTTTTTCTCTCCGGATTCTTTTCTAGCTTATCAAATACGGGGTTATTAGCACTAACGTTCTGATTGAAGATCTCCTCACCTGGAATAACTTATATATTGCTGGACGACTCCAAAAGCCTGTAAGTATTTCGAGGGCTGCCACCTTAGGGTTGCTTCTGCCCCCTGCGGGATCTGTAGGTACCCCAGACAGCTCAGCAGCCGACTGCTGATGGAAAGATTGGCCGTTAGAATCCATCTGGAGGCAGCCCCAGAGAACACACAAACAACACAGTAGCTGTCGAGGCCCTCCCACTCATGACAACCCCTCCCGTTCTAGACTAGACCTGTGCTCCATCTGTTCCAATGGCAGGGACCTTTAGGCAATAGATCCCCCAAGCTGTTCTCCTAAGGGTTGAAAAGTCACCCCCAAAAGCAAAGAAAGGGCACCGCCATTGAAATTCCTGTGGAGTGCAGGTCTGCTTGAAGTCTCCACGAATCAGAATCAGCTCAGCCACCGCTGCTGTATAGTCCTGAGGGGGAGAGGGGCTAAGCCCTGACTGTTAACCAGAGGTTGATGGTTTGTGCCCAGCGGGATGTCAAAAGAAAGGCCCAGTGACCTACACCTAGGAAATCCTCCATTGAAAACGCTATGGAATCAGCCAGGCCCGGCTAAGAGGGCAGTATAAACTCAAAAGGCAGGCGTGGGCAGAAGTGAAGGACAAACGGAGATGGGGAACCCAGGGCGGAAGCAGGAGCTCTGCTGTTATATTGAGGGAATCGCAATTTCTGGTACGAAACGGAATGTGTATAAATGGTTGAATGGAAACCCGATTTGCTCTGGGAACTTTCTTCCAAACCCCATTGTAAGCGAATAAAGAAAACCCGGGGAAGCACGGTTCGACTCTGACCCACGTGGGTCACTCTGAGTCAGTCACACAGCGGCAACGGCTTTGAGGTTTGTTTGCCTCCCAGCTGGGCCTCGCCTGGACCACTCACTGGTGGAAGATAAAAGCCACACGTGTAGATTTTTATGTCCAAACAAAACCCACTGCCGCCGACCCGATTCCAACTTTGTAGGACAAAGTGGAACTGCCCCATGGGTTTCCCAAGCTTGTGATATTTATAGAAGCAACTTCCTCATCTGTCTCCTGTTAGATCCCTTTACTCCCTGTAAAATTCAATGTCAGGCAACCCCCAGATGTTACCTCCATTCCTTGCCTATTTGCATGGGTCTTGCTCAGATTCCGTTCACTGGGGCTGCAGGAGGATGGGTGGCAAAGGGTCAGCGGAGCCTCTGCCACACAGCACAGAGGCTTTCTCTTCCGGGGGGACAGGCCGTGAGGACACCGCCAGCATGTAGTAAGCCGTCCGTAACTACCTGTTGAATGAATGAATGAGCCAGGCAGCCATTCCAGGAGGGCCTGGTGTTCTGACCCCTTTTATTAAATGGTCACCCTCGAGTCAGTGCTGGCATCAGTCATACTCCCCCTGTTTGGGTCTCTGCTGGGGGAGGCTGGCCCCTGGCTCTCACAGAAACATAAAACGGGAAGAGTGGAAAGGGACTCACACTTTTAGCAACTGTTTGCAAATATTACTTGTTTCCTCCTTGGTGCAAACATGTTGCCTGTTTTCTGAGAAGGAGTCTTTTCATCCTCTGTTTAAGAACAATGAAAATAGTCGCAGTCACAACAAAGTTCTCCTTGTGGTACCAGAGGGTGTCGGGCCCCCAGCACAATGTGTGTGTTGCCCCCAAGGCTCTCCCACAGTGGCTGTGCTGCTCCTTCTCTTATGGCCAGACATGGCCACCAAAATAGATACAATTTTAGCATACTTCATTTATGACATGAAGATCTCTTTTATTGCTGTACATGGGCTGTTGAAATTCTTTCGGCTTAGACTTAGACTTACAATTTAAAATAGCTAGAAACATGGCTCTGCGTGGTGGTTACACAATGTGTGTATATTTTTCAAATGATCAAGCTACCCAACACTCTGATTGGGACCACAGAAGGTTGTGCATGGAATGAGAGAAACATGCAGACCAAAATTCTACATTATTACAAGCCCGCAAGGCTGTGGCCTTTAGACAACCTTCAAACGTGCATCAGAACCCCCTCCCAGGGATCACCTGGCAGCACCCAACAGACAAGCGTATAACAGTCCCCCTGGGCAGGGCGGACTCCTCAGACTGGTCGACACCAAGGTGACGGGTGAAGCTCAGGAGGCAGGAGAGGGTAGGAAAGAAGAAAGGAGGAGGATGGAAACCCGGCGAGGGAGTGGGAAGGAAGAACCCTGCGCAGTGAGGGAATGGCCGTGACTGTTAGGAAACAAGTGTGCATAAACTGTCACATGGAAGACAAATCTCTGTAAACACACAACTCTGAAGAAAACCAATTAATTTTTTAAATTTATTTTTAAAAGTGATCGAATTCTGCCCTTAAACATATGCATTTTTGCTTGACACTTTGGAGGAATGTATGGATTGTTATAAGAGCTGTAAGATCTCCCAATAAAATGATTTATTAAAAATGACAAATTTTTATTACATTTATTTATGTACTGATTATCGAGACTAGAAATAGGAAATTGATTTGTCTATGAAATTACTTCCATAGACCTATTATTGCTCTGGACATGTAAGGAAAGTTTTTACTGGAAAAACAGCATCTAATAAAATGTATCTACACATGGCCTCCTCTGTGGGGGTGGACAACAGAAAGATAGGTGAGGGGAGACGTCGACGGTGCAAGATAGGGCAAAATAATAATTTACAAGTTATCAAGGGTTCATGAGGGAGTGGGAGTGGGTGGGAGGGAGGGGAAAATGAGGAATTGATGCCAGGGGCTTACATGGAAAGCGAATGTATAACAATCCTTGTATCAAGTACATTTGTACATATGTTGCCATTATCCTTTTGAAAACATTTTATTTCTAATAGAGCCCTTGATATCAGCTTCTCTTGCTTTTTCTCCCTCACACCCTCGTGAACCCCTGATAAGTTGTAATTTATTATTATTTTCATATCTTACACCATCCACTGTCTCCCTTTACCTACATTTCTGTTGTTTATCTCCCTTGGGGTGGGGGACAGTACATCGATCATTGGGATAGGTTCCCCCTTTCTCTCCCGATCTTCCCTCTATCCTCATGATATAGCTACTCCCATTACTGTTCCCGAGGAGGTTATCTGTCCTGGTGTGTCGAGAGCTCTTAACTATACCATTGTACATGCTCTGGTCTAGTCAGATTTGTAAGATAGAACTGGGGTCAACAACTATACCAGTGTACATGCTCTGGTTTAGCTAGAGTTGTAAGATAGAACTGGGGTCAGCAAAGCCCACATGGAAGAAGCACACCAGCTTGTGTGATCACAAGGTGTCAGTAGATCAGATATTAGGCATCAGAAGACCCAAAACAAACAATCATATTGATGTAAACAAGGGAGGCCAGAGTCGGGACCCAAAGCCCATCAGTAGCAATTGGACATACTCACGGAAGGGTCACAAAGAAGGAATGAGTCAGGATACAGTGTAATCACTGACAAAACACAACATTCCTCCAGTACTTTAATGCTTCCTCCCACCCCACTATCATGACCCCAGTTCTACCTAACAAATCCAGAATTTTTTTAATACTCATTTTTTAACTATATAGTTTTTTAGGAAAAGTAATGAACATGGTTTGGAACTCTTGGATCATAACCTGTACCCGCCACTTATTAGCTGTCTATTTGAATTTGAGTGGCTCGTTTTATCTCCCTGGACCTCAGTTAATTTACCTGTAGGATGGGGCTAGCACCACTTGCCCAACCTGCTTCATGAAGGTATTGCACGTTGAAAGCAGAGGGATAGTGCTGGCCAGAGCACGGTGTTTCAGAATCAGACAGACCCAGGTGCGAATTCCTACTCTGACATTCTGGCTGTGTGACCCCGCACCCCTAACTTCATCTCTTAGTGCCTCAGTAGACCCTCATCTGCGGAGTGAGATCGACACAGACCCCTAACGTACCTGCCACTTAATGACACAGTAAATCATCTATCCCTTCTCTCTTTCTCAGTTATTTGAACATCAAATGAGATACTAAGTGTGGTAATTTTGTATGCTCTGTACTCTGCTTTATGTTTGGAATATTTAAAACTAAAGGGAAACAAATAGACTTTGAAGAGTGAAATCCTGTGAAATCTGAGAAGCTAAGCCCTGAAAATGACTTCAGAGTTTATCTAAATATACATACAGATGTCTTTATAAAGTAAAAATGGCAAGGCAAGTAGTAGCAGCTAAGGTTATGCCATGCAAAACTGCATTTCTTTCCATTTAACTTGGAGTTTTCCTAGAAATAAAATGTTATTGATACCAATGATTCTCCCCAAGTCCTACTTGTCTTATAGCAAGAAAATTAAGCTATCTTGGGAACCATTTGGAAGTCTTGAACATGCCCAAAATAGAATAGTAAATGGTGTATGACATCCATTCTTGCCCGTTATTTCCCTCTCTTAGAAGTCACTGTTAATCAGCTTCTGGATACTCTCAGGAGTAACCATGTTGGAAACAAACAATTTTTTACCCCTAGGTGGCAGCAGATATTGCTCAAATTTGATAAAGGACCAAACCAGATGAAAGAAGAAGGTGGTAGCATTTGGACAAGAAAAATGTGTGAATTCTTAAGAAAGAATTAGAGTGTAAATCTTTTTGTGCTCTAAAAGAAAGAATTAGGTTAAATTTTATGGTCTGGAGCTCCAAAGAAGGAACCCTGATGGTGTAGTGGGTTAAGAGTTGGGTTGCTAACTGCAAGGTCAGTAGTTCAACTCCACCAGCCTCTCTGATGGAGAAAGATGAGACTTTCTGCTTCTGGAAAGATTTAAAACCTCTTTGACCCCCATCATTTGCATCAATATATTTGTTTGTTTGGGGTCTTATAGTACCTGATCCTGTTGACACCTCATGATCGCACAGACTGGTGTGTTTCTTCCTTGTGGGTTTATTGCTTCTCTGATAGATGTCTGTTTGTTTAACTTCAAGCCTTTAAGACCCAGACACTATATCCTTTTTTTTAATGATTAATTGGGGGCTCATACGACTCTTATCACAATCCATACATACATCAATTGTGTAATGCACATTTGCACATTCATTGCCCTCATCATTCTCGAAACATTTGCTCTCCACTTAAGCCCCTGGCATCAGCTCCTCATTTTCCCCCCTCCTTCCCCACTCCCCCCTCGCTCATGAACCCTTGATAATTTATAAATTATTATTTTGTCATATGTTACACTGTCTGATGTCTCCCTTCACCCACTTTTCTGTTGTCCATCCCCCAGGGAGGAGGTTATATGTAGATCACTGTAATCAGTTCCCCCTTTCTACCCACCTCCTCCTGACCCTCCTAATATCGCCACTCTCACCACTGGTCCTGAAGGGATCATCCGTCCTGGATTCCCTGTGTTTCCAGTTCCTACCAGTATACATCCTCTGGTCTAGCCATATTTGTAAGGTAGAAGGTGGGACCAAGATAGTGAGGGGAGAGGAAGCATTTAGGACCTAGATGAAAGTTGTATGCTTCATCGTTGCTCCACTGCACCCTGACTGACTCGTCTCCTCCCCATGACCCTTCTGTAAGGGGATGTCCAGTTGCCTACAGATGGGCTTTGGGTCTCCACACTCCCCCTCATTCACAATGATATGATTTTTTTTTGTTCTTTGATGCCTGTTAACTGATCCCTTCAATACCTCATGATCACACAGACTGGTTTGCTTCTTCCATGTGGACTTTGTTGCTTCTGAACAAGATGGTCGCATGTTTAACTTCAAGTCTTTAAGACCCTACACGCTATATCTTCTGATAGCTGGGCTCCATCAACTTTCTTCACCATATTTGCTTGTGCACCCGCTTTATCTTCAGCGACTGTGTCGAGAAGGTGAGCATCATAGAATACCAGTTTAATAGAACAAAGTATTCTTGCATTGAGGAAGTACTTGAGTTGAGGCCCAATGTCCATCTGCTATCTTAATACTAAGTGTGTAAATATATGCACATAGATCTATTTCCCCATCATATATAAATATATTTACATATGTACATGCCTTTATTTAGACCTCTATAAATGACCTTTGCCTCCTACCTCTTTCCTCTATTTCTTTTTACTTTCCTCTTGTCCCACTACCATGCTCAGCCTGCATTTGGGTTCAGTAATTTGGTTACATTACCCTTGATCAAGCCCTACCAGGCCTCCTACATCCTCTTCACCACCGAGTTGGATCACTTGTTAACTTGTCCCTGGGTTTGTTAAAACTACTTCCTTTCCCCCTACCTCCCCCTCTCCCATGTCCCCCAGAACTGTCTGTCCCGTTGTTTTCTCCTCCAGATTGTTCATCCAGCCTATCTTATTTAGACAGACCTGTGGAGATAATCATATGCACAAAAACAAGACAGAGCAAAACCAAGCAACAACGACAACAAAAAGCCAGTGACCCAAAAAAAACCCCAAAACCTGACACAACAACAACAACAAAGAAAAGCTTGTAGTCAGTTGAAGGACTGTTTGTTGGCCTTTAGGAATGTTTTCAGTCTAGTCTGATGGGGTGCCTAGCCCTGGCTCCAAAGTCTTATTTTTGGTATTCCCTGAGGACTTTCATTGCTCTGTTCCCCATGTTGTCCTGTTGCAGGCCCTTAGACATTATATCTTTTAATAGTCAGGCACCCTCAGCCTTCTTCACCACATTTGCTTATGTACCATTTTGACTTCAGCAGTCGTGAAAGGTGGGCATCACAGAATGCCTGGTTATTAGAACAAAGTGTCCTTGCTTTGAGGGAGTACTTGAATAGAGACCCAATGTCCATCTGCTACCTTAATACTTAATATTTGAATATATGTACATAGACCTTTATCCCTATTTATATATTTACATATGTGCATGCCTATATTTGTACCTCTATAAATGTCTTTTGCCCCCTAGTTCTTTCCTCTATTTCTTTTTGCTTTCCTTCTGTCTTACTATCTTGTTCACCCTTCATCCAGTTCTCAGTACTTTCTCTCAGCTACATTGTGCTTGATCAAACCCCATCAGGCATTCTCTGCCCTCCTTGCCATCGATTTTAGGTCTCTTACTGTTCCCTTGTCCCTGGGTTTGTTGGCTCCCAGCTCCCGTTCTCCCGCCTCCTCCTCTCCCATGTCCCCCTGGGACCATTATTTTCTCCTCAGGATTGGTTACCCTACCCATCTTATAAGGATAGACATGAGTGGGGGAAGCTTATAAATAGTTCCAGGTCTGCTGACCTGATTGTTTTCCGATCAGATCTGGTGAAGTCCATTTTCAGGATTCCGCGGGGACGTCATTGCTTTGCTCCCCTTGCTGCCCTGTTGCATACCCTCCCTTTGTGTTTCACTCTGGTGTGTGTGTGGAGAAGGGCGGTGGGTGGGGGGAGTGTCAAGACCGGGCACAATACCCACTCTGTGTCTCCAGTGCTGCCCCTGTTAGCACTGTGGGTCAGTGAGGGGGCGTCGTGTCTCGTGATGGGGCCAGCCCCATGGTCTTCTCTGTGCGTTGGCTGCTCCGAGCAGGAAAGTCATCCTGGGGCCTTGGTGGGCCAGGATAATTTAAGAGTTTTCAGGGAATATCAAGGTAATACCTTGCTTTAAAAGGTAGACATTTTCTGAGGGAAAAATAGAACGTAGATTAACTTCCTATCGTGCTTTTTTCTTTTTTTTCTTCATGCTTTTCTATAGACTTCACTTATAATTAGAAGATTATTCTATTTTTATTTCTTTTTTTTCTTCTATTTTTATTTCAAGTCCAGCCTTAAATTTCTTGGTCATTTTTTCCCCAGTAAAGAACTATGAGATTAAAATCCTATATCTAATAGGACCTTGCAGCCAATCTTTTTTAAGTCAAAAGAACTCAAGGTGAAGAGGCAGTGGCCTGGCGGCAGTGCGGCAAGCTCTACAACCAGCTGGCCCGGGCAGAGCCTGGCGGGGGGGGCGGAAATATTTACTTAATTTTAAGTTTGAAGTTTTAGACTTGATATTATGTTGAGGTTTTTGGTGCAAAGATAATTTTTCTTTGAACTATTAAAACATTTCACATATTTCACATTGACATGTGATAATATTTTTGCTACTTTGGTAACGGGGTTTTCATTAAATTTAGCTAATGTGTTCGTTGATTATTTTTTTCCTATTATTGTAGCTTTTATCTTTTAATAGCAACTCTACTCCGATATAATTGACGTATCATACAATCCACTGCCATATATTCTAAGTTGTACAGTCATCCCACATTTTAGCCTTGGTTTAATTGTTGTCCCTGGAAAAATCCCAGTGATCTGAAAGACTGAACTGGGAGTTAGAAAACCTGGCTACTGCCTTGGCTTTGCCCAGCTGTCAGCAAATCTTTGGGCCTCTAGCCTTTGAAATGCAAAGATTGAGCCATTCATTTACTTATTCAAAAGATAGCTAGGTTTCCTCTCCATGTGTGCCAAAGGAACTTAGGGGAAGAAAAAACTAGTGAACAAGACACCACATTGCTTGTCCCCCAAGAGCCTGCAGTCCGAGTAGATGATGAACAAGGCATCGCCCAGCGCTCGTGTTTCCTGCTGCCCCTTCCCCTCCTGCGTGACATTGGGAAGAGTCACCCCTTCCAGTCACCTGCACAGAAAAGAGCTCCAGGGGAGGCAGCATTTGGTTAGTGACTGAGTATTTGAACACTAGGTAGGGCTGTGTTCTTTGGGGCTTCAACTTCTCCCTTTGCCATTTAAGTCCTTGCTTCAGGTGGCTGTGTTATAGAGACCGCGTTTGACTCTCCTTTTTTTCACGGTTAAAAAGTACTCACAAATCTCCCCAGACGGACTTTTGAAAGCCTCTCCAAACGTTGCCCCTTCCTCTCTCCAGTGCACTTGCTCGGGCAGTAGTGCCAATGTTATCCATGCAGTTCAGGTCGGGGCATTCCCAGCAAGATACAAACAGCTATTCACAAATCTGAGGACTGTCTTGTTTTCCCAGGCCTCTCTGGCAGCATCCCAAGAGTTCATTGGCTTTACACTCGGAGCAACAATAAGCAGTGGTGCAGAGACAAGTTCCTAGTTCACCTTACAGTGAAGAACCCAATCAGCACCATAGCAGAGCCTTCTGAATTCACAGTTTCCCTTGGAGTAAGGATCGTTTATGTTTTCCCTTTTAACCTTAAAGATCAGCAAACAGACTGCTTCCTTACAGCCTACGCAGAACGACTTTTTGGAGAGCAAGTGTTTCGTTGAATAGGAAACTGTTCCCATATTCTTTGCTTTGCATCATTGCTTTGTTCATCCCTCAAAATAGCTTCTAATTCACTGAGCTTCCGAGGAAGCCCCTCTAAAAAGAGAGGGAGAAGGTCCTTGCGGGGAGGAGCAAGCATGGACATTGGGAAGGAGGCACCCTAGGGTTGTGGACAAATGCTGAAAAAAGTCAAGGGGCTGAGGGCCAGGTTGGATGTGTCACCACTTCTTTTTACTGTGTTTGTTTTGTTTTTCAAACACTTTATTTTATTTATTTATTTTAAAATCATTTTACTGGGGGTTCGTACAATGCTTATCACATACATACATCAAGCACATTTGTTGCCATCATCATTCTCAAAGTATCATCTTTCCACTTGATCCCCTGGCATCAGCTCATTTTTTCCCCTCCCTCCCCATTCCCTGCTCCCTCATGAACTCTTGAAATTTATAAGTCATTATTATTTTGTCATATCTTACACTGTCCGATGTCTCCCTTCTCCCACTTTTCTATTGTCTGACTTCCAGAGAAGAGGTTATATGTAGGTCCTTGTAATCAGTTCCCCGTTTTTACCCCACCTTCGCTCTACCCTCCCAGTATCTCCACTCTCACCACTGGTCCTGAGGAGTTCATCTGTCCTGGATTCCCTTTGTTTCCAGTTCCCTTCTGTACCAGTGTGAATCCTCCAGTCTAGCTGAATGTGTAAAGTAGAATTGGGATCATGATAGTTGGGGGGGAGGAAGCATTTATGAACTAGAGGAAAGTTGTATGTTTCATCCTTGCTACATTGCACCCTGACCAGCTCGTCTCCTCCCCGTGATCCTTCTATAAGTGGATATCCAGTTGCCCACAAATGGCCTTTGGGTGCCCACTCCACCCTCCCCCTCATTAACAATGATGTGATTTTTGTTCCTTGGTGCTTAATACCTGATCCCTTTGACACCTCATGATCACATAGACTGGTGTGCTTCTTCCATGTGGGCATTGTTGCTTCTGAGCTAGATGGCCGCTTGTTTACCTTCAAGCCTTTAAGACCCCAGACACTAGATCTTTTGATAGCCCGGCACCATCAGCTTTCTTCGCCACACTTGCTTATGCACCCATTTGTCCTCAGCGATCATATCAGGAAGGCGAGTAAACAGTGATATGATTTTTCCTTCTTTGGTGCCTGAAACCTGATCCCTTCAACACTTTGTGATCACACAGACTGGTGTGCTTCTGTATGGGCATGGTTGCGATTGTATCAGGAAGGTGAGCATCATGGAATGCCAGTTTAATAAAACAAAGTATTCTTGCACTGAGGGAGTACTTGAGTGGAGGCCCAATGTCCATCTGCTACCTTAATACTAAACCTATAAATATATGCACATAGATCTATTTCCTCATCATCATAAATATATTTACATATATACATGCCTGTATTTAGACCTGTATAAATGACCTTTGCCTCCTACCTCTTTCCTCTATTTCCTTTTACTTTCCTCTTGTCCCACTATCGTGCTCAGCCCTCATTTGGGTTTCAGCATTTCCTCTCGGTTACATTACCCTTGCTCAAGCCCTACCAGGCCTCCTACAACCTCCTCACCACCGATCTTGGACCACTTGTTGTTCCCTTGTCCCTGAGTTTGTTGACACCACTTCCTCCCCCCCCCCCTCATTCCCTCTCTCCCCAGTTAATCTGGAAGTTTGTTTATCCAGGTATGCTCTCTCTTGATTTGCTCTGTTTTGGGGGATTCAGACCACGCTGCTTCCCTACCATGTGACCCCACCATGTGACCCTCTATTGCAGTCTGCTCCAGTAAGGGGACAGTGTGACACATGCTATTGTCATTTGCCCAGTCCCCTCTGTGTCCCGTTAGCTCCCAGCAGGGACGTCATCCTCTGAGCCTGGAGTGCCAGCGTGGGGCCAAGTCTGACTCTCCTTCTCTTCCTCCAGGCCTGACTCCATGTGGGGGTGGCATGCTGGCCCCTCTCCCCAACTTGCTCTCTGCCAAACCTACTTCCAGGGAGGGGGTCAGATTGGCTCTGGTTGGGACCAGCCCTGTAGCTCTCTCTTTTCATGCATCCTCCCATGTGACCACGCTGTCATCATGGTTTGGTGCTTCATGGTAGGGTATGCATGCCCCTTCCAGATTCTGTGGAGACAAGACCAGTATTCTCCCCCTGGGTGAATTAGTGCCCTGCTCCCTCCATTATCATTTCACTTTTAACCCCCCCCCCTTTTTTCTCTCCCCTCCCTCCTTTACCCATTACTGTGTTGGACCCACATGTACCTCCTTGGGTTTGGTCCAACCTCCTCCCACTTCCCTGTATCTCAACCCAAATGTTGTGATATAGGTGGCTTCTCTTCTATACTTACCGTGCTGATTACACTCACTTCAGGGGACTCATGTTGTACTTCTCCTTTTGTGACTGACTGACTTCGTTTAGCATAATTTCCTCCAACTCTTCCCATGAGAAGACATGCTTCATGTGCTCATCAGGGCTTGTTAGTGATACGTAGTCCCCCATGGTGTGTATGTGCCACGGTTTACTGGTCCACTCATCTATCAATGGAACTTTAGATTGTTTCCAACTCTTTGTGACTGTGAATTGCGCTGCAATGAACATTGGTGTGCATACAACTGGTCGTGGTTTATTTCTTACCTCTTCTGGGTATACACCCAATAGAGGGATAGCTGGGTCATAAGGTAACTCAATTTCCATCTTCTTTAAGTATCACCAGACCGCTTTCTGTAGCAGCTGTATATATCTACAGGACCACCAACAATGTAGGAGAGTTCCTGTCTCGCCACATTCCCTCCAGCATTTGTTGCCCTCTGATTTTCTGATTTGTGCTATCCTCAGAGGTGTTAAGTGGTATCTCATGGTTGTTCTTATTTGCATTTCTCTGATGGCTAATGAGCCGGAGCATTTTCTCATGTTTATTGGCCATAGGGGTCTCTTCCTGAGTGAAACTTCTTTTCAGTTCTTTATCCCACTTCTTCAAAGGGTTAACTGTTTTCCTCTTTTTGCAGGTAAGGAGAATATTGTAGACTTTCATAACCAGCCCTTTGTCTGTTGTGTCATTGCTAAAAATCCTCTCCCAGTCTGTGGTTGCCTTGTTACCCTCTTGGTAAAGTCTTTTGATGCACACGGGTGTTTTATCCTTAGTAAATCCCATTTGTCAATTTCAGATTCCCCTTCCTGTGGACCCTGCCCTATTGCAGTTAGCCTTTGTATTCCCTGGGCCAAAAGTTTTACGTGTGTCCTAATTCCTTCACTAATGGTCCTGCTGGTTTGGGGTTTTACTTCTAGGTCCATGACCCACCTTGAGTTTGTTCTTGTGCATGGGGTGGGGTAGACACCCTGTTTCATTTTTCTACTTGTGGATTTCCATTGTTTCCAGCACCACTTGTTAAACAGGGGTGTCACTACTTCTTTAGGAAAATATTGTAACTCCTCTGGCCTCAGAGAACTAGACCATGTACATTTATACACCTATAATTCGATAGGGAATAAAACGCTAGGTAAAGTTATTCAATGAATAAATGTAGGCATTATGTAGAATCTTAAATTTTGTTTCAAGCAAAATAGAACCGAGATTCCCTAACTGAATTTTTGAGCGTAGCTGAGAGTGTTTCGCGCTGGCTGTGTCAAGCGTAGGGCGCTGGCCGGGATTTGTGGCACCGGCTCATTATGCAGCTTGGGCAAGCCCTGTGCTTGGGCTGCTGCTTGGTTTTACTCTGCAGTTGATGGCAGCAACATTAAACTCGGGAAAGTGCCGAAAGGCTTAATTAAGGACTATTACCTGGTAATTACAAGGGAGGAGGTGGTGCTATCGGATCAAGCGGCTTACCTAACATATTGGGAGTTTGGCCATCCCAAGAAAACTCCCTTAGGAAGAGAAGAGGGGTGGGGCCTGTGAGGTGGTGAACAAGGCAGAACTTAGGCTTTTAAGTCTGCTTCTTAAAGTAGTTGTGTGTTCTAAATCACAGGTGCTCCTTGCTTTGTTGTA
This sequence comes from Tenrec ecaudatus, assembly GCF_050624435.1. Classification (NCBI taxonomy): domain Eukaryota; kingdom Metazoa; phylum Chordata; class Mammalia; order Afrosoricida; family Tenrecidae; genus Tenrec; species Tenrec ecaudatus. Next base: position 148,178,415 of record NC_134534.1, on the reverse strand, counting down.
CTTGGAAGATCCCGCTGTATCTTACAAATGGAGGTCCGTGGCAGCCCGGCTCAGTCAAGTCTGTGGGCTTCGTTTTTGTCAACAGCATGTGCGCACTTTGATTTGGGTCTTGTTTTGCTAATTCTCCCAATATCTCAAACATTTTTATAATGTTATTACTCACTTTTTAGACTACAGAATTCGTGTAAACACAACGTTGACATGCACCGAGAAGCCAAGCAATTCTTGTGACCCGCTTTCTTGTGGTGTCGCCTTTAGAGCCAGTGGTCTGGAGCCAAAGCCCCAATACAGGGGGCTTCAAAAGGTCCATGGAAAATTGAACTAAAAGATAAGAGGGCATTTTTCCACATACTTTTTAAAGCCCCCATCTCCAAGGTATGTCAGTACTACTTGTTACAACTAATAAGGAAAGAGAGAAAATAAATTATTTTACCTTAGGATAGGTATCTTTCTCCTCTTTATTGTAAAGTGTTGGGTTTTTTTACAGTGTATTTATGTGCCATCTGAATATTGTCAGTAGTCATCTATAATTGACAATTGTAAGGCAGCTGAAACCTTGAGACCACAGTTGGAGGAAACTAGGTGGCAGCCCACATACTTTGGAGGTGGTGGATTTCCAGGATGTGAGTCCTTACTAAGGACTTCAGACCCGTCCCTGGCTTGGCGGAATAGTCAGACAACATGGTGTTTTAAAAAGATGGTGGCAGGCATGTGAATTTGTACAACCACCCTAAAGGGCGAGAGGCACATGTAAGTCTAACAAATCCACCCATCTCCAGTCAGTCGATTCTGACTTGTGGAGACCCTGTGTAGAATCTGAGGCTGTACTTCTGTCCAGAAGCAGACAGCCTCATCTTTCCCATGCAGAGTGGTTGGTGGGTGTGAACTGCCAACTTTGTGGGCAGCAGTCCAACGTGTTCCTAGTATCACCATCCTGGGAAGCTTGAACAGTTCATGGCGAAATTCCATGATTCCATGTCATTCCACTTTTCCTGAATATTTTCAGGAACCTCGAACCTTAGAGCACCGATTCTCCACCTGGAACTTGTTAGAAATGTACAGCAGGTATTCTAGCAGGTCCTGTGAGAGACTCTTGAGCACCCTCAGTTGTGAGAACCACTGGCCCAGAGAAGTGCTTGTGTTGTGCACTCAGAAACAGACCCTCTCAGGAGTTACACGCAATCTCTCATTTAATCTCCCCAGCCACATAGGAGCTTGGTTCTGTCAATCACCCCAATGTACTGATAAGGGATGAGATCCATCAACACAGCTAGTGAGAAGCAGTGCCCGGTCTTGGGCGTATTCTCTTACACGTTTAAAACACAGAAGCTCTGTACAAATTGGAGCTCCATATTTTAATGGATTGGGAGAATTTTCAGGCAGCAACTTCTGTGTTTTTAAGAAAAAAGCCTTCTTCCAGAGCAACTGTAGACTCGGTAACCTGCGAAAGAGAAGGAAAACGAATGCGGAGCAGTTCCTGATGAAGCAAGGCATTCAGTCCCATTCCATCTTTCCGACCACTTCAGTGAGGATCTGTTACCTTCAGTGTAGGAATGAGGACTTAAGAGAGGTGACTTGCCCACACTCACACAGCTCGTAAGTGCCTGCCTTTGTGCCCAGACCTAGCTTCCAAACCCCATGTTCTTTCTACGGCACCAACTTTTATTTTTTAACCCCAGTCAAATCCAAAATCAGTTTATCTAGAAATCATGAACTAGATCATAAACCACCCAAGTTACATATAGGCAAGAGTGGAGACAAGTCCTAAATAAAGACATAAAGTGCCTTTGTCTGCCCCAGAAAATGGAGTAAAAAATACGGGGTGAGGGGGTTGTATAAGATTTTTTTTAATTTCCAAAGAGCATCAACTCACCATGTACTGATTTCTTTCTCAAAGCCTGTGATGGGTTTCCGTGTTTGAAGAGCCACATTTGGCCGGTTTTCATTGGCATAGCGATCTCTTTCCGTGTTGTGACTTCTCTGACTTTGGCACACAACAGACAGACTGCGTGATTGCTTCTTAGAAACTGAACTGCTTTTCATCAACTGGCCTGATGGTCCAGGGCTTCAGTACTCAGCCTTTGGGAGCGCCCCAGCGTCTGTGTAAGCCCACAGCTCGAGCAGTGCTTCACTCTGGCATCTTGCTCTTTTTCAGGTGAAAATTGTCACGCTGAGTGAGAACACCACCCTCAAGGCGGCCCTCGATAAAAACCTGAAGAGCGCCGTGAACGCTGCGTTCCTCATGCTCCCCGAAAGCTTTTCAGAAGAAGAGCTCTTCTTGGAGATTGCTGGGCTCTCCTACTCCGGTGAGTGTAGCCTCTGCCCACTTCCTGCAAGGAGGTTGGTGGTCCGAAGGCTCGGCAAACCTCCTGCTCCTAACTTTCTCCCCGCCCGCGATTCCGGGACGTGCTGCCTCAGCCCTTGAGTCTTCATCCACATCTCCGACATTGCTCAGGGTTCATTTTATGGTTGCTCTTGTTAACTTGTATTCCGAAGATAATTCGAACTTAAGGAAAAATTACAAGAATAGTACAGAAAACTCTTCTATACCCTATTCTCGGATTCACCAATGTTTGTAGCAAATCACCTCATTGTTTTACCACGTTCTCTACCAGTGGTTTTCAGATTGCAGCATGAATCAGCCGCCACGGGAGAACTCTGACTGGTGCGCAGGTCTGGAGTGGCTCCCAGAGAGTACTGATGTCCGAGACCCTGTAGGTGGAATCTGCAGGTGGAAATGGTGCCATTGGGTGCAGTCAAGTTGATTTCTGACTCAGATGCCTAAGTACTGAGGGGGGTGGGTTGGTGAACTCTCTTCACGAGTAGATTCCCCATATCATACCCTCTTTAGGCCATAATACTGAAGGGCATTTTTCGTAAGAACAAGAACCTTCTCTTACTTGGCTACAGTTGAATTATCAAATGCTAGAAATTTGACACTTATGGAATTCCTTTTATCCGATTAGCATTCCATATCCCACGTTGTCGGTTCTCCCAGTGATGTCCTGCGTAGCATATTTCCCCTCAAGTTGAAGGTCATATGTTGAATTTGTTGTCTCTTGTACCTTTTAACCGGGAGCTGTTCTTCAGCCTCGCTTTGTGTCACATACACATGGGAAGTTTACGACCAGTAATGTCGTTTGCTTAGAAGCAGTGTCTTCCCTTTACCAGCACCCTATTGGGAGCTAGATGAAGACCAGACAGATAGTCTGCTTCAGGTAGAACTTGCCCTCCTCAGTTTAGCATCCATTGAAGATTCTTGCTCAAACCAGCGTTACTGTGATAGTTACAATGTGCTGGTTTCCAACCTCACTTTTCCCACCGCACTAAGGAAAAGCTTTTTCTTCCCCATTCATTTGTTTGTCTAGATCGGGTAGGGAGCCTTTTCTTCTGCCAAGGACCACTTGGATATTTAAAGCATGATCTGCAGGCTGTATAAAATTAGCCTGCCATAGGTGGTCAGACATTTCACCAACTCGCCCAGCATGCGGTGGCTGCAACTGCTCCTCCTTGGTGAGGCGGCAGAGGCAGCTGGTGTGCATGCTCCCCAGGTCCGGCACGGCCAGTGGGCTCGACACCCCAGCTCTGCCTACCTGACCGGCTTCCTTTCCTTTTTGCCTTAGCCGCTGGGTGCCTCAGCTGTCAGGGACTCCTGAGGGCAGAGCCCAGTCCTTCCTTCACCCCCTGCTGCACCCAGAGGTGCGCAGTTAATGTAGCAGGATTCCATGTAAAATTCCATTGACAAAAAATAGCATCTGGGTAAAATATGGTTTGAAAATGACTGTCTTAAACAAGGACCTTCTTTCCCAGCGTCTGTAAGAATGAGTCAGAGAACATTGCAATAGTAGTTCCCTCGTGTTGCGTGCCAGTACGGGTCATGTCTGTGCACATTTCATGCTAAAGGAGGCCTTGTAGGCCACGCTCTGTAGTCTTCCCCCCTGCAGTGCTGCTACAGCTGCTGTTGCCCAACACTGGGGAGAAAGAAACGTGAAGTAACTCGGGTCTATGGTTGCTTCCGCTCTTATCTAGCAGCTGGTAGATTTGAACCACTGCTGACCTGTTAGTTAGCGGCTAAGCACTTAAGCCCTGTAACAGCAGGGCCCCTTAGAGACATAGTGTGTTAGGCTGGATTCTCTAGAGAAGCAAAACCTGTGGGGGTGATGGGTGAGGGTGGGGGTGGTGTGTGTGTATAAAGAGATTTATACCAAGACAGGATTCCCACAGTTGTACAAGTGGGTAAATCCAGGCCAGTTCAAGTCCATGGGTCAAATGATAAGCTAGACGTTTCTCCTGGCTCATGAACCAGAAAGCAGGAAGGCCACAGGCTGGTAGATGAAAATTAAATGAATCCAAGGCCCTCAGTTGGCTCTGATAGCTCCTAAGAGTGATAGGCGATGTGGCAGGAAGTTGACAAACCAGATGCAGGGTTCAGAACCAGCAGAGGAGTGTGCTTAAAAAGGAATCGGCCACACCCCCAAGGACTCTTTCTTCCAGTTGCATCAATGTTGTGACTTAAGCAAAGGGGCTGTACTCCACCACAGCTGCTGGCTGCTCAGAGTTGATTATATTATGTCAGATGCTGTCATGAAGTTGGTCACATTGTGTTAGATCACATTATGGTGGATTACTGCCAAACTGCTAGAACCCAGACCCAGCCAAGTTAATCAGAGCATATCCAGGATGGATGGGTAGATGGATGAATGGATCCTATGTTTTAATCATCACAGAATAGCTCTCTATTTATTGCATGGAGTCACTTTATGTGGTAGGTAGGAGGCATATATTCGTGACTATGATGTGAGGGACACTCTTCTAGAGTCTACATTCTTGCAGGTAGATTCAGACATAAAGACAAGATGTGACAGGGTAATGTCAGGTCGTGGTAAGTGCTATGGAGAAAGGAAACCGTGTCAGAATCCGAGGCTGTGTAGATGTGGACAGTGGGAGTAGGGCTGACTTTGTCACCGGTAGTCAGGCAGGAAGGGCCCTCTGAGAAGATGACGTTGGAAGTAAAATCTGAAGAGTCATAAGGCGCCAGCCGTGGGCGCCTAAGAGAAGCACCAGCAGAGACACTGAGCTTCTTCCTAAGAGCTCAGTCGCAAACACTGGTCTGTGTGGCTAGTTTCCTCAGCTTCCAGTCTGCCCATTCCTTGGCTAGTCTCCTCCCACTTCCTCACCATTGTATTACTCATTGCTTAACTGAGGTGTGAATCTGAGAATTTGGCCAGGCATCCTACATCACTCCCTGTAATGAGACTGTCTTCTCTTTGCTGTAAATATCAGGACACAAAACCTGGCAAACCCTCCCCAGTGGGCATTGATTCCAGCTCACGATTCCCCAGCTCATGAGGGAGACACTTTCCAGAAGATCGATAAGTCACTTGTTTACAGCTGGCAGCATTTTCCCATCGAGACATCCTTATGTGCGATGCTTGCTCCTCAGCCAGGCCACCAGGAAATGGTTACCTAGCCCATTACACGATGGTGAGTGATGTGTAGTGGGTTACATGTTAGGTTGTGAACCACAAGGTTAGCAGTTCGACATCACTAGCCACTCTTTGAGAGAAAGATGAGGCTTTCTACTCCTGTGAACAGTTAACGGTCTCAGAAACTCACAGGGGCAGTAGCTACACTGCACTGTAGGGTCACTGCGAGTCGGAGTCAACTAAGTAGCAGTGAGTTTTTGCTTTTCAGAGTGGGGTACCATAAGTAGAGGAGGATTTTTATTGAATTTTTAAAATTAATTATTCCTATTCATTCTTTTTTTCCAATCATTTTATTAGGGGCTCATGCAACTCTTATTACAATCCATACATACATCAATTGTGTAATGCACATCTGTACACTCATTGCCCTCATCATTCTTGAAACATTTGCTCTCTACTTAAGCCCTTGGCATCAGGTCCTCATTTTTTCCCTTCCCTCCCCGCTCCCCCCTCCCTCATGAACCCTTGATAATTTATAAATTATTATTTTGCCATATCTTGCCCTGTCCAACATCTCCCTTAACCCACTTTTCTGTTGTCCATTCCCCGGGGAGAAGGTCACATGTAGATCCTTGTAATCAGTTTCCTCTTTCCAACCCATTCTCCCTCTACCCTCCCAGTATCGCCACTCACACCGCTGGTCCTGAAGGGATCATCCACCCTGGATTCCCTGTGTCTCCAGTTCCTATCTGTACCAGTGTCCATCCTCTGGTCTAGCCAGACTTGCAAGGTAGAATTCGGATCATGATTGTGGGGGGTCGGAGGGGGGGAAGCATTTAGGAACTAGAGGAAAGTTGTATTTTTCATCGGTGCTACATTGCACCCTGACGGACTCATCTCCTCCCCTAGACCCCTCAGCAAGGGGATGTCCAGTGGCCAACAAATGGGCTTTGGGTCTACACTCTGCACTTCCCCCTTCATTCACTATGGTAAGACTTTTTTGTTCTGATGATGCCTTATACCTGATCCCTTTGACGCCTCATGATCACACAGGCTGGCGTGCTTCTTCCATGTGGGCTTTGTTGCTTCTGAGCTAGATGGCCACTTGTTTACCTTCAAGCTTTTAAGACCCCAGATGATATACCTTTTGATAGCTGGGCACCATCAGCTTTCTTCACCACATTTGCTTATGTACCCATTTGTCCTCAGTGATTGTATCATGGAGGCATGTACCCAATGATATTATTTTTTGTTCTTTGATGTCTGATAACTGATCCCTTCGGCACCTCGTGATCACACAGGCTGGCGTGCTTCTTCCATGTGGACTTTGTTGCTTCTGAGTTAGATGGCCACTTGTTCACCTTCAAGCTTTTAAGACCCCAGATGCTATATCTTTTGATAACCGGGCACCATCAGCTTTCTTCACCACATTTGCTTCTTCACTCGCTTTGTCTTCAGTGGTTGTTTAGGGAAGGTGAGCATCATAGAATGCCAATTTAATAGAAGAAGAAAGTATTCTAGCATTGAGGGAGTACTTGAGTGGAGGCCCAATGTCCTTCTGCCACCTTAATACTAAACCTGTAAATATAGGCTCATAGATCTATTTCCCCATCCTCATATATAAATATATTTGCATATGTACATGTCTTTGTCTAGACCTCTATAAATGTCCTTTGCCTCCCAGCTCTTTCCTCTATTTCCCTTGACTTTCCTGTTGTCCCACTATCATGCTCCGTCCCCACCTGGGTTTCAGCAATACCTCTTCGTTACATTTCCCTTGATCATGCCCTACCAGGCCTCCCACACTCACCTCACCACCAATTTGGATCACTTGTTGTTCCCTTGTCCCTGGGTTTGTTAACACCACTTCCTTTCCCCCCACTTCCCCCTATCCCATGTCCCCCCAGAACTGTCGATCCCGTTGTTTTCTCCTCCAGATTGTTCATCTAGCCTATCTTATTTAGACAGACCTGCAGAGATAATAACATGCACAAAAACAAGACAGAGCAAGACCAAGCAACAATATACAACAAAACAACAACAACAAACCACTGACAAAGATCAAAACAAAACACAACAAGCTTGTAGTTAGTTCAAGGATCACTTATTGGCCTTTAGGAGTGTTTTCCAGTCCAGTCTGTTGGGGCACCACGCCCTGGCCCAAAGTCCACTTTCAGCATTCCCTGGGAACCTTGCCGCTCCATTCCCTTGCTGTTCCGCTGCACTCCCCCTGTGCTTTGCCTCGGTGTGGTGGGATCAGGTCGGGCGCAATCCCACACTGTCTCCGGTGCTGTCCCCTGCAGGGCATGGGTCAGTGAGGATCATCATGTCTCATAGTGCGGCTAGCCTTGTGGTGTGGATTGACTGCTCTAATTGAGGTCACCGTCCTCAAGGCTTGGTGGGGCGGCATGTGCTCCACTCTCTCCTACCCCCCCTTCATCTGCTCCCGTGTGCTCCGATCAGATATGTCCCTCTCCTGGAGCTGCAGATTAATTGCTGTCCTTTGAAATAAATTCTTCTGGGGGTAGGGGCAGGCGTACACTTAGTATTTGGTACTGGGGCCAGCCCCCCAGACCTCTCCACTGGTTCCCTACTCCACACCGGAATGGTGCATTCACACCTTGAGGCACTAGGTTGAAGTCTGGTTCCTCTTTCCCTGTGGTGGTAGAGACAGTACCCTCCCATTGGGTGGGTTACAGAAGGATTTTGATCCATGCAGGTAGGTGCCTCTCCTCGATATGAGACCTGCCCCAGGCAGTGGTGTTTACAGGTTATATTTATCCTTGGCACCTCCTTCCTCAGCTCTGTCCTGCCTTTGCTAGTCTTCAGAGAACCTGGCAAACTTAAAAAACTCCAGTGCTTTTCCTGTAGCACACCACCCCTCTAAAAAACAACAAACCCACTGCCCTCAGCCACGTCTGGCTCATAACCGCCCATTGCGTGTTTCCAAGGTGGTAAATCTTTACAGAAGCAGGAAGCTTCATCTTTGAACCACCAACCTTGTCTTAGCAGCCTAGTGCCAAGAGCCTCCAGCTCCTGAATATTCCCAGCTTCAGAGTACCTACCCATAGCATGTTCTGCTGATGAACTGACATTTATTTTCCACCTGTTTCCACTTGGGAGACAACATGCTCCCTATCCTGAGAAGCATTTCTCCCTAAAGCACACACCAGAGAAACCAGTGTGTCCCACATCGGTGAGCAAGCTCCTGCCGGTAATGACTTGCAGAGGCAAGATCTGTATTGGCAGTGGGAATAACTTCTCACTCGGATGTGGCCTTCACAGACCCGTTGTCCCTGGGGCCAGTGTTTATGGCTTCTTTATTGTGAATGATGGGTAAGAAAAGAGTCGGAGGGTGAGAACCTGCCACACTGGGGAAGAGAAAGCTCCCTCCTCCTTAGCTTATAGTCAGTATTTCAGGAAAAGGAAAACCGAGTTAACTTAAAAGAGTCACCTTGAACTTTGTTATGCAAGCACAAACTATTAAAATGCCTACTTTTAGGTAATGATCCCGGTATAACATTAAGTGAATCAGAATCCCATGCGCTATGAAGAACTGAGGATCCAGTTTTTGCTCTCAGGAACTTTTTTCATGTTAATAAATACACACAATCATAGTGAGTCGGTAGTAGAGTTAATAAATCCACCATGGGAAAAGGACAAGGCGTTTGAAAGAACCTGGATTGTTCAGGGAAGAATGAGTAGCTGAGGGCAACGCGTCTAGGGTCGTGGCAGGGAAGCCAGCACATTACGGTGCGCCAGTAGACCTGGTGTGGTAACTTCTGTGTTCTCTGGTGTTGATGTTGCACCCTTGCCCCATGTTGCAGATGAGAAAACGGAGGCCCAGACGTGTTCTCATGTGTGTCGCTCATCTGCGCAGTGGCGCGGCTGGAACGTGAGCCCGTGCTCTCACGCATTCACCTCTACTTGTGGAGAAGAGCTGTCCCCAGGGCCAGCTTAGTTAGGGCAGGACAACCAGGAGCCAAAGAGTGTTTAAGTTATTGCAAGAGTTACTGTTGTGGAGAGATACATTTTCCCAGCACTGTGTCGGAGGGAGGGAAGAGGCTGCATTCATTTTGGCAAATAGTTGCTGCAGTCTCCTTTGTGGGCACTCAGATGAAGGAACTAACTATGCAGGCCTGGTCCCTGCCCTGTGGGGCTTTCATTCCGCCGAGAAGCAGTAGACTCATGAAGGTAGGGCAGGAAGATGAACGTAGCTTTCTTGAGGGTGACCCGAGAGGCTTCCTAGTGTGTGACTTTGGGGCAGAGCCCCACCTGGTGAGAAGGACTCGCAAAGGAGTTGGAGAAAGCAGTCCCGGCAGGATTGCTGAGGAGTCAGGCTGTTGCCACCGTGGTTTCTTCAGCTTCCCAGAATGCTGCCCCAGCACAGACAAATGCGATTGGACAGACAGACAGGTGAATCTGTGTGGAAGATAATGATAACCTGGCAGGAGGATACTTAGCATGAAAAAGTCCTCAATTAAACCCTTAATGAGTTTAATTGCTCGAGATTCCCTTCCAATCATTGACAGTGTTCATGCACCCTATTTTGTGGCTCGACACCCCACGTCCCCCATCATCGCATATCACTTTATGGAGCATAAAGTGGCAGCGTAGTGAAGTGTTTCAAAGTCGTGTCTCTGCAGTCAGGCAACCTGGATTCAAATCCTAGCTGTACCTCCTGGTCTGGTTTTGGGAAATTTCCTCATTTCGTGGTGATTCAATTTCTTCACCTCTAAAGTGAGCTTTTATACAGATTGCATTAGCTCAAATATATAAAGTCCTCAGTAAAGTACTTAGCACGATAAATGTTAGCCGTTATTATTTTAGAGACATGTTGGCTGTGTCATCTAGCCACTTGATATCATCGCCTGCAACGCTGTGCCCGGTTGATAGATGGAGCATGATTGCTGGTTTATTTATTGCTGCTATTATGTATTATTTCCTGGGATCAGGGCACCATTATTTGCTCATTCGGTGATTGATGTACACTTAGGTTAGCTAGATTCATCCCTTTTATTAATGTGAATCACTTTTTATTGACACTAACTTCCTTGACTGTGTTCTATGAAGCGGAGTTATGTTATCAGGCATAAGAATGAGAAAACAAATACTGCATCTCAACATTAGAATCACTAGAACAGGTGGGTTGAAACGGACTCCCCAGTACCTTGGCCCTTTTAGGCTCTTGAGGAATGAAGAGCACCTTCCAGAGGAAGGATCGTCTTCTTTCAATGGCGTGTTACAGGAACACAGACTTAGCTGCTTCTAGGGAGAAGACAAAAGCAGCGGGAGAGTTGAACAATCCTTGGGGAGGGGTGGGATTAGAAACGGGTGCTTTCTCTCTCAAGTGTGAGTAACCTCCCATTTCCGAGTCCCAGTTAAATACATTTTCTCTGGAGAGAACACTAATAAGATCTACTCCATCAGTTTCCCATCTGAAACCTAACCTTGGATGGTTTGCAAATGGGGGGTAAGTATTTCAGGTATGTAGAAGCATGAGGCTCTGCTGGAATCTGAGCTGAAACTCCTTGTACTCACAGTCCTTGCTAATTCTGAGAATGCCACACTCCTGAAGGGATGATTGATGTTATCATTCACAGTCCGTAACAGCGCTTACTCTGCACGAGGTGCTGCCCTAAGTGTTTTAAATGTGCAAGGAGACTTTTCTTTCTGTTTTTCCAGAAACTTTCTTCAGCCGTGGTATAAAGTAATTTAATCCTTGAAATTTGAACTGGTTACTCTTATTGCTCCCATTTTACATTTGAGGATACTAAAGAACAGAGAAGTTAAGCAACTTGCCTTGGGTCATAGCTTGTAAGTTCTCAGCTAGGACTTGAGCCCCTGCTCTCAGCCCTCACTGTTTTATGAACGATCCAAGGTGGTGGCTGTCATCCAGTTCCTACCTGGAACGCTCTTCTCTCGGGGCTGCAGGGCTTAGTCTGGCCCTTCTCTGCCTCTGTTCTGGCTCATCAGTGTTCTCCCTACTCTCTTGTCACGTTTCACTTTCTCCACTGCTCTTTCCACCAGCTGACACACTGCACACTCCATTTGCCTATTGGTCGTTCATCCTGAGTATTTGTTGTACCCCAGGAAGGGGCATCACAGAGATGTTTGTCTTGTCCTGTTCACTCTATCCCCAGTACTTCCAACGGTACTTGACACACGCTAAGTTCTCAATAAGTGCAAGTACCGGGGCCTACACGAGCCAATGTCACAGTGAACCGGCTTCCTCCCTACCTGTCCCACCCGTGCCCGTCCATTCAGTGTTCTCCAAAAAGGAGCAGTTCACATTTGTATCCTGAGTCCTTCAGCCACTTGTCTCCGTCACGTTCCCCACACTTGATCTAGTGCAGCGTGGCATCTCCTCAGCAGCCATTGTTGTTGGCCGTGTAGGTTTTCCTGAGACTTTGAGGACTGGTGGACACAGTGGGGCATTAGGCTGCCTCATAGGAATATTATCTTTGGTCTCTTAAACTGTCGTTTTGTTCACATTCAATTGATGAAGTTAGACCCTTTAACTCACACCAGATACAAAATTAACTCAGCATTTTAGATCGTAGATCTAAATAGAAGCACTCATGATGCTGCTCTTAGTTATTAGGAAAATGCCTATCAGAACCACAGAGACATACCCACTTGCATGGCTCTAAGAAGAGAGACAGATAACAAATGTTGGTGAAAAAGTGGAGAAATTGGAACTGTCATGTATAAAACATGGGGACGGAAAGTGATACCGCCACTTTGGAGGGCAGGCTCAGTGCCTCAGACAGACATCTGAAACACAGAATTAGCAACTCTGCTAGTGGGTGTACCCAGGAAAGATGAAGACATATGTCCACCCCCAAAATAACTATGAATGTTCATAATATTATTCATAGTAGTTGAAAAGTGCTAACAACCCAAATGCCCATCAAGTGCTGGATGAATATATGACGTTGGCATGGAATATTTATTGGGCCATCAAAAGCAATGATGTCCATGCTACAACATGGACAGACCGTGAAAACATGATTCCAGGCTCACAAAAGACCACATATTGGATGGTTCCATTAGTATGAAATGCCAAAATAGACAAATCTGTAGACCGAAGGTTAATTACTGTTTGCCTGGATTGAAGAGAGGAAGATAGGGCGTGGCTACTAGTGGGCATGGGTATTCATTTGGGGGCACCAAAAATGTTCTAGAATTAGTTTGAGGTGATAGTTGCACAACCCTGTAAATGTAGTTTGAAAAACATTGAATTGTGCGATAAAAATCAAATGAACCGTCAGGTGTGTTCAGTATAGCTCAATAAAACTGCTAAAAAAGTCATTTTACCATAGCAGCAGCCTCCTGTTTGGACTGCTGTTCATTAAACACTGCCACCAGTAAGTGCTTTTCTTCTGGAACTTATATTAGAATTAATCTGTCGTCCAAGGAAGCAACAAGTGATCTAAAATCGATGGTGAGGAGGGTGCAGGATGCCTGGTAGGGCTTGATCAAGGGCAGTGTGACCAAGAGGAATTACTGAAACCCAAATGAGAGCCAAACAGGATAGTGGGACAAGAGGAAAGTCAAAGGAAATAGAGGAAAGGACTAGGAGGCAAATGGCATTTGTAGAGGTCTAACTACAGGCATGTCCATATGTACATATATATAAGGATAGGGAAATAGACCTATGTACATAGATTTATATGTTAAGTATTAAGCTAACAGACAGACATTGGGCCTTGGTTCAAGTACTCCCTCAACACGAGAACACTTTGTTCTAATAACCTGGCATTCCATGATGCTCACCTTCCCAACATGACCGCTGAAAATAAAATGGGTGCATTAGCAAATGTGGTGGAGAAAGCTGATGGTGCCCCACTATCAAAAGATGCAGCGTCTGGGGTCTCAGAGGCTTGAAGATAAACAGGTAGCCTCACCTGCCACAAAGCCTCTGATTGGTCTCCTTCCGTCACCACTGTGGTATAGGGCAGTCCTCTGGCGTGGGCAGCCAAGAGTCAAAACCATCAGGACAGGCATAAAACCGAAGTCAGCTGTCGTATTTCCCCAAATCCTGTGTTTTATTACAAACATCTCTCCAGAGATACGAAAAATTGATTTTTATGATCAGATGACTGGTTCATGCTTTGTCCAAGCTTTATTCGTTTTGTTCTGGAGACGCTGGTAATGAGCCCGTTTGCTTGCCGCTCCCTACGGCTGCACTGCTTCAGCTGCACAACAGTCCGATTCGCAGACAGGTGTGGGTGTGCCTTCCCTGCGCAGGACGTGGAGTGGGCTTCAGAGATGAGCCAGACCCAGACCTCATTCTCAGAGAGGCCAGGTCCTTGACCACCGCAGTCGCTTCTTGGGGGCAGGGTTTGGGCTACTTACTTTTTCCATTTGGCTGAAATACCAGCCCTCCTCTCCGAAGTTACTGGTTAAAATTGATGAGTGTGTTCTTTGTGGCACCTAGGGAAGGCGTGGACTAGCACAGCTGTTCAGAACCCATCAGTCATCCACACACACCTCTGACTGTCAGGGTTTGGTGATATTTCACCCCTAGGGCAGTTTGCAGAGAGGCTTCAGAGATTAAGATCCTCAATCTGTAGGCCGCAGACCACGCCTGAGAGTTCGCACAGTGGAAAGCTAGCCAAGTGCTCCCATGTGCTCCCCCGTATTAAATGCTGGACGTAACGCCCCAGCATGACAGAAATGGAGAGCAGTTACCACATAGAGTCAAACTGCGATTGTTGGCGGTCACGTTCATTCTGACTCACGGCAACCCTGCAGGACAAAGTAGAACTGTCCCCAGAGGGGTTTCTAGGCTGGAATCTTTATGGGCATCAACTGCCAGGTCTTCTCCCACGGAGCGGCTGGTGGGTTTGAAATGCTGACCTTTTGGTTCACAGCCCACCCTGTGACCATGGCACGACCAGGGCCCTCTAGAGAACACTAGCTACTGTAAGTGTCTCTGGCTTGATCCAGGGAGACAGTTGAATGATGAGCAAATTAAGCTTGCCCCTCAACCTCCTCATCTGTGAAATCATTGGTCTTAGAAGAAGTTGACCCCAATGCTCCATAGAAGCGAGGATGGTGCTTGGACACAGCACCAGGGAAGGGCAGCTCCCACAAGGGACATTGTATTTGATGAAATAAAAGGTCAGTAAAAACAAGGGAAGTTCTCAGTGAGATAGACTGATGGAGTGGCTACAAGAATGGACTCCAAGGTTCTAAAAATCCTGAAGATTATTCAGGACTGGGCTGCATTTCAATCTGTTATACATGGGATCTCCATGAGGCAGACCCAACAAACAGCACCTACTAAGAGGGCTTTGCTAGAATTAAATGAGATTGCAAATTTGGTGTATCGAAAGGAGCCCATAGTAGGTGTGCATTTTACTAGAAGAGGGAAAACCAAACCATTTTTATGTAGTTTCTTTGTCATTGTTTTCTAGTGTATTTTTGTGAGAGTTATTCTCTTGTGCCCTGGCTTCTTTCGGGGTGTTATTGTATGATCAGGCCCCGCCTTGCCTGTGCTGGGTGACAGTGAGTCGCAGTGGTTGGCACTGCTGCGTGCCAGGGGCCCGGGCTCCTGCACTCGGGCAGCCATCCCACCGGTGCTGGACCGCTGAGTCACTTGCAGTGATGAGTAGTACATTCCCTCCCCCCAAACCAGCCAGTCTGTGTGTTACCAAGGCAGTTCTTTCTCCCGGCGGCCTCACTTATCCTGAAGAAGAGCTGTTTCCCTGCGATTTCTTGGCTGTAATATTTATGGAAGTAGATTTCCAGATCTTTCTTCGGTGGTGGTGCTACTGGATAAAATCAAACCATTAGGTTCGTAACCCAGCACAAGCCATTGACCACCCGGGAACCTGCGGCAGTCCCTTACTTGTACAGGCTGCTTCATCTGTGCCTCCATTGTCTAGTGTGCTAAATGGAAATAAATGTCTGTCTGGGAGAAAGGGGCGCTGTGTGGCTCAGGGAAGCAATGTAGGCAGGCACTTGGGGCAGGGCTTGGCACTTGTGAGCGCTCCTTTTAAGTAAGCATAACTTTTTAAGCCCTGTTTTGGCTTCTCTTCAAACTTGATGCAAGCTGGGGTTCCGTGACGGCTTTTAGAGGTTTCCGGCATCACCGACTGTGTGAAGGGCCGATTTCCCTGCTCTCTCACTAGCACACACAAGTTCCTCCATATTTAACAGCTTGGCATGACCTGACTCGCTTTTGCTCACTCCCCTTAACATTCAGACCTCATCTGCCCAAAGCTGCGATTCCTGGAGGCTATGTATGAATCCATTTTTCTTTAGCCCGAGGTCCCTAAATGGTGTCCCACCAGATTGAAATGTAAGCTGGTTCTTTGAAATTCAAAAGCCCTGTGTATTTTCTTCCTACTGCTACTGCAGCAGACTGTCCATTTCTTCACCCCCCCTCCCCCCCCCCTGTAAAGCAAGCCAATACTTAGCTGTAGGAAAATCTCTTTCCCATGAAACCTCCCTCCTCCATAGAAAAAAAATGGTCAGGGTGACGATGTGGTCTGGTTTTCCCAGTTTGTACTTGTTACCCTGGTGTCGTTAGTCACAGTGCCGTTCACACTCAAAAGTGGCCAAGTTTGTGATGGAAATACCACATTGGTTAAGGATGGAGCCACACAGGGTAGAGCTGTCAATAAGTTGTATACCTGCAAACAGCTGGATGATAGCTATGTGTACAACAAGGGAGTAGCAGCTGAGGCTGTTTATGTACAACCAAGTACCTCAAGGGATTTGTTGTGGGGGCTTTGGGGATTTTTATTGTTTATTGTTTTGGGGTGGTGGTGGTTTAGGATCATGATTTTATGAGGCATTTCAGTTATATTATATTTAGTGTTTCGGTTCTACCTCCGAATTCTTTAAAAGCTTACAAGTAGCCTCCAAAGTCGCTAGTCACGTGTCGCAACAAAGGAGAGAGAGCCAGGGGGGGAGAGCGATGGAATGGGTAGCTAATGACCCCCATGAACAACAGCCTCCTTTGTCAGGAGACCAGAATTGAATGGTGCCCAGCCACTACCTCTGAGCATTTTCATCAAAAACTCTGGGCAAGAATCCTGATCAAAAGGGGGGAAATGCAGAACAGAATTTCAAAAACTCGTTGACTCTCAAACTTTTCTGGAGCCACAAGCCTGGAAGATCCCCTGAAACTATTGCCCCAAGATAGCCATTAAACCTTAAACCAGAAAGAATGCCCTTTGAAAGCTTCTTAAACCCAAACAAAGGTATACCTTAACTAATGAAAGATATCTATCTACCTTGAGCCTATGCTCTTGTAAGAACTCTCTGTCGGAATCAAAAGGAGCTCTGATGGCTTCCAAAAGCTTAGGTTGGCTAAGCTGAAAGTTAGGGGTCCAAACTCACCAGCTGCTCCTAAGGGGAAAGACAAGAGGAAAGGGTCCACTCTCAGGGACCCTGCAGCACAGGTGGGCATCTTCCACTTGTAAAAGTCACTCTTTGTTCAGGAACCCTCAGGCTACTGTGAGTTGGATGACTTGATAGGGCAGTGGGTTGGGTTGGGTTTTTATGTGGGATCAGAGTGACAGCAGCACACCCATGGGACATTTAGATAGGAACCTAAGAGGACAGTGAGTGTATGTTAACGAGTGAGGAGCAACTCTGAAAAGAGGGTGAGATGTTTGCTCAACTGGAGGAATGCAGCCCATGCCACTGAGGTGCGCATGTAGAAATGTTGGTTTGGTGTCTTGTCTTGCTATGTGTATTCTCAGCAGTGAGAGAGAGAGAGAGAGAGAGAGAGAGAGAGAGAGAGAGAGAGAGAGAGAGAGAGAGAGAGAGAGAGAGAGTGTGTGTGTGTGTGTGTGTGTGTTTTAAGTGATCTAGTTTGAATGATAAATTATCTTGTCATCTAGTCACAGGGAGGATCCCTGGTGGCGTAGTGGTTATGCATTGGGCTGCTAACCACAAAGTCAGTAGTTTGAAACCACCAGCCACGCCGAGGAAGAAAGACAGGGCTTTCTACTCCCGTTAGAGTTACGGTCTCGGAAGCCCACAGGAGCAATTTTACCCTCTCACCTTCAGGGTCACAGTGAGTCACTCGACGTGGTGGCAGGGAGTTTGAGTCCTATGGGCTCCCTTACAAGCTACTGCCTCACTACGTGCTCCGTCACAACTGGCCTGAGCAGCCATATCTTGGTTTCCATCCATATTCCAGCAAATGTTTCCACCATTTTACTTTCATCAAGCCTAACTGCGGAGTTCTCCAGACGGTGCAGCCACTGTTGAGTCGGCATTGACTCAGTAGGCAGTCACTCATGTTTACCCATTGATCACTCTCTTCTCCCAGAATAGCTTGCTGGTACCAGTCTGTCAGTGGCCTTCTCTCGTGTTTTCAAAGTTGCTCTTTGTCTTTCAAGTAAATAAGTGACTATGGTAGATTATAAAGTGATACATAGATATATTTTGCACATCACCGCATGTGCAGCATTCTTCATTTCTCAACACTTGCGATTTTTAAAGTAATATCTTTCAAACTTCATCTTTGAAAGTAAACCTCTTTTTTGTTAGGACTGTCGACACTCACTGCTTTTGCCATTATCCAACAGAAAAGTTAATCCTGTTCATAAAGACACCACCCCCCCCAAGCCCCCTGCAAGCAGCTCAGAGCTGCGTGGACAGTAGTAGGGACTAGCGTCCGTGAATGACTCCTGCCCCACGGTTGGTTGCACACAGAGTTTTGTTCATCAAATGAAAGCTGATCAATATGGAAGCTTCTGTGTTGGACCAAGAAACACCAGCCAGCAACAAGCCCTGGCTTCTGGGTGATGATAACCTTTTGTAGCTAAGTAACTATTTTAACTTCAGCTGTGTGGCATCTACAAACCCACCCTTTCCCCCAAACAAGTCCCTTCCCTCCTGGGATAATGTGCACAGGGCTTTGAGGAAAAAGAAATGTTTGGGAAAGGACCCTGCTGGCCGACTGGTGTAGAGTCTGCACGTGGATTCTCACGGGAAGATGTGTTTTTCTGTTTGTTTTAACTAGGCGACTTTCGGATGGTGGTTGGCGAGGATAAGACAAAAGTGTTGAATATTGTGAAGCCCAACATAGTTCACTTTCGTTGGCTGTATGGCAGCATACTGCAGGAGAACCCCCAAGTGGTGTATAAAATGCATCACGGCAGACTAGAGGTAAACTACGTGGATACTAACGTGCACTCTTCCCAAAGCGGGATCTCCTTTCAGGGGAAAAGAGAAGGGCAAGGCAGGGCGGATAGCGTGGTAACGTTTATAAGAAGGTAAGTCAGAAAATAGTGTCGCGAGGATTCCAGTTCGCGTGCACACACACGATGTGTTCTAAACTAAACATGTTTAAACATGTCTCTGCCATCAGTTGAAGGCTAGACACGTTCTCTCAGTAATCTACTTGTCTTGGTCTCATTAGTGGGACTTCAGAACAGAAGGTCGATGCAGACAGTGGCTGCTGAGGGGACCTGATGGACCAGTGTGGTTCAAGGGAGAGGTCGGCTCAGATTATGGCAGCGGTTTGGGGGATTCTTCAGGAGTAACCTTCATAGATTTTTCTCAGAGAACACAGGGCAAGCGTGGGGCTTGTAATGAAATAGTTTCAAGAAAACTACATAAGTGAAAGAAAGACCAGTAATTTATTTCTGTCACAATACATCTGCTCATTCTTCAAAGCTAGTCAAGGGCTGCACTACCCTGTTTCCCCCAAAATAAGACAGTGTCTTATATTAATTTTTGTTCCCAAAGATGCACTAGGTCTTATTTTCAGGGGATGTCTTATTTTTCCATGAAGAAAAATACGGTACACATTTATTGTGTATCTCGCACTTCCTGTCTGCTCCGGCTGCGCTGAGGCCAACAGTGAGCTGTGCAGCAGCGCCCACCACTATGGTCCAGAGTCCAGAGTTACGGTAGCTTTGGGGGCCTTATTTTCGGGGAGGTCTTATTTGGGGGGATGCCTTCTATTTCAGCGAGAGGGAAAACTGTAAGTAGGTCTTACTTTCGGGGGAACAGGGTACTTACCCAATCCACCCTACAGCCCTGGGCTTGCCCCTCCAGTTCTTTTTGTTCCCAACACAGAAGGAACCATGATTTGAGTCCCTCGGGGATGCACCTGCTGTGTGTGTGAATTGTTCATTGAAGAGCCTCAAATTCTTTGGGGAAAGGTTAGAGAGAGGGAACCCTGCCTTCAGAAGTGAGTACACCTCCGGGAAGGCTGTGTTGAGACACAGTAGCTTCACATTATGATATTTTTGTTTAATAAAGGTTTCTGTGGTTCTGTAATGATACTTTTTGACTTATCCTTGTCTGTACAAAAAGGGAGGGTTGTATGTATGCCCCTCTATAACATGCTAAATGGCAGTACAAGAAGCTAACTCTGCCTTTGAGGAAGGGAACTGGAGGGGGCCCATCAAAAATGGGTGAAACAGACCCTCAGATGATCTTCTTTCCAGCGTGGGCTGTTTTCTTGGGAGAGCCCACGTGCCAGCATCTATCTCTATGTCAGTATTTCTCCAGACAGACAACTCCTCCAGGCTAGAGGGCAGGAAGAAAGAGCAGGCCTCGCTGCCAACTCCCGAGAAGCTGAGTAAGAGCAAAGGCTGGGAAATTCATTGAACCAGGAAAAACAGTGTACCCACATACCTCACCCGAGCTTATAGAAACCTACTTGGTTTCTAATCCGTTTCTTTTCCCGGCAAAACTCACAAAAACAAGATTAATGAACTGAACCTTGATCCCCAGCCTTGCAGCTGCTCTTGAGGCTGTAGCTGGGACCCATCACCTCCCTCCTTTACCACCCATTCTAGATTCCCCTCACCTTAGCCAGCACTTCTGCTGGTCTAGGTGAGGTGGCCTGAGCCTCATCTCTAAGGCATCTCAGATCCTGGTCACCATGCTCATGTGATGCTGTGGCTACTGCCCTAGCCTCTTCCCCTGCAGAATGGGGTGAGGGTGTACTGCTAAGAAAGGTGTGCAGCAGTGCTACATCCCTATGAGCAGGGTCAGTCACTCGCCAGTAGGTTGACTCCTTTCCATGTCTGATGGTCTCTGGCATGGGATTCTAAAGTGACTGAATGGCAGGCATCGCTTAAACCCTAAGGAAATGCCTACTCTGTCCCCTGGTGAAAACATTCCTTCTCTGGAAACTAGAACCTAAAGTTGCAGGCATGGGAAATATTCCAAGTGAGTCCTGGAAGTGCTAATGAGTAAGGGTGCTTTCCCTCCTACCCCTTGGTTCTTAAACCCAAAGGTATTCTCCCCTTTGGGAACACAGTGCCATAGAATGTCAGTAACGTAGGCCAGAGCCCCTCTCCTTGAGGGTGATAGCCCGTCTTCACACAGCATCTTCTCCAAGCAGGGCCCTCAGCTGTTCGTACAAGGCTCTGTCGCAGAAGTTCTCAACAACAACCGTGTTGGCACTTGAGACCAGATCCCCCTTTGCTGTGGGAGGGCTGGCTTCTGCATATGTACTACCCCCCACCCATTAGATGGCCAGTAGCAATCTCCCCACTCAACTTCTAACAACCTAGAATGTCTCCAGGCATTACCAAATGGCCCACGGGGGGCAAAAATTGTCCCTTTTGAGAACCACTGCTCTACAGGCCAGCAGTTTGGAACAGTGGTGCCATGGTCCCGTGACTCTTGATACACCTCTCTGCTCTGAAGTGGGCCCCATATATGATGTGTGCAACGCACAGGTCAGTGAGCCAGCCCTTCTCTAAGCCCTTGTACAGTGGTGCTGGCTAAGAAAGGCAAACCCTACTCAATACGGATCACTTCCAAATTACTGTAACAAGGACACAATTCAATCCCAACAACCTCCAGGCCAGGCACAAAGGATCCTCTTTGTAACCATCAGCATGAACTGGCTGCCAGGGCAGCAGTATGGAGATTGTGGGGTCTAGACTTCCTGATTATGCAGCCCCTGTATGCCCTCTGGTCTTGCCCATGTCCAATCCTGGTGTGCCTCTTCTATCAAACAGTGAATTGCTATCCAGCCTCTGATAGAGCCCAGTGCATGATGGGAGTTATACTGCATGGCCATTTGTGGTCCCATTAGCATCTCTCCCTCCACCAGGGCCCAACACTCACTCGGCAGACGATTTTCACAGCACTGCACGTCATGGCCTTGCTCCAGAACCCACCCTAAGTTCCACCAGGACTGCTTCCGCCTCTGCATATCCCTCTAGTCCCCTGGACTCTGCAAGATCCAGTAGTCCACGCGCAAGGCTGCTTACACAGTGCTGACTCTGTTGCAGTGCTTCCCTGCTCTGTGACGTGCCTCTTGCAAAACCGAAATCCTTCTGTACGCTTGGTACATGAGTGTGAGCATTACTGCTCGTGGTAGAAAATGCTGCCTTCTGAGGTAAGGAGAACAGTCAGGCTTTCTGCATCTTTTTCACTGGTGAGAGCTGTGAGACACAGTCACTTTACCCTGGCTTTGGAAGGCTGTCCCAGCAGGTTCCAGGCTACTCAGCCCCTAGAAACATCACTGACGTGGGAAAACTTCATAGAATTCATCTCCTACCTTCCAAGAGTCCATGTGTCTTTCCAAGGCCTCCATTTTACTTGGCCTTGTTGTCCACCAGGTGACAGGAACAATGTGCTTGATACAGTGGACCAATGTGATACTATACAGAATGCCCAACTAGTCCAATTTCTCTCGAAGCCAGGGTTAGCATAACCCTGTGGTAAGATCGTAAGAGAGACTGTTACTTGCCCCCCCCATGAACGTGAACCCCTCTTCCTTCTTACTAGGAATAGAAAGGGTGCATTCGCCTGGTCTGAGGCTCCATCATACATTCGCTCTAACACATTCACCACATCTGGCACAAGAGATGCAGTTGGGGCTACCGCTCCACCCTAATCTTCCAGGACTCATTTGGCTTTTCTAAGGGCCAGGCTGGTAAGTTTACTGGAAATATGAAACCATCTCCCCTACAGTCTCTAGGTCTCTGGTCACACTCATCTCCGCCTTTCCTCCTAGACTCGAATGCTCTTTTCTTTACTCTTGGCCCGAGAGCCAGAGTGGCACCGTCAGAGGTTTCCCACACTGACAGGTTCGTAATCCCATTTTAGTGTTGGCTTTTTAGGACCTCTCCCTGCTAGTAAGTCTGTGCTGGCCCATAGAAACCCCTGTGGGTTTGCGAGACCATAACTGTTTACAGAAGTAGAAAGCCCAATCTGCCTCCCGAGGAGCTGTTGGTGGTATTGAACTGCCAACCATACAGATCACAGCCCATTGGGTAGCCATTACACCAGTTGGCACTAGATCTGGCTAGACAGATTTAAAACAAAGGCTTCATCTGACCCTGTGATGGCACTCTGGAGCCAGAAGGCACCAACTAGGTTGCCCCCTACTTCGGACAAAGAGGCCAATCTCTTATGTTCCCCAGTTCCCAGTCGACAGTTCTCAAAGGGACGTGGTCAACTTCCCCAGCAGCCCGTGAAATGTGTGTCTTGGTCTTAAAGGCAGGATCTGGGTGGTGTACCTAAGCATCCATTATCATGACCATGTTTGCATTTTTTATCAGCTTTATGAACTATGAATCACTTACCTTAAAATTTACTGTTTTGAAGTTACAATTCAGTGGATTTTAGCATATTCACAAAGTTGAACAAATATCACAACATAATTTAAGAACATTTCCTAAAAGAAGATGTGTGCCCATTGCTAGTCCTTCCCCATCTCTTTCTTCCCTCAAGCCCTTGGCAACCACTAGCCTGTTTCTCTCTCTCTCTCTCTCTCTCTCTCTCTCTCTGGATGTGTCTATTCTGGACAGTTCATATAAAAGGAACTATATAATATGTAACCTTTCCATAAATGTTTTAAAATGTAACTTGATTCTCATGGTTTAACTTGGTGGTGTCATCTTCATGCTTGAATGAGCATTAGAAAATAAGAATTTAGTATTAAATTTGAGCACGTCACCAAATATTTTGTCTTCAGGCACATACTTTGAAGTTAAAATTTCAGAACATTCTTTTATTTAAAAGAAAACAGTAGCAGATACTATTTAATAATTGCTCGTGTTAGTCAAGGCCTCTGAGCATCTAAAATTCCTAGGAAGAACTCTGGTGGCTTAGTGGGTTGCTCATTGAGCTGTCGACCACAAGATCTGTGGTTTGAATCTAATCTTACTCTAAGGGAGAAAGATGAGACTGTCCACCCCTATAAAGATTTAAAATCTTGGAAACCCCAAAGACTAGTTCTATTCTCTCCTGTAGGGTCGCTATGAGTTAAGAGTCAACTTGATGGCAGTGACTTTGGTTTTTGTTTGAAAATTGCTAGAAGCTTTATCAGTACAGCAGGACTGAAATATGAGCTTCTTTTTGGCTAATCTCAATTCAAAAAACAAACTCAAATATGCTTGATACAGTTGATGGATGCATTGTTATAAGAGCCCCCAATAAAACGATCTTTTAATTATAAAGAAACACAGTGCTATCAAAACGATTCCAACTCCTAACAAGCCTGCAGGACAAGAGTAGAACCAGTAGAGCCAGGGCTCCCAAGGCTGTGCGTTTGACAGCATCGGACACTCTAGACTGGCGGAGTCCACATTCCAGCCTTCTGCTTACTAGACTTCATAACTGTGCCACCAGGTCTCCTGGCAAATCTTAATAGATGGTCCCAGAACATGAGTTCATAAATGTCATCTCTAAGATACGTTACAGAAGAACCTATAATTATTTGTATCAATTATTGCAAGGGGAAGCCAGCCCCTAGCACATCATCACGGGTCCAGTAGGCGCAATTGTACAGCGATAATAAGTAAAGATTATAGTAAAGTCATAGCATGAGAGACAGAAGAGAGATTGAAGCAATGGAGCCAGACACATTTCGTGGTAGCATGCTCAACTCCTGGACGGCCATGATCTTACCAGCCAGGTCTGCGCACAGCATGGGCCGAGGCGAGGTGGGGCAGGGACCCGGCAGGATGCTCTAGGACCCCGTTTATTGCTAACCAAGAGTTTTATCTACTTAGGGGGTCATGATTACAGGTAACCACGCATCACAGGAAGGGGCAGTACACTAGGCTTAAGTGTGGCAGGAAGGGGATGAGCTAGGGGTGTACACATGATAGGAAGGGGAGGAACTAGAGGTATACATGTGACAGGAAGGGCGGCTCCTAGATTCATGATGGCGGCCTAACCTTGGTCACCCTTGGGTGGGCTTGACCTCTCTGGGGTCACCTATAAGGAAACTGTCGGCTACTATCCTTATCAGAAGGGAGTGCATCCTACTTGTTGTGGGGTAAACAGTGGTGACTGCTTGCACTAGGTGACTGATAACCCTTAAGGAGAATGACCCCTGATCTACTCCTGATGACCTCCACGTGTATGTCATTCGCAAGCAGCTAAATTTGGCATAAATTTGGGGGAGACAACTTGGGAGAAATCCTTCTGTTTCCCACAGATTATATAGTCAGAGGATGGAGCTTCTGGGTATAGAACCATCCACACGACAGGCATTAAACACCCTGGTAGGGAACAGCCCTCTAACCTCAGAATCACTAAATAAATTATTCCTTTTCTTTTTAAACAGTTTTGTTGGCACATAATTCAAATATCAAACAATTCAATAGTTCAATCATATTAAAGTGACGTGCAGTCATTGCTGCAATCAGTTTTAGAGCATTTCTTCTTTCTTGTGTTGTTATTATCTCATTTCTCCCAACCTCCCCTGCCACCCCCGCGCCCCCAGGAAACAATCTAGTGACTGTCTCTATAGATTTACCTATCTTAGATTTCATATACAGAAAAACATACAAAACAACCAACAACCCAGTAAATCGGGGAAAAACAAAACTAGGATTTAAAATGGGTCCAAAAGGAGATCAAATGATGAGGTGTTAAATTTTAACGGAGCGTCTTTGGCGGTAGCCTGCTTCCCAGTGCGCTCGGCATGGTAGTGAGGCTGCTCACACCCAGACCTGTGGCCACGGGCCACCCACGGGAGGCATGATCCTCATATAGTTCACCCTCACTCTGTTACACTGAAGCAGCTTTTAAATGGGTTAGAAGGGCGAGCAAATGACAAGATACTATTTACTAATTACTCTTTACTAATATTTCAACCTGACCCTACCTGCCAGAACTGACTTTTATTGCTCTGTCAGATAACAAAGTTATTCACACCCCTCGACTGTGGTCAGAGGGCATTCACCTGAGGTTTCATCCATGTGTGGACCCTGCAAATGGATTTTGGGCTTCCACTGCTGTCCATAACCTTCTGAGTACCAGGTGTTCACAATATAAGGTTTAATACCACACTCCCGCTTTGGAATTTAGATCATATTATTTAAAATCCTTGGATCACACAGGCTAGTGTACTTCTTCCATGTGCTCAGTTGGTGCCTCGAATTCCTGTTCTTTACAGAGATTTTTATAGACAAAACTAGAAATGTGGATGTTAGTATTAATAAAATAAAATAATAAAATATTAATTAAAAACTGATAGAATAAGTGAATTCTAATTATTAAGAAAGTTACTCATCTTTGGAAAATCTGAACTGAAAATATAAAGATGTTCATTTGTTTATTTCTTTTCTTGCTATTCTCTTAGTTGAAATGAAAGCTTAAACATTTGTTAAGAAAATATAAGGAAACATCTTACTTTGGAAAATCACTCAATGTTGAGGGCAGCTGGTTTACAACTGATTCCCAGTTCAGCATTCAGTCAATATGTGCAGAATTTTTTTCTGTGTAGAAATGTAATTCCATGTAATAAAATTAGACACTAGCGTCTGCTCTGCAGATAATTTTTTATTCAAATATTTCCAAGTTTACTTGGATATTTTTATAATTGTTTCATTTCTGAACTTATCTTTTACCTTGCTATTTTTGAATACTTTGAGAACAGAAACCACTGGTGCAGCTCACTCCTCTTTAATAAACAATGGCAGCTTCGTTTTATCAATTCAGTTGTTCATTCTTGTATTCTACTAGACCCGCCTATGGCCCAGCGACTAAAAAATGAGTACGGTTAAGACTTTGGCATCAGTTTATTCTTACTGCAGTTTATGACACACAGCGTGGTATTTTAAAGACCCGAGGGCAGGAGACACAAAGTCAAATGCCACTCTCGCACTGCTAATGGTCCTGGGCAGCTTATGGTTTTCCATCAAAGTGGGAGGGATCATGTGAGCCATGAGGCCTTGGTGCACGTTAGCTGCAGCCCCGCTGGATGTAAGACAAAATGGAGATGTTAAATGTCAGAAGTTCAACCTTGAAAGAGGCTTTTCTTTTCTTTGGGTAGAAAGTGGATATTATAGAGAGAGAATGGTCTTTTTGAAAGGATTGAAAACCCAATCCCTTATCCTGAAGCACTGTTTCGAAAGGAGAGCGGAAGAAAGCACCTCCTTACCCGGCCGCACAGTACAAGGTTGGGGGGTGGGGGAGGCTCTGTGGTGTTGATGTGATTTTCAAGAGAAGCCATTGTGTCTTGAAGTATTTATGAAATTCGGTGCACGCAGACATGATCTTTTTTTCTCCCCCTCCAGCTCGATAAAAGCCCAGAAGGACAGTTTGCTCAGCTAATGGCACTACCCAAAACCTTACAGCAACAAATAAACCACATTATGGACCCTCCTGGGAGAAACAGAGATGTAGAAGAAACCTTATTCAAACTCGCCAATGATCCCGACTGTTCCGAGGTGGTGCGACTCGGTATGTGTGTGCATATGCGGCCCGGCAATGGCAGACCTTGGCATGGAGACCGCCTTATGCTTCCTGGCCTCGTGGAAGGCACCTGCAATCTGGGGTTGTCCCATGTCACTTGTTTGAAGGAAGAAGGGAGAGAGAGTTCTGTCCTTTGGGTCCTAAGAGCATAAGCCAAAAACAAGGTTACTTAAAAGACATGCCTCTGCTTGCCCTGGCAGTCTAAGAGGGAAGGAGACGTTCAATATGTGTATAGCGTGGAGAACCCCGCTTTCGGCTGGTGCCTGCTAGCAGTTCCAGGCCCGCACCCTTTTCCCCAGGGCCTCCCTCATGTTTATTTTTTTAAGTTGGATTCATCTCGGCAGAGGCCTGCTCCCCCAGGACCTGTTAGGAATGATTTATGAGTTCAGTCAGTGAAGAGGTCACTTTGAAGAGGGACCTGAGGCCCTCCCTCAGAGCCACATTCTTCCGCTTTCCTCCAGTAAACACTCACTGAGCTCTTCTGGGCCACAAGGGCCGCAGTGACCCTGAGGAAACCACAGCTGGACATTAGCTGCCATAGGCAGGCATCCCCTCTCTGTCTCAGAAACTAGCTCCAGATTTTCAAAGCAAGTATTTAGGTAGCCATATACCTATTCTGAAGACAAGCATATGTGACATACGTTGTCGGTTGGAGTTGAAACGTGCTCCTGTTGGCAGTGTGATGTCTGCCTCCTACATGCCGCTCCTCATCGAGAAGGAGTCCTGTGGGTGGGTCTGTTCTAAGAAGGAAAGTTGCTCTGAGACAGAAACATGGTTTTCTGGGTGTGTAGGGTGTGTGTGTGTGTGTGTGTGTGTGTGTGTGTGTGTGTGTGTGTGTGTGTGTGTGTGTGTACCACCACCACCACCACCCCCGTGCCCACCCCAGTTACACCATAGGGTCCCAAACTTTTTTGACCTACTGCCCCTTTTCAAAAATAACAAAGTTATACAGTGCCCCTCTGGCAATAAAGAACTTTTGTACTGTGGCCCATAATCCAGGATAAAGTGTAGGTCCCTGCAGCTCCATGACACCCCCACCCCACCCCTGACCACAAGACACTTCCACGATGCAGTATTACCCCTTTGGTTGAGAACCAGCAGTCTTAAAGGCACTATGGGGCGATCTTTCCCTCACCTCTGGGTTCCAGGGGAGGGTGTCTAATATGGTCCCTTGGCCAGGGCTGTGCATCTCCAGTCTCCTGACTCAGTCCTGGTATCCTTATCACTGTCACTGACACCAGGTAGACAAGCTTGTCAGCTTTCCTGGGTTGAACACTGAGCATGACTAATGTCTGGTTCTGCGTGACCTTGTTGTTTTCTGCTCACAGGCCTTTCAGCAATCGTGAGAGCCTCCAGTGTGAAACAAAGCACCAAGGGCATTTTTACAGCTGGTAAGAACTTGAGAGAGCCCCTGCCTAATATGCCTGCTGGGTCCAAGGCCTGCAACATACCTGGTTAAGACCAATCATAGCCCAGTCGGTATCTTTCCCCACCTTCTTGCCCGGACTCACCAGGGAAGCACTGGTCATTTGGTGAGAGTAGCAAAGGCTGTGTGGCTAGAAAAGCCATATTAAATAATCCACTGCAGTGCCTCTTCATTACATTCCTCCAAGCTGGGATGAATAGCAGACTTGTTTAGGCCTTTTCCACGTTAGAAAATCAATAGATGTTGCTGTTGGTACCCCCCGCCTCCCCTCTGGGTCGGCATTCCCTCCCCTTGCAACCTATAGTATTGAATTTAGAACCTTTGTATCAACTCTGTCAGTGTCCATCTGCTATGTTCGCCCCTTTTCTTACTAACCTACAAATCTGTCCTGTTAGGGTAAGTTCTTTCCCAGCTGTCTCTTCCCATTCTTCTGTGAATTACCCTTATATTTCTTGCATCTGCAAAAAAAATCTCTGCTTACCCACTGCCTAACACTTTGAGTTGATACTTGTGCTGGGTATAGACAAGAAATCACTTTCCTAGAGGATTCCCTTCCAAGTCCAGAACCTTTCTGATTCTTCATCCCTGTGTATGGTCTCACTTTCAGGTCCTCTGTCTTTCCCCCGGGGTCCCGAAGTTTCTCGTGGCATGCTTTGTAGAGAGTCTATTTGCATCTAGTACACTGCATTTCCAATGCCCTTTCAGCTTTGAAACTCATATTTCTCAATTCTGAGAAATTGTCTTACATGACTTCTGTGATATCCTCTCTTCTATTTCTGTTCTTTTCTGGAATTTGGTTTATTTCGACATTCTTAGAATGGTCCTTTGGTTTTGGTCTGCTTTCTGGGAAATTTCCTCAGCTTAATGTACAACCCTTATATTGAGTATGTCATTTCTGCTGTTACGCTTGCTCCCTTTCTCTCTGTTTTCAAAAGGTTCTCTTTTTTTTAAGCAAAATTTCATATTATCCTATTCTTATTATTCCTATATAGATGATAGTTTTCAGACATATCTCTTCATGATGTCTGTTCCCTCAACTTTTTTTCAGAAGAAGGGGGCTTTGCTTATTTCTGGTGATTGGTGGTTAGTTTTCTTTGGTTTGGTTTCTTTAGCACATTACCACTGTCCTCAAATGTTCTTGGCATCTAGTATTACAGGGACCCTCTATTTACCATCTCTGGAGGAGGGGTTGGGAGGGGTGGTAACCTCTTATTACACAGACCTCCAGCTCAGCCTTTCTTTCTGCCGTCACCTCCTCTTTCAAAAACTGCCAGGTCACACAACCTTTGGGGATCATTACTGACTGGGTAAATCAGGCTACTTCTTGGTTTACTTATCTTCTGGCTTAGCATTTGGTGTTCCTGAGTGTCCTGATAAGGAGCCTTGGCTGCAAAGAGGTTAAGTACTCAGTTGATAACCAGCAGGTTGACAGTTCCAAGCCCACTAGCCACTCTGAAGGACTGTGCCCGTAAAGGTTTGCAGCCTTGGCAACCGTCTAAGCCAGTTCTGGTCCGTCCTGTAGGCCCATGAGACAGAATCAGCACACAGCAGTGGGTTTGGTTTAGGGGCACCAAGTCTATCTCACACATCTATTTAGTATCCAGCTTCCAGAATTTGAATGCTGGTTTATGTCCTTGTTGGCTGATAGCTTTTAAAAATCCTTTTGCTGTCATTTTGTCAAGTTAGGGGACTTAGTAAAATACACTGTACGCATTCAATCTGTCATCTTTGAATAGTTACTGATCCTGTTTGTCTTCTTTTTTTTTTTTTTAGGACATGCATTTCTAAGCCATGTTCTGTTTTATTTACATGGATGGCTGTTTTAAAATGCTCATTATGGTTCTGTCTTATTTTTTACCTTTGATCTTAGCCAAAAGGCTGAGAAACATTTCTGCTGTCTGTTTCACTGATTTTGATTTTCTGTGCCCTCTGAGCTAAGTGATTTGAGAAGCACAAGGTCTTCAGAAGAAAAGAAAGATGCTTTCAAACTTAAATGGGTAGCATCTTCTATAAACCACAAGGCTGTTGGGTATAAGTGTTTGAACAAATCTTTCTACCTACAGGCATCTCTTTAACAACAAAGCTTAGGCTAAGCCAGTCCTCTTTCTGATCCTTTAGTTCTAAGAAGTATCTTTCGATATTTGTCAAATAACTTTTAAAGTTCTCTAGATTATAATTGAATTTTGATTTTTCTTTGGGAATTTACAAAGAGAAAAAAAAACAACAGATTAGGTTTAATCTGTGTGTGTGTGTGTGTGTGTGTGTGTGTGTGTGTGAGAGAGAGAGAGAGAGATTTCTCCCCTTTACAGACCGTTTGAGTACAACAGTTCTCAGCTTGTGGGTTGCGACTCCTTTGGGGTCAAACGACCCTTTCACAGGGGTCGCCCAATTCATAACAGTAGCAAAATGACAGTGATGAAGTAGCAATGAAAATAATGTTGTGATTGGGGGGTCACCACCACATGAGGAAGTGTGTGAAAGGGCCATGGCATGAGGAAGGTTGAGAACCACTGGTCTTAGTGCATACCCTGGTTTGTAGGTGTGTAGTTTTTTCTACATACCTCTACTCTGTGCCAGGCCTGTAATCTATGGCGGGCCTTTCAACCGTCAATGTTCAGAATGTTTCCAAGCCTCAGTGGCATTTATTTGTTTACGTCTACCCTTTGATCCTATGATTTCACTACTAGTAACTCAAGTATTCCAAATATAGAAAATTGTCATTTCACTTCCGTGTCACTCATGACACCATCAGTGATTTATGTATAAAGGACATTCTTCACCCCGGCATCACTCATGGTAGAGAAAGGCTGGTCCAGACCCCTGTATAGTAGGAGTTTGGCTAAATTAAGACAATGTTTTTGTTTGAAGCTGTGTTTTGACAGAAACTTTAAATGCAATTTAAGTCAGACCTGAAGTATTTTTGGTAAAAATGGCAAAATTATCCATTTCCCCCAGAATGCATCTTCTTTGGGAAATCTTGACCTAGGTATCTTCCCTTTCTGTTTCAGGGTAGCTCATCAGGGCACATGTGGCAAAGGGGGGGATCTAGTACCAGCCCTGACCCTGCCACTCACCAGCCATCCTTGGGCAAGTGACTTACCCTTTCTTAATCCTCATCTTTAAAATTGGATCAATAGTAGTCTCTGTTTCATGTGGTTAGTGCCAGATATGAAATAATTCACATTTATAAATCACGTGGTACAAGGTAACAGGCCAACAAATAGCAGGATTCCCTTCCCTCAGGGCCAAACACATGATAGCAGGTGGGGAGACCAGAGGAAATGTCCTGACCTCTCCTCAGCTGACCCTGTCACTACCTTGAACCCCACATTGACACTGTTGACCTCCCTCCCTACCTTGAACCCCACATTGACACTGTTGACCTCCCTCCCTTCCTCTCCACAGGTGGGCACGTTTCTGACCAGTTCATATTGTCATACTATTACTAGCTATTCATAAATAGCATGGCATAAAAGATTTGTGTGTGCATACACATGAGCACATTTACAAAGAACTGATGTACACTCTGTTCAGTGTAGACCGAGCCCATTGATCTTAACTGCTGTGTAGTGTTCTGTCATGCCGATATTCCACAGTGGAGTCATCTGTGACTCCAGGGGTAAAGAGCTGCCTATCCTGACTTGTCAGACTGCACATAGCAGTGCTGCCGTGCACACACATGCTTCTGCGTGCCTCCTGGCGCCTTGCTGGACAGGACCCACACTTAGAAGCAAAAAGCAGCTTGATTGGGTATTCGAGCTCCACTGACATTGTATTTGTCGCCATCCTTCCAGCCCTTGGACTCCTCAAATAACTGGCGTCTTTAGTTCTGTCTCTCTGTTTGACATCTATGGAGCGTCTCCCATGTGTTAGCCACTCACGCTGCAGCCGTGCCGGGATCAATGGCACAGAAGTAGCCCAACAAGAGGCCTTTTGGCCCGACCCTGGTCCTTTGGTTTCCGGATGCCAGGAGGGAGCAGAGGTGGGGTCACACTTCTCTCCGTCCCACAGCTCAGCTGTGTGGAGACCTACTCATCTGGACATCTTGGTCCCAAGGACAGAGCTGTCCTCCTCAGTCTTTGCAAAGATGCAGTCAGTGTCCAGGAGCACACGGGCCCCGAGCTCTTCCACCAGAGCTTCCCTGCCACCGAGAGCTCTGCGTTGCCCATGAGTATGTCTGCTTAGTCTGTGCTCTTCCTGGCTGGGCCTGTAAGAGGGAGAAGTGGCGCTGTGGTGGGTGGTTCCGGCTGTGAGTCTGTTTTGCGTGGTTGCAGCTCCCTTACCATCGCCTTTATGGGGGAGACGCTGCCCTGTGCTTGTTTTACGTCCTGCCTTCCTGTGCTAGAAGGAGTTGTTCGCACCTCACATGTTGGTAGATTGTGTAGCTGTGGTCACCATGTGTTGGAGCCCTGGTGGTGTAGTGGGATCCTGGTGAGCTGCTAGCTGCAAGGGCAGCGGCGAGCCCATCAGCCTCTGTCTGCTCCCGCACAGCATCTCATCCTCGGAACCCAGAGGGGCAGTTGTACTCTGATCTAGATGAGTCCCAATAGACTTGGTGTCACTGTATTTCATTTATGAAGGATGATGTTACTGCTTTTTAAAAGGTTTTTAGAGATCTATTCTAAAATATCTGTGGATGAAATGAGATGATGTCTGGGATTTATGTCAAAATAAGACATGGGGGGTGGGGGAATGAGGGAAGGGTACCCCCAAAAAAACAAACTCACAGCCATCCAGTCAATTCCTACTCCCAGCCACCCTGCAGGACAGAGTAGACTGCCATTGTGGGTTTCCAACACTGTGACTTTTACCGAAGCAGAAAGCCTTGCCTTTTACCTTGTGGCTAGCAGCCCAACACGTAACCACTGGGGCCTCCAGTGATGAGTACACTATGCCATTGTGCCTATTATCTTGTAAGTTTGAAATGTTCTCCAATAAACCCCCCCCACCCCAGTCATCTCGAGGCACTGAAAAGATCTTTAGTCCTGAATTGTGTCTTCACACATTCTTCGCACTTGCCAATAGAGGGCAGTGGGAACACCTCTCAGCACTGCAGTCCCCCACCGCACACCTTTCCCTTCTAAAGATGCCACCTCAGGTGAGGAGCATCCAGAGCCATTGAGGAGACCACCAAATGGGAAAGTAATGAACTCTTCCGATCCCTGGGGCGAGCTTGCCTCGGAAGCGGGAAGAAACACACTGCCGGCGCTCTGGTGTTTGGAAGAGGACGGTGTGAAGTCCAAGGGTGTGTGAGACCCCATACTGGACTCTCCATTTCTGCTGTGACTTGTGGCAGTCACCCCGTTCACCTGAGCTTTCACTTCACAGTGATAACTATGCCTGCCTCACCAGGTAGCCTAATAGTGTGAAAGCGTCTAACGACACCATGCCTGACCTTCCCTCTGTCGAAATCATTGCCTAACAGTTAACTCACTTTTTCTAGCCTCTTTCAAACATGCCTCTGCACCGTGCTATGCAAATATATAACCGTCATGTTCAAATGCTAGCTAGTTCTCCAGCTGGAGGAAACAGGCAAGGACAAGCTCTGCTTCCCCTCCTCCCAGCCCCTCGGGCCCACAGAGCCACCCTGCCACCCTCTGTTCTTCCACGTCCCCCAGGAAGTGGGCGCTGTCTTTCCGCCTTGGGTGGACTTCTCTCTGATGGCTCATCTGCAGGTGAGAAAAGCCCCAGGTCTTCAGCTGGGTAGCTGGTGTCACTCCTGGTTGTGGAAAGAAATGGTAGTCTGCTCGGTGCTGGGAACACCTTTAGCACTCAAAGACAGCTACCTCCAGGGAAACAGCCAACCAAAGGAGCCAGAAGACGGAGGTTTGAAGTTCCGGTTATTCACCTCTTGCAGTAGGGTAATTAACCACTGTGCTGCAAAACCCTCTCCTTCAGCTCACCACTGCCAAGCCCATTCCAACTCAAGGCGCCCCAGTAAGGCCGTGGGACTGCTCCTGGGGGGGGGGGAGGGACTCTACAACTGGAGGAGAAAGTCTCTCGCTCCTGCAAAGCGACAGGTGGTTTTGAACTGCTGACCTTGCGGTTAGCAGCCCAAGTGTGACCCCACCATGCCCTCGGGGCTTTTGGAGCCATTGACATTGAGCTCAGAAGGCGTGTTATAAACCTGGGTGGGTCTAACTCTAGTCGTAGAAAATATGGGGGCCAGACATCAAAATCCAGCCTGAGGATTGTGTAACATGACAGCATGTTTGCATGTGGTCTGACACTTGACATTTCCTGGCCCAGCACACATAGCCATGTTCACAGGTGAGTGCAGAAATGCTTCTGAAGCCTACCACTACTTTCTCTTTCCTTTAGTTCAGGAGGTGATATCTATAAAATAGCGCTGACTTCTCATAAACACCGGGCTGTTAATAGAATAGCAGCGCTTTCCTCAGGACTGGCAAGTGAGCAGAGCTGAGAGCAAACATTCACCACCGGCTCCCCGGGTATCCCTCCAGACATGCAGCAGACTCCTAGTCCGAGCTGTGTGCATCTGTGCTTCTAACCTGATTGGGGGACAATGGAAAGGTTTGGGTTCCGCAGTGGGAACAGGTAGATGGGAATGTGTGTGATTAAGTGAGCACAAACACGGTAATGGGGTGTATTTTGAAGGCAGAGGGAAGCACAGAAAGAACCTAGAAGATCAATAAGGTGAGAGAAAGGCGGTGGAGCTATTATTGCTGGGGAGCTGGCTGAGTACCTATTTTCATGCAAATCACTCACCTTGGCTCCCCCAGAGGTATTTCTGGAGTACACTATACTTCTTGTCTCTATGTTGATGTAAAAAACAGCATAGGTTCCTTACAAAAAATACCTTGGGGGAAGGCACCGATGGGAAAACATCAGATAGGCATTTTTGTGTAAAAGTAGTGCTGATGTGGGTGCAGCCAAATTAGGGCAGGTGAGCCTAGGTCCCAGGGACGCGCAGAAGAAATGCAAGCTCTCTTTGACTGGGGAATGACTGTTCTTGCTGATTGTGCTGGGGAGTAGTCAGAGCTAACTGGATTTCCAGCAGGGGAACCGTGGATGGTGGTCCGCTCCTTGAGGAGAGGGAAGGTGAATTTAATTTTGAAATCTTACCATATATTTCCTTACCTGACTTTCTGGTCAATCAGAATTCACCTATTTCCTTCACCAACTTCAAAAGATTCAATTTCACTAAAGCAAGACAGGCCTAGTCTTGTTCCTAAAAAGATCTGGCTTGCCAGACTACCAGGCCTTTCCAGAAATGCAGCCAAATGGATCTTTCTTTATCCTCTGTTCTGAGCTCTTGGAACTCCAACTCTTCTGTGTTCTGGTACCTTGGTATTTAAATAGGAATGCCCGATAATCATGTAGGTTTTTCTGGAGATGTGCCTATGTTTCTGACTTGCTGGAGATGAATTGGAAGAATTATCTTTTCTCCCAAATATCTGAACTAGAGAATGATGGGAAGGTAGAGACCGAGCCTCACGTTTGAGAATTTTTGACCTCAACATTGTGAGCTCCACAGTTGGTCAGATAAAGGAAGCTGGAAATGGACAGTCAACAGAAGAAATGCTTCAGAAGCCGTTTCTGAGTGTGCACGAGGTAATCCTGACTTCAGATACAAACCAGGATTCCTAATGAGTAAGACACTTTAGCTAAGGAAGATGAAAGAAGAATCGATGCATTTGAATCCCGATGCTGGCGAAGAGTGTTGAAGAGCCCCGTGTCCTCCGGAGACCAACCAGACCTGTCTTGGCAGAAGTACAGCCAGAGTGCTCCTTAGAGGCAGAGGGCCAGACTCCGCCTCACGTACTTTGGACTAGTCCCTGGATAGGGACATCATGCCTGCTCAAGTAGTGAGGCAGTGAAGGAGGAGGAGAAGGAGGAGGAGACCTTCGACAAGGTGGATTGACCCCGTGCCTTCATGGATGGCGAGGATGGCACAGGACCGGGCAGTGTTTCCTTCTATTGCACATGGGGTGCCGTGCGTCGGAACCCACTCAACAGCACCTCACAGTAGCAGTCTTAGAGCAATAAGCTTCTCTCAAGGTCAAAGGCCATGATAGTAAGACACAGAGTTACATCCCCCTCTTAGCAACCATCTTCCCTTCAAGGCACGTTCTAAATGGGTTCTAATTTGAGCGGAATTTCCAAATCTCTGTCCTTTTCTCTAGAAAGGAACAGAAAGCAAGAGGAAGCTTGATGCAAGCCAGGAGGAATTCTGTGGACTGTGAGCTCTGTGGGCAGGGACCACTCTGGAACTGTTGTTCATGTTGCTGTCCCAGGCAACAGTTCAATGTTATTGGTGTTCAGGAAATACTTGTTCATCGTGCGACTGCGTAAATGAAAGCTTAAATCCTCCGGACTCACTCACTGCATGCTGACTCATAGTGACCCTATAGGACAGGCTAGAACTGCCCTGTGGGCTTCCAAAGCTGTAACTCTATGGGAGTAGTAACCTCATCTTTCTCCCTGACTCATCTGGAAGCAAGAAGGCTTTCCATTGAAACAGGTCGTCTTAGATAAAGATTTTCTTTGACGTATCATGTTCCACAGGCAGCCCCCGTGTTGGGAAGGAGCTCTGTCCCAACGGTGCCTTTGGGTATTGTAGGTCCGTTGAAACAGGTACATGGGCTCTTCCTTGGCCTTACATTAGTGCCTTACACATACACACACACAGACTTGAAGTCTATTCTGTAATTTAAAAGCTACACAGGCATCAAGTAAAGGAGATTGTGCTGAAGAATTTGTTTCAAGTAGGGATTGGTTCAATCTCTTCAACATGAGGGCAACTGTAGATAACATTAAAGTGGAAATATGGAAGGTGGATTTTCATAACCTGCGGACTGCGTGGATACAGACTCACAGAGTTGATGTCTTCTCACCACATCACCCAGAAGCCCCCTCTGACTGTGGTCTTCGCCTGACAGGCCCACAGCACTCAGTGGGCCCACCCTGTTGTTGATAGATACTTGGGGTGTTTCCTACTTGGGAACCCTGCAGATCTGCTGCAGTGAGTGTTTTTGTGTGGGTCTCGAAGGATCCATGCACACGTTTTCTGTTGGTAAAGAGGTGGCGTGTCACTGAGTTGTGAAGTATGGTCAGCTGCAGTAGCTAGCACTGAAACGAGTTGTCAAACTGTAGTCAGTCTCCCCTGGCAGAATCCCCTGGCCTGTGCTGGGCCTGTCCACCTCTGCCACCTGGCCATCACATCACCTCGACCTCGGGTAACCCCTCTGGGTCACAGTAGAACTGTGCTCAGTAGTGTTTCCAGTGGCTGGTGTTTCAGAAGCAACGGCCATGCTTCCAAGATGCCTCTGGGTAGACTAGAACCTGCAGCTTTTTGGGTACCAGCCGTGCGTGTTAACCATTTGGACCGCCCAGGGACTGAGTCCCTCTGGCTAACTTTGATACTATGTGTCACATACCAGTTCTACACCTCTTCTTGTTCTATCAAATCACCTGTTTTTGTGTTGGGGAAGGCGGGAGATATGCACAAGCATGTCAGCTCAGCAGTTTCCACTCGTGTAATTCCGAGACTTGAGGACATTCTTCCAGTTACACGGCCCTCTCTCTGTCCTTTTCCAACTTAGCCCACCACTAGTAACATAAGCCCGTTATCCACTTGTGCGCCCCCTTCCTCCCACCATCTGTCTGCTTTTCTCTTATTAAACTCTTTGGGGGGGCCTCATACTAGGCCTTTATTGGATGTATGGCTTGGAAAATTCAGCTCCCCCTCTGGGAGTTGTTTTTTCACTCTCTTAAGGGTAAAAAGTTCTTAATTTAGGACACACTTTTGGTGTCCTTTAAAGAAACGGTTCCCACACCAACTTATTGGAGATGCCCTGCTCTGGTGGCGTAAGTGCTCCGTGCTTGTTGAAGTTGCCATTTTAAGGCAGAAGGCTCCTTCATTATGATCCTGTCAGATTTGCCACCTGAAAGGACCTGTAAGGACCCTGTGAGAATCTGCCTGATGGACACTCTACATCAGCTTGTCCTCCAATTCCAGGGGTGCAGACTGTGGGCCCTGGTTCTCACTGCCGTCCAGTCTGGGCCGTTCGTAGCAACCCTCTAGACCGGGGTGGAACTGCCCCGGTGGGTTTCTGCAGCTGTAACTCCTGTCAAGAGGGGAAGGCCCATCCCTAATCCAGTTCAACCTGGTCACTTTGCAGATGAGGACACTGAGACCCAGAAGGGGGTGCAGACTTTACGTGACCAGCTGGCCAAGAGTTAGGTGTCTGGTCTCCTGTTCCAGGGCTCTCCATGACGTGCTTCCTGGCGACGATCCATGGGAGAGGCTGTTTGTAGTCAAGACAGGTCATGTAGTCTATATGAAATGCCCATAAATAGGCAAATCCAGAGAGACAGACACAGCAGCTCGTGGTTGCCAGGGGCTTGAGGGAAGGGAGAGGTAGAGAGGAACTGGGTACAAGGTTTCTTCGGCGGGGGAGGGCGGTGGCGAGGGTAGGAGATGTTCTAAAATTACATTATGATATTTGTACAACTTTGTGAATATATTAAAACCCACTAGCAGCAAAGGCTAGCTGCGTGGTGATGCTCGTGTGCTTGTACGTAGTTATCTAAAGTGCTGCTCCCGGGAGGTGTCTTCCTCCAGCTCTGACTCAGTGCCCCGGGGCTGCTGGGTTGAACGCCCCCGGGTACAACTGCCTGGGTGCTCTCTGGTGTCTTGGCTGGTTCCGGCTGGAATTTTGAAAAGCACCTTACGTAATAACTTTCCAGTTGCAATGCTCCAACAGGGCAGCTCCCGGGAGACTGCACAGCGGGAGGCAAGGCAGGGAGCTCCTCGAGGGGTGCCACCCAGGCGGTGTCTGAGCCAGGAGCCAGGTGGATTGCAACCTGGCCACAGGGTCTAGAAGCGTCCGTTAATGCTTCTCCTGGTGCCCTGTGTCCGTCTGCTGCTGCTGCCTCTCCACAGGGTCTCCGTGGACTCGGCCGCTTACTAGGCATTCCCCCGACATCACTCACCCGCCAGTGCAAGGAGTCCCTAGCACAAATCCTCCGACCTTGTCTGAAGGCCGGGGAGGGGGGTGCAGTTTAGACTGCTCGTGTCTCACGATGGAGAACCACCACACCCGCAAACCACCGTCTAAGTGATCTCATTGTCAACACAAAGGGAGCCTGGTCCGTGAGGCCAGCTGTGGATATGACTCTTCTAGATGTGACCAGTAACGTGCCATCCATTTTGCCCCATTTTCCTTCTCTCCCGTCAGCCCCAGAGCAGACCTCTTCTGTGTGCTCCTGTGGTGGGGAGGTCCTGAAGGCACCTCTGCTCAGTCATGTCAGGGGCATGTACTCGTCCTGTACTGGGTGGCAGGCTACAGGGTAGAATAGGACAGAGGCCCTGTCCCCAAGGGGCTCACAGTCTAGGCAGCGGGACAGCAGGGTGAACTGGCAGACAGTGTCTGTGTGGAAAGTGCTATGATCAAGGTAAACCCAGGTGCCCCGGAGGAGCAGCATCGAAATTAGCCTGGAAGTCAAGAAAGTACTTCCGGGAGAAGGGACTTGGAAGGGTTTGGTGTCTCCCTGATGGAAAGTGGAGGGCGGAGCAACCTCGGTGGGCAGACAGCTGCGGTGCAGAAGTGCTGGACTGAGCGCGAGAAGGCAGGTACAGAAAGGGCACTCGGGCCCTTAGCTTGGTCCTGCTTTTCTTCTCTCCCTTCAAACCCAAGCGCCCCCAATATGTTCATAGCTCATTTACTCATCCCAGTCGCCCCAGTACTTTTGACATCCATGCCGCACGTTCAGTAGGTGCCTAAATGAGACTCATCCCTCCACATCGACCCCCAGAGCCCATGGGTAAACCTGAGGCCTTGAGCCCTGAGTGTCATCACCGCTGCCCCCCACCCGAAAGGTCAGAGCGAGTGGAATGGCGGTGTATGCACACAGCAAGCCTCCGTCGTCTGACCCCTTGTCTGCTCTCTCTCAGGCATGAAGAAGTCGGTGGTCTACAGCTCACTGAAACTATACAAAATGTGGAGAGGATGGCTGAGGAAAAGCTAATGCTGCTCTTATGTATGTTATATAGAGGTGAATAAAGTGGCGCTTTTTGACAGAACAGTGTTTGTTGCGTGATGGTGGAGGAGGAGGAGACAAGGCTGTGGCTAGGGCCTCTGGGAGAATGGTATGCAGTTTGCCAAGGTGGGGACCAGGAGGAGGAATGGGGTTCTCTGTGTTTGGGATCCGTGACCCAGGGGATGGGATGGTGGGCAGGCAAGTGGCTACACAAGCTTGGAATGTGGGACAGCAGCCACGGGCTCTGGTTCTAATGCACCAGGAGAAAGACTGCAGTGCCCCAGGAAGTCCTCAGAGTGGACAGAAGAGAGCCGAGGCGTATTACTCAGCCGGGAAGAGTGGTGACGTCTGAATGCAGCCCCCTCGAGGAAGTGCCTCAGTCAGCTACAGAAGGACCAGTGCTGTCTGATCTCACGTACCTGAAACTGGCAAACAAGCCAATGTTGATCAGCAACTTCTGATACTCTGGGTGAGTGGCACCCAGGATGAATGTCATCAGTGTCATCAATTATATGTACAAAATTGTTGAATTGGCAAGTATTTTGCACACATGACGTGTGTGTATGTGCCCACAATCATCTGGAAAACCTTTTCTCCCTCAAGAAGACAGCCAAGGACAGAGTGCCGAGGAGCACAGTATAGAGCAGTGGTTCTCAACCTGTGGGTCACGACCCCTTTGGGAGTCGAACAACCCTTTCACAGGGGTCGCCTGATTCATAACAGTAGCAAAATCGCAGTTATGAAGTAGCAGCGAAAATAATGTTGTGGTTGGGGGGTCACCACAACATGAGGAACTTATGAGAAAGGGTCGCGGCATGAAGAAGGTTGAGAGCCACTGGTATAGAGGGAGTGGGCACTGGTACAGAGGGAGTGGGCACATGAAGAAGGTTGAGAGCCACTGGTACAGAGGGAGTGGGTGCAGCTGGAGCGTGCTAGAACATTAAAAACTCTGATAAATCAGTAATAAAAAGACAATCTGAAAAAGTAAACCTAAAACAGTCTGATTTTAATATGGGCAAAGAATCTGAACAGACATTTCCCAAAAGGAGATATACCAATGGCCGACGAGTGTGCTGGAAGGGAGGTGGCTTGTCTTTCTGGATGCTCTTCGCAGGCGGGTTCTCCTTGGGCTTCTGTCACCATGCTGGGGGATATCTTTATGGCTGTCCATGCAGAGGCGAAGGAGCCAGCCAGTCTCCAAGTCCGGGTTTACATTACCTACCTGGCCCTGTCCACTTCGGCATTGTCTACCTCTGCACCTTGGCCACGTTCAGATTTTTCACATTGAAAAACGGAATGAAGCCAAATGAGTAGGGTTCTTGGTTAACCTAAGTCTTAAGTCAAAGACACTGATTATACTTAACTATAAAGTTCGTTGACATTGTCATTTAAATGCTTGGACCTGGTTTGATCTCTCTCATAGAAGATTGTACCTTTTTCTTTAATTTGTACATTCTGTACCCAT
Organism: Tenrec ecaudatus; assembly: GCF_050624435.1. Taxonomy (NCBI): domain Eukaryota; kingdom Metazoa; phylum Chordata; class Mammalia; order Afrosoricida; family Tenrecidae; genus Tenrec; species Tenrec ecaudatus. The sequence continues at coordinate 148,136,432 of NC_134534.1, read as the reverse complement.
CCCCCACCTATTGCCCTGGTTAGGTTCCAAAGACCAGGCTACGGTGGAAAAATTGACATGAAGCAAAAAGGATGACCTCCTGAGACTGCAAACCGGAAGGTGACCGCATCATGACATAGCTGCCACATCGCATTACCACCTCACTACATAATTGCCAAACACATCATTGTGTCACTGCCAAACCACGGAGGATGATGGTCCTGCTAAGTTGACACATAAACAACCATTACGGTCAGTGTTACTCTGACCTCATACCTGGTATTTGTTACTGCCAGACATAGGTACTTTTATTTAAGGCGCACACACATGCAAAACAAAGCATGAGTTTTTTCTATTAAAAGTTGTTTTCCATTAAAACTTTTCAACTGCCTAACTCGTGTAAATATAAAATGTGTGTGTGTGTGAAACAGGTAGTTTCGGCATGTGAACCTTACACTATGTGATGACGCAGTCAACACTCTTCTCAGTGAAAGCAACCCACGCGACCGTCTCCAAATCACATCTCCACCTGCTAGTAACTTGTCTAAAGAAAATGTATGAAAAGTTAATAAATAACAAGTAAAATAAAATTCAAAAAGAAAAGACAGGAAGGTGGGTGAGGGGAGACTCCGGGCAGTATAAGATAAAATGGTAATTTATAAACTATTAAGGGTTCATTGGGGAGGAGGGAGCAGGGAGGGAGGGGGAGGGGGGGAAGGAAAATGAGCTGATTCCAGGAACCCAAGTGGAAGGCGAAATTTGAGAATAACGAGGGCAACGAATGTATAAGGGTGCTTTACTCAATTGATGTATGTATGGATTGTGATAAGAGTTGTATGAGCCCCAATAAAATGATTTATTTTTAAAATGTATGCCTGGGTTTGATCAAGGACAATGTAACCAAGGGGAAATACTGAGAGTCAATTGAGGTCGAACATGACAATGGGACAGGAGGAGAGTAAAAAGAAATGAGAGGAAAGAACTAGGAGGCAGAAAACATTTACAGAAGTATAAATAATAGGCATGCATATGTGTAAATACATTAATATATAACAATAGGATATAAGTCTATGTACATATATTTAAATGTTAAGGATTAAGGTAGCAGACGGGCATTGGGTCTCGTCTCAAGTCCTCCCTCGATGCAAGAACACGTTCTAGTAACTGGTGTGGTAGTTACATAATTGGTTGTCAATTTGAGATTAAGAGTGAAAGGGTGGCCCTCCAGGCCTTGAGGACGATGTTTCTGCTCAGAGCAGCCAGTCCACAGAGTGGACCACATGGCCAGTCCCACTATGAGACACGACGTCCCTCACTGACCCATAGTCCTACAGCGGACAACACTGGAGACACAGAGTGGGAATTGCACCTGATCTGATCCTGCCACACCTGCAAAACACTAAGGGGGTACAACAGAACAGCAAGGAAATGGAGCGGCGAGGTCCCCAGGGAATGCTGAAGGTAGACTTTGGGGCCAGGGCAGGGTGCCCCAACAGACTGGACTGGAAAACACTCCTAAAGGCCAACAGTCCTGGAGCTAACTACAAGCTTTTCTTTCTTGTGTTTTGTTTTTTGTCATTGGTTTGTTGTATATTGTTGCTTGGGTTTGCTCTGTCTTGTTTTTGTGCATGTTATTATCTCTGCAGGTCTGTCTAAATAAGATAGCTGGGTGAACAATCTGGAGGAGAAAACAACGGGATCGACAGTTCCGGGGGGACATTGGAGAGGAGGAGGTTGGGGGAAAGGTAGTGATGTTAACAAACCTAGGGACAAGGGAACAACAAGTGATCCAAATTGGTGGTGAGGAGGGTGTAGGAGGCCTGTTAGGGTGTGATCAAGGGTAATGTAACCTAGAGGAATTACTGAAACCCAAATGAAGACTGAGCATGATAGTGGGACAAGAGGAAATAGAGGAAAGAACTAGGAGACAAAGGTCATTTATAGAGGTCTAAATAAAGTCATGTACATATGTAAATATATATGAGGATGGGGAAATAGATCTATGTGCATATATTTATAGGTTTAGTATTAAGGTAGCAGAAGGACATTGGGCCTCCACTCAAGTACTCCCTCAATGCAAGAATACTTCTATTAAATTGGCATTCTATGATGCTTGCTTTCCCTAAACAACCGCTGAAGACGAAGTGGGTGAATAAGTAAATGTGGTGAAGAAAGCTGATGGTGCCTGGCAATCAAAAGATATAACATCTGGGGTCTTAAAGGCTTAAAGGTAGACAAGTGGTCATCCACTGGAGATCCCCTTGCAGAGGCGTCTAGGAGAGGAGATGAGTCAGTCAGGGTGCGATGTAGCACCGATGAAAAATACAGCTTTCCTCTAGTTCCTAAATACTCCCCCCGCCCCACTATCATGATCCGAATTCTACCTTGCAAGTCTGGCTAGACCAGAGGATGTACACTGGTACAGATAGGAACTGGAAACTCAGGGACTCCAGGGTGGATGTTCCCTGCAGGACCAGTGGTGTGAGTGGCGATAGGGGGAGGGGGCGGGCAGGAGGGGGTGTGGTTGGGAGGTTGGAAAGGGGGAACCGATTACAAGGATCTATATATAACTTCCTCCCTGAGGGATGGACAACAGAAATGTGGGTGAAGGGAGACATCGGACAGTGTAAGATATTACAAAATAACAATCGATAAATTATCAAGGCTTCATGAGGGAGCGGTGAGCAGGAAGCGAGGGGAATAAATGAGGAGCTGATGCCAGGGGCTTAGGTGGAGAGCAAATGTTTTGAGAATGATGGGGGCAATGAATGTACAAATGTGCTTTACACAATTGATGTATATATAGATTGTGATAAGAGTTGTATGAGCCCCTAATAAAATGATTTTTAAGTACAACTGAGCAAGTAATAGTACATTAGCATTAACAAGTCATATCACAATATTGTCTGGAATTTCATATTAAATGATTGATTACATAATCTAGAAAAAAGGTGAAAGGGTGGGGTTCAGCCTGTCAATCAGGTCACAGCTTGATGACCTCATTGGGAGGCACTACAGCTCCCTGGAGGTGGGACACACAGTCTCTGCTTAGTATTCCTGATAACAAAGCACAGGGAGCAATGCTAGAGCCTTGGAGCTGGAGGAGCTACATGGAGACCCGCGCCAATGCTGAGATGCGTATGCATTCGGTGTCATTGCATATGTTTTGTGAGTCTGCAGAAGACTTTATAGATTGGTATTGGGCCTATGGGCTAATATCAGACTTATGAACTTCATCTGGACTGGGCTGGGATGATTTCTTAATATACAATTGCTCTTTGATATAAACTTCTCTCTTACATGTATGAGTGCCCTGGATTTGTTTCTCTAGTCAACCTGAACTAACACAACTGTCATTCTGTGATGCCCACCTTCCCGACACGATTGCTAAAGTCAAAATGGGTGCATAAGCAAATGTGGTGAAGAAAGCTGATGGCGCCCGGCTATTAAAAGATATATTGTCTAGTCTTAAAGGCTTGAAGTTAAACAAATGGCCATGTAGCAGGGAAGCAACAAGTCCCCATGGAAGAAAGCACACCAGCCTGTGTGATCATGAAGTATTGACAGGATCAGGTACCAGACATTAGAAGACCCAAAAGAAGCAATTATATCTATGCAAATAATGGAGGTAGGAGAGGAGACTCAAAGCCCATCTGTAGATAATTGGACATATCCTCACAGTAAGATCACAAAGAATGAACAAGCAGCCAGGGTGCAGCACAGCACCGACAGAACACACAACATTCCTCTAGTTCTTTAATGCTTCCTCCCTCCAACTCTCATGACCCCAGTTCTACCTTACAAATCTGGCTAGATCAGAGCATGTACACTGATAGAGGTACACACGGAATCCAGGACAGATAAACCCCTCAGGAACAGCAATGGGAGTAGTAATACCATGAGGGTAGGGGAAAGGTAAAGGGAGAAGGGAGAGAAACAGGGAACCAACTATAATGATTGATGTATAATCCCTCCTCCCCAGGGGGAGGAACAACAGTAATGTGGGCAAAGGGAGATAGCAGGCAGTGTAAGATATGAAAATTAAAATAATTTATAATTTATCAGGGGGTCCATGAGGTTGGGAGGGTGGGGAAGGGACAAAAGAGGGGATGATACCAATGATGGCCGCCTAGGTACAAATGTGCTTGATCCAATGGATGTATGAATTGTTATAAGAGTTGTAAGATCTCCAATAAAATTATTTATTAAAAATTAAAAACTAGAAAATGCATGCCTCTTTGTATATTTATTGTTGTGTGATTGTGAGCTCAGAAAGTCCTAACAAACAATGTGTTGCTAGGAACTAGTCAGACCCAATTCAAATCTCAACCCCGCGGTCCACCTTCTCGGAGTGCGGGGACTCCGCTCATTTGCTTTCTCTCCTCTATTAACGGGACGGTAACGCCTCCCTCATAAGCATCGGCATAAGGGTCAAATGAAATGACTTGGATTTTGTCAAGTCAACTGCAACTCCTGGTGGTCCCTGGTGAGTCGGAGCAGAACTGTGCTCCCTAGCTTTTTCTGGGTTCCACAGCTTTACCTCCACAGTGGCTGCTCTTTCAGAAATAGACCGCCAGGTTTTTCTTCTGAGACACATCTCGGTACCCTCAGCGCTCCAACCTTTCAACTAGCAGCCAAGTACACTATTTGCATCAGCCAAGGACTCCATCAATCATAAAACTTACGTGCTTTGTCCTTCCCGATGAATCAATCCCAGGGTAAAAAAGATAACATTAGTGGGACACCTGGCCCTTCACCTCTTTTCCTTTTAACATTTTTCTTATAATAACCCTGGAGGGTTAACATTCTCATTGTGAAGTCCCCTCTTCTCCCTGCACCTTTCACATACAGGCTGAAGTTTCCATTATGCCAATTGCCATGTGGCCTGGGGACAGCATTCATTTTAGTACCCACTGTCTGATCTGTAAAATTATAGTAGTGTCAATCAGGATGTCAACTGGTAGCACCTCAAGTTCTTTTTGAAGACACCCCTGGCTTTTCGGAGCTAGATTTGGTTTTTTGTTCGTTTGTTTTCAGTTTCCATCGAGTCAACCCGTGGTGTGGGTGAGCAGTGTTCTCCATCAGGTTTTCCATGCCTGAGCCTTCAGAAGCACATTGCCAGACTTTTCTTCTAAGTTGCCTCTGGGTGGACTTGAACGTCCAGCCCTTCAGTTGGGAGCTGAGCCAAACCAGAAATAAAAACCTGACTCACTGCCACTGAATGGAGGTTGACTCATGGCAACCCTATAGGACAGGAGGAGTAAGCCCCCTCTGCCTCCCGGGAGTGGCTGATGGTTTCAAACGGCTGACCTTGCACTTAGAGCCAACGAGTAGTAACCAGAGCTCCTCCTCGGGCGCTGAACAGCTACAAATAAAAAGTGAAAGCTCACATCGTTACCATTAAAAGTAAATAGCACAGCACCCACAGATACACCTAGCTCACGGTAGGAGTTCAATAAAGATGTGTTCCATCTGAATCTGAAGGAAATTACTTCATCCTCACATTGGCTTGGCTGTGTTTCAAAACTTCTCAGCACACCCCTCTCATAAACGGTGTGATGGTTTTGACATGACTGCAGAGGGAAGGGAAGGCTCTGGCTCATGGTTTGCGCCTCAGAGGGAGAGAGCTGGAGTCCAGGACTTAGCCGATCGCAAGCTCCACCCCTGGGCCAGTACTTGTGGTGGTTTTAGGCAAAGGACTCACTCTGCTGCCTATGGCATAACCCATCTTGGTCTCGCCAGCCACGTGGTCAATAACCACTTGGGAATTCAATGTCTGCTTCTCTTGCAGGGTAGACAGACAGACTGCCTGTGATAGCTTGATTTGGTGGAGAACTTTCTGGGAGCACACAAAAGGAAAGACACACTTTCTGATTCCCAGGGATGAGAAGAAAACCTCCAGACTCCGGGCTTCCCAGGTGGGGAGAGTACTTTCCCTTGCTGTGGGTTTTGTCCAGGAAGTGTTCCCGTGTGTGCATTAGGCATTCGGAGTGGGAGAGCAAGGGTGCCCAAACCGGTTTAGGTGGCAGAGCACCTGGAAGCAGTGGCGTTCTTTGCAGAAGCCCATGCAACACAAATGTTTCTGCTCCTCTTTGTGCCAACCTCATTCCCCTCAGAAGACGCCACGGATAGCACTAGCATGCAGGCTGGCTTGGAAATGGTCTGGTCAATTGAATGTGCACACTGCTACAAGAGAAGATGGCCATGGGCATGCTGGCTCTGGAGAAAACAAGCCGTTGAGCTCAGGATCCTGGGCCAAGTGTTTGCATGACTCTGCACTAACCAAGAGGTTTGGGTGTTCTGCTCGCACTTGGTAGTAGCTGTATTGGACAGGGTTCTCTAGAGAGACAAACCAGATTGCTAGTAATTACATATAAATATATTTATAAAGATAGATATATAATACAAGAAATGAACCGTTGAATTATATACAGATAGATAATGCATGAAATTAACAGTTAAATTATAAAGCAGTGAGACACTAGCAGTCGTTTAAGGCTTGAGAGCTGCCAGTTGCCAGTCCCCTTCTGTAGAGAGAGCCGGGCTATATATATCCAGGCAGCAAACAGCAAGGCAGGTCCCCAACTGTCATCAACTGTCAGTCCCCAGCTCCAGAGATGAACATTCCAATTGTGTGGGCTTAAAGGGACCTCAACTTACAGCGACACAGTCCACAGGCTAGGCATCCCACAGGTAGTGTACCCCTTTAAATTGTGGCACAGAACAAGCAAGGCGAGGCTCACCAGGCCATTTATCCCTCTGCCCTTCAGTTAATCCTACTTGTGTTTATTGGCCAGGCTGGCACAGTAAACTATCGCAGTAGTCATCAAAGAAAAAGAAAGGGAGAAAAAGTTCAAGGTGAGGATTTGTTATTAACTTTTAGAAGATCAAAGGGAAAAAGTTGTTTGGGGTTTTGGGGGTCACAAAGTCATGGGTTTGAATCTTGGTAAAGCACCTCGCTTGAGTCTTTGTAAAGCCCCCAACACAGAATTTCTTTTTAAAATTTTCTTACTTTTCTTTTAAAATTTATTTTTACTTTGCTTTACTTATGTTTTAACTTTAATATATCCTTTTATTTGGTGCTTTTACAGCTCTTATAACAATCAATACAACACTTGTATCAAGCACATTTGTACAAAAGTTGCAATCATCATTTTCAAAACATTTTCTGAGTCCTTAGTATCAACCCCTCTTTTGTCCCTCCCGTCACCCCCCTCCCACTTTCATAGATCCCTGATAAATTATAAGTTATTATTTTCAAATCGTACACTGCCCGCTATCTCCCTTTACCCACATTACTGCTGTTTGTCCCCCTGGGGATGGAGAGGGAGTTATAGGTTGATCATTGTAGTAGGTTCCTATTTCTCCCCCTTCTCCCCACACTTTCCCCCTACCCACATGGTAGCGCTACTCCCATTGATGTTGCTGAGGGTGTTATCCATCCTGGATTCCATGTATCAAGAGTTCTTATCTGTACCAGTGTACATGCTCCGATCTTGCCGGATTTGTAAAGTAGAAATAGGGTCATGACAGTGGGAGAAGGAAATATTAAAGAACTAGAAGAAAGTTGTGTGTTCTCTTGGTGCTATGCTGCACCATGGCTGTCTCGATCTTGCCTTGTGGCCCTTCTGTGAGGGAATGTCCAATTGTCTACAGTTGGGCTTTGGGTCTCCACTTCTACCCCCATCATTTGCATTGCTTTGTTTGTTTGGGGTCCTCTGATGCTTGATACTTTGTCCTGTGGAAACTTCTTCCATGTGGGCTTTGTTGCTTCTCTGCTAGATGGCGGCTTGTTTAATTTCAAGCCTTTAAGACCCCAGATGCTGTATCTTTTAATAGCTGGGTACCACCAGCTTTCTTCACCACATTTGCTTATGTACCCATTTTGACTTCAGTGATCGTGTCAGGAAAGTGGGCATCACAGAATGCCAGATTATTAGAACAAAGTGTTCTTGCATTGAGGGAGTACTTGAATAGAGACTCAATACCCATCTGCTACCTTAACTTATCATTTAAATATATATACATAGACCTACATCCTTCTCATTATATATTAATATATTTACATATGTGCATGCCTATATTTATACCTCTATCAATGTCCTTTGCCCCTAGTTCGTTCCTCATTTCTTTTTACTTTCCTCCTGTCCCACTATCACATTCGCCCTTCATTCAACTCTCAGTACTTACTCTCAACTATATTTCACATGATCAAACCCTCAGGCATCCTACACTCTCCTCGCCATCGATTTTAGATCTCTTATGGTTCCCTTATTCCCTGGATTTTGTTGTCGCCCCCCTGCCTTTCTCCCCCCTCCTCCTCTCTCATGTCCCCCCATAGCCATCTGCCTGTTGGTCCATTGGGAACCAGCGGCAGTGGAACCAACTTGGGCGACCGACCCAGTGTGTGTCAGAAAACAACTGTGCTCCGCAGGCTTTATGTGGTAGCATTTCAGAAACAGAGCGCCAGGTCTTCCTTCCCGGGCGCCTCCCTGTGTGGCCTCAAAACCACCCACCCTTCAGTTAACCAGGAGTCGATCACCCACACCCTGGGACTCCTCATTATAGCAGGAGCTTAAGAAGTCAATGGGTGTTTTTCAGTTGAGGAGGCTGCAAAAAGTTCATGGGCAATGACATGAAAAGATAACGGAATTCTTCCGCGAAGCTTTGGGAGGCCCCTGAATACACAGCACACCCGCGTGCAGCTCACACGCGTCGATATGTCATTAGGGATAGAGTGCGCTGGAAAAGACCTCAGCGACTGAAACTGGTTTTCATTTCAGCCTTTGAGAGGAGCCACGGGTCCTACAGCGAGCTCTCCGCGGGGCAGGCTGGGTCTGCGCCGCCAGGCTGCTCTTCCGCACGCCCGGGGCGGCCCAGAACGCCCTCTCCCTCGCCCTCGCCCTCCTCCCGGCAGGCTGGCCGGGGAGGCGGTGCCCGCGCTGCTCCGTGGCCGACCAGGAGGAGAGAAGGCCGCGCTGACTCAGCAGGTGAGCCGCTCCCCGTCCCGTGTCACTTTCCCGGTTCACATCACAAACCCGCCCGGGCTTCTGTGTCCGGGGACTCTGCTCCGCCCGCTGGCTGCGAGAGCCCGCGGAGCAACCCGGCGCCGGCCGGGCTGCGGGAGGAGCGGCCCGAGTGCAGGGAGCGCGGGCAGACGAGTCCGCACCTGCCCGCTGGGCGCCGCCGTCCCCGGCACCCCGGGGCCCAGACGCTGGGGCAAGCTGGGAGAGGTGGCCCCGCGTCGCCTCACTCTTTATTTGCATATCCTTTATTATTCACTACGCGGCCCCGCCCCGCGTTTGGAAAGCTGTTGACGGTCACCTGTACTGCCCGCTGGTGTGCGGCTCAGCGTCGGGCCGGCCAATCACGCGCCGACGCTGCCTATGATGTCACCTGCAGCCAATCGGCGGTCCCGAATAGCATGAGCTCACCTGCGTTACTGCCTCGAGCTGACTCTTGCCAAAAGGCAAGAAACTTGAGAGATTTAGTCAGCAGGCAGCACCTTTTTGAATTTCGATGGTTTTTTGAAAGGCTGCAAATACTAACATGAACTTTATCACTCCCTGGGGAAATCCCAGTGGAGGAGCAGTGATTGAATTTCAGCTCTTTGGCCCAGGGGCTCAAGGGGGCTGCACTTGGGTCAGAGAGGGTGTTGTCCGCCCCCCCACCCCCCAGCCCCCGCCACAGGACCTCCCGACCGCAGACCTCGCGACTGACCCCAGGCAGGTGTTTCTCATGGCCCTGTTGGCGCAGCCGTTAAGTTCTTGGAGGAATAGCTGCTAATCAAAAGGCTTTGGGCCAGTTCCAACCTACTCCAAAGGCTAAGAAGGATAGAGGCTTAGTGATCTGCGCCCATGAAAGATTAAAAAACAAACAAAACAGTAAACCTCACTGGCATGGGGTTGATACCGACTCATGGCAACCTATAGGACAGGTGAGTTTCTGAGACTAACTCGGATGGAATGGAAAGCCTTGTCTTTCATCCAAGGAAAGACTGGTCTTCGAACTGCTAACTTTATGATTAGCAGCCCAACATGTAACAAATGCGCCTCCAGGGCACCTTCCATGGAAGAAGACAGCCTCGAAAACCCTCTGGGACGATTCTACTCTGTCTTGTGAGGTCTTTATGAGTGGAAAATCCACTGATCGCATACATTCAGAAACCTCCTCTCCATCTCCATCTGCACCAACTCCCTGCTCCTGGCTCTAGTCCAGGAGCACCTCTGGGTTTCAAATTCTCCTTTACTTAAGTTCACCTATGTCTGGGCCAAATGACGCTTTCCCCAAACTTTCCACCTTGTTATCTAGGCCTCTCTTTGAGCTATGAATTCCCAGGCGAGTTTCTGACTGGCATAAGCTCTTTGTCTCCCCTGCTGTCCACAAAGGAGGGCGGTCAGAGACCAGTGATGGGCTTTGGTGGAGCCAGGGGAAGCTGCCTGCCCCGGTGAGAAATGGCACTGGAAGGCAGAGCGAGGATTTCCAACATGTAGCAGAGTAGACACTCCATTGTGTGTTCAGCACGAGCTTTGTTGAGGACCTGTTGTGTCGATGCTAACTCAGTGATCCCCTGTGGGTTTCTGACATGGTACCTGTTTATGGGAACAGAAAGCCTAGTCTGTTTCCTGTGGAGCTGCTGATGGTTTTGAACTGCCCACCCAACGGGTGACCACTACCCAACAACAGTAGGGGTGAGACATTGCAGCGGAGACCTTATGCCCCATGAAGCTGAACTTGTGTTCTACATGGAGGCTTTGCATTAAAAGGTTTGATGACTTTTAGTTTTGTCCATCGACCTAACGGCCCCTGGAAGGATCGTCTTAAACCTCAGGTTCAATCACAGCACTCTTGGTTTTCGATGGGAGCTCCTTAGAATCATGTTCTACTCCCTGATTCACACTTCCTTTCTGTCTCCCTGCCTGCCTCTGGGCGTCGTTTCTCCTAACACAGCGGTCTTCTAAATATTCTCCAAGCCCTGCCACCTTCTCTCCTATCGCCAAGCCTCCGTCCAGGCTGTGCCTATGCCTAGGAGGGCCTGCTTCTGTCTCTGTCCGTCAAATCCCTAAACAATCTTTAAGGCCCAATTTAAATGGTCCTTCTCCTAGGCCTCCGTCTTGGTGTGCAGCAGAATCCTCTGCTTCCTCCTCTGTGCCCCTCTAGCTCTGGACAGATGGTGGTCATTGTGTCAGCCAGGTTAGGTAACACTTCTGTTTGTTTCCTCCACTGCTGAGCGAGCTAGGGAACTTATCTAATTGCCTGAGCACCATCCCTGCCAGGAAAGTAGCCATCTGGACAATAAGTTCAAAACAGGCTTTATAGGAATGCCAAGAGCCTTGTCCATGCCTCCCACATTGATCCACTATCTGGCTTTTTTTTTTCCCCTCTCTCTCTCGGAACCTTCTGGGCCTGGCTTGCCACACATAGAAAACATCTGAATGAATGAGTGCGAGTAGATAAATACATGTATGTTTTTCTTGGGTTCTCACCTTAAAAAAATGCAGCGAGCACATTACCTCCATGGCTTAACTTTCAAGCACATTAGGAACATTTCAATGTTTTCTACCCCCATCCAAAAAAGATTCACAAACACGCACATGAGAAGACAGTCACATTGTTAGCCCCAAACTCACTGCGATCGAGAAAATTTTGACTCATCATTTCTGAGGCTGCAAGTCTTTCTGAGAGCAGATAGCCTCATCTTTCTCACTCAAAGCAGCTGGTAGATTTGAACTTCTGGCTTTGTGGTTAGCAGCTCAACCCTTACCTGACAGTGCCACCATGAGCCAAACCAAAGCAGACTCAACCCAGGAAGTCCATTTCAACTCATAGTGACCCTAGAGAGTACAGTAGAATGGCCCTGTGAGTTTCCAAAACTGTTAAGTCTTTACAGGCACAGAAAGACTCGTAGTCTCCCATGAAGCAGCCGGTGGGTTGGAACTACCGACCTCGCAATTAGAGCCTAATGTGGCTGTGTTCATTAGCCCTAGGGAAATGCAAATCAAAGCCACAATGAGAAGCCACTTCATATGCAACGAAAACAAACTAAACTCACTGCCATCCAGTCAATGCTGACGCCCAGTGACCACCCCTGTGGCATAACAACTGCACCACCTACCCAGTGATGTGTGAATCACGTGAGGTTCCGAAAGCTCATGACGTATGGAATTTAAGATAACAGAATGTCTCCATGAACACTCTGAAACCCCCTCTGCTGTGTCTCAGCAAGGTGTGCTCTGTTCTGTTGTTGTTTTAATCTTCCACCTCAAGTACAATGTAAGATTTCTGGGTGGAGTCCATGAGTGCCAATATCCTGGTTGTGAAATGTGCCACGATTGCAAGATGCTGCCGCTGAGGGACTAGGTAAAGGGTATGTAGATGACCTGTATATGAATCTACAATTATCCCAAAATAAAAAGAATAGTTTTAAAGAAAATGCTCTCTATACAGGAAGTACGAGACAAGGAATTAATAAGTTTTAAAGATAAAAAGAAAGAAAGTGTTCTACCCTTCTTATTCCTCTTCTCCAAAATAAACACTTCAAAGGTACTGTGTGTTTATGTTCTTTAAACGGGGCTGCTATCTGATGACACCTGTTGCTGACCGACAGGCTTTGTTCTTAGATCCTTGGGATTTGTAAGAGCTGACTAAAGTTTTGAGGCACCGAAAATAGTTATTAGCTCTAAAATGTAAAAGGAACCCCCCCAAAACCATCAACAACTGTTTAGATGTCTGCCAAATATGACCTAATACCCAAGAGTGAAATGCGACTCAACTCCTATATCCGTGTGCGTGTGTGTGTGCGTGTGCGTGTGCTGTCAGTAGTGAGTTCAATGTGCAATACCTGTGCATTAAATGATATAAGGATTCAGAACCAGAGATGGCCTAGTTTTCCATCTTATCTTTACATCGTGGTTCTGTGACTTTGGACAAGTTTCTTAACTTTCTGAGTCTCCATTTCTTTCTACGGGAAAGAAAATTTGTGATGTGGACTCCAGAGAGTTGTGGCAATGAGTCAATGAGCTAATTGAAGTCAAAGGCTCAATTTAGTGCCCGTTACATAGTAAGTGCTCAATAAGGAGTGGTGCTCAATAATGGTGGTTATTTTGATGGCTGGGAGCCCTGGTGACACAGCAGTTAAGCACTCAGCTGCTAACCAAAAGGTTGGTGGTTCAAACCCACCAGCCGCTCCCCTGAAGACATACGTAGCAGTCAGCTTTCCTAAAGATTACACCTTGGGACCCCTATGGGCCAATTCTACTCTGTCTTCTAGGGTCACTATGAGTCAGAATTGACTTGATAGCAAAGGGTTTAATGCATGACGATAATACCAAGATGGTGCTTTATGCCTGGGGTATGTATTTTAAGTATCTAGTAATAGAAGCAAGCATGAAGAGATTTCATCTCCCATGTTTTGGACACGTTGTCAGAGAGACCAGTCCCTGGAGAAGAACATCATCTTGGTAAAGCAGAAAGTCACCGTCATCTAGTCGATGACTCCTCATAGCAACCCTGGAGGACAGGACAGAGCTGCCCCGGGCGTTTCCAAGTTGGTAACTCTTCACAGGAGGAGAAAGCCTCCTTTTCTCCCAAGGAATGACTTGTGGTTTAGAGCTGCTAGCCTTGCGGGTGGCGGCCCACTACAAAACCACTACCCTACCAGGGCTCGGGTAAAGTAGAGGGGTGGCGAAAAGGAGGAAGGCCTGCGACAAGAGGGACTGACACAGTGACTGCACGGATGGACTCAAGCATGAGAACAATGGTAGGGGGACCCGGGGCCAGGCCGGGTTTCGTCTCGTACATAAGCTTGCGACCAGTAGGAACTGACTCGACGACACCTGACAACAACAACAGTGAAAGTGGGGAAGCCGACCGTGCGAGTCCTCAGGTTCACTTGGCAATGGGCTTCTACCCCTGCTCCTCGCTTGTAAACGATCTCCTTCTCTGGCATTGCCATTTAAGATGATGGGGAACCTGTGGTCCAACGATTCTGCACAGGGACAGTGTACGTCTGGAAGCAAGCAACAGCCAGGCGTGCGGGAAGAGCTGGGCCAGGCGCCTCCGCAGTTACGTGGTGATGTGATTTGTAATGATGTTACTTTACCATCCTCCATTTTTTTATTTCACATGTTCAGCCTCTATTTTTCCATAATACTGATTTTCATGAGACGACCCAGTCCTTGGAACCTAACTGTGTCTCTGAGGGAGGAGAGAGTGCAGTCAATCAGAACCAGAACAATGGAAGGCTTCGCTTGCCCGTTCTGCTGCTTTGTCGGAAGAGTGCCAGGAGGATGAGCTGAAGGAGTGGTCACACGAGACTCCGGCTGCAGAAACCGGGCGGAGAACCCACAGGAGGGCCCGGGCCAGCTAAGGTTTGCATCCTGCGGTCGGTCGCGGGTGGTTGACTGAGTCACAAAGCATTCCATACAAACCGTGACCATCTTTCCTGCTGCGTCTCAACACTCTTCATTCATCTGTGTGATTGGTGGCGGTTTACACATGGAAAGGCTTGTATGCATACACTGGAATCACATGTGGTACAGGTTTACCCAGTCATCTTTGTTCAAAAGAGTAAGAGGATGGGGCATTGGGACGTTGCCGTAGAGCCTCGTCTCTGCAGTTGTGAGAACTGCTTGCAGGGGCTGAGCAAATCCGTGTGGGTGCCTGACAGCGAGCTGAGCCTCAGGAGGCACGCCAGCCCTGTCCTGGGGGCACTCACAGCCCGGGGTCTATAAAGTGGGGGGCACCAGGGAGACCTCTAATGAACAAACATCAGTGACTGCCAGGGTTTTATCTTATTAGTCAATGATAATAAGATCAACGAAAGTGAGCGTGAGGATCATCTTTATGTTTCTGCACTTGAGAATTGGTGTTTCAGAAAAATGACAGTGCTGGCCTGCTCGGGAAAATGGAGATTAGAAATGAAAAGATCTGGGATCTGGGTCAGGCTCTCCCACTGATTCGCTGTGTGGCTTTACCCAGGTCAGGTAACCTCTCAGCACCTCAGTCTCCACCTCTGTAAGGGAAAAGAGAGAGTACCCACCTCTTTAGGTTGAAAGGTGATGTCACAAACGGAGATAAGAGGTAATCAAATGAAGTAGCATAATCACTTCTTGAATGTGCTTAAATGTAAGGTGGTATTATGGGAAGTTGAGGAGAATGTTCCCGCTGCATGCTGCTCACAGATAGCCCAGGAGCGTACAGGAATTGTGCGTTTTCTGGAGGTATTTGTTGGTCACATAGCAGTCTCCCGAAATTAAAGAGTAGGAAGTTAGAAAGTCCAGAACATTAGAAGGAGAGTCTTGCATGAACCCGTCAAATTTAGCAATTCTTCTTTTTGTTTTACATTTTAATTTAATGTTTTTAACATTTTATTAGAGGCTCATACAACTCTTATCACAATCCATACATATACATGCATCAATTATATAAAGCACATTTGCCCTAATCATTTTCAAAGCATTTGCTCTCCACTTAAGCACTTTGCATCAAGTCCTCTTTTTTCCCGTCCCTCCCCGTCCCTCCTCCCTCATGAGCCCTTGATAGTTTATAAATTATTATTTTGTCATATCTTGCCCTATCCGGCATCTCCCTTCACCCCATTTTCTGTTGTCTGTCCCCCAGGGAGGAGGTCACATGTAGATCCTTGTAATCAGTTCTCCCTTTCCAAAACACTCTCCCTCTACTCTCCCAGTATCGCCCCTCACACCCTGGATTCCCTGTGTCTCCAGCTCCTATCTGCACCAGTGTACATCCTCTGCTCTATCCAGACTTGCAAGGTAGGATTCGTATCATGGTGGTGGAGGCGGGGGGTGGGGGGAGGAGGAAGCATTTAGGAACTGGAGGAAAGCTCTATTCTTCATCCGTGCTACGTCGCGCCCTGACTGACTCATCTCCTCCTCTAGCTCCCTCAGCAAGGGGATCTCCATTGGCCGACAAATGGGCTTTGGGTCTACACTCTGCATTTCCCCCTTCATTCACTATGGTAAGATTTTTTTGTTCTGCTGATGCCTTATACCTGATCCCTTCGACACCTTGTGATCACACAGGCTGGTGTGCTTCTTCCATGTGGGCTTTGTTGCTTCTGAGCTAGATGGCCGCTTGTTCACCTTCAAGCCTTTAAGACCCCAGACACTATCTCTTTCGATAGCTGGGCACCATCAACTTTCTTCGCCACATTTGCTTATGCACCCATTTGTCCTCAGTGATCGTATCATGGAGGTGCGCACCCAATGATATGATTTTTTGTTCTCTGATGCCTGATAACTGATCCTTTCGGAACCACGTGATCACACAGGCTGGTGTGCTTCTTCCATATGGACTTTGTTGCTTCTGAGCTATTAGCAATTCTTCTTATGTTGTGTCTGTACTTCCTTACAGAGGAGAACTTTGTCTCTGTACCACAGGGCGGGCGAGTACTCACAGTGGATGGTGCCTGCTGGAGGCGCTATGTAAGGAAGAGTCAGGCACACGTAGGTCCAAGGGCTGAAGGGTTCTCTTAGCGTTGCTCATATTTGCCAGGAGCCCAGAAAGAAAAATAGAATGAACAGATCAGGTGTTCACTAACCTAACTTAACTTCTCCTAACGAGATTAAAGACTATGTTAGCTTGAAGGAAGTTTTTTTTAATAGGGGATTATGATCCATCTAAAAGACTATCAGGTTCAGTGACTCAGTAAGCATCGACTGAGTTTGACCTTTTGCAGGGCTCTGGGGATGGGGAGATGAATGGGGGAAGGTGTGGTGGTAATAATCTCTTTTAGTAGGATTAATACCAGACTAGTCTCAAGACACTGGGGTTGGTGCTGCCAGCTCTTCCACGGTGCTAGTCAGCTCCTTCCCCCCATCACCACCCCTCTCCGCCTTGAGCATATTCCCTCACATTTCTGGGTTCTGCACATCGCTGCAGGATCCCACAGAAACTCAAGAAAGTTTGAGGACATGTCTCATATGGGTGGCTGCTGTTCAGTCTGAAACTTGAAGGTCAAGGGGTAAGCCTGGTCGATGCTGGGTCCAGAGGATGTGCTCCACTCCTGGCTCTCGCTGATCATGAGATCCCACCTCCTGCTTTTCAGAGGGCTTATTGTACACACAGCAGGATGGCACTGCAGGGAATCCTGCTCACAACCACGCACAGGTGAATCCTGTCAGTCAGTATCTTCCCCCACCTTCTTACATTGGGTGAGAGATACATAGATTATCAGTAGTACTATCAAACTAACAGGTAAACCTTCACCTTTTAATGATATCCAAATGTAATAAGCTCTTCTCCACCCCTGGACTTTATCTTATTTATGCACACATGCCCTCTGGCAGGATGGTTCCAGTAGGCACTGGCTCCAATTCATCAGTCAGGCGTCTCCCCAGGCCACCCCAGAAGCAGCTTTCTCCTCTCAGCTGTGTAGCATATCATCCCTTAGGGCCATGACAAGTAAGTCAACAAGATAACCATTATACAAAGAGTGTGGCCCGATTCACATCCCCACTAAGGTCAGGTCTCAATCCCAACCTGTTCCTGTTCATGCAGACAGTGCCCTCCAAAATGAGACCCTAGCCATAGGCATCTACAGCCCAGCCTTATATCATGCAAGGGATTATGGCTGGAAGGGCCATATTAATTGGGGTGAATAGTTTCAGATCCTGGCTTAGCCATTTACCCCAGGGCTTGGAGCAAGTGGTGAAATCAGACATGTGTACAGTTATATGAACAGTTGGGGACTGTGGGAAGCTTCAGGCCAAGATGGTGTCAGGAGGTCATACTTGGAAGATTTTCCCTAATCTAAAGCTGTGCAATAACTTGCCCACTGCCGTCAGGTGAGTTTCTATTCACAGAAGTTCTGTACAGACTTTCTGAGGCTCAGTCTTTACAGGAGCACATCGCCTCACCTTGGAGCTGGCTACAAGGTCGGGATTCAACCAATGACCTTGCAGTTGGCATCCACCCAACGTCTAGTCCACAGCACCACCAAACAAACCAAAACCAAACTCACTGTCATCGAATCAATTCTCACTCATCACGACCCCAAATAGCAGGGCAGATCTGCCCTGGTCGGTTTCAGAGACTCCCACTCTTTGTAAGAGTAGAAAGCCTCAGCTCTGCTGCGGAGTGGCTGGTGGTCTCAAACTGCTGATCTCGAGGTTCACAGTTCAACAAGTAACCATGATGCCACCAGATCTCCTGACAGCATCTGTGAAATAGTGAAGTATAAAGGGAAAGACGAAGCCTAGCCACACTAAAGAATATAATCATTATCTCGGTGGAGCAAAAAATGAAATCAAAACATGAATGAGAAGTGGAGCTGCAGGGCTGTAGTGGCGAGACCAGCAGGGATGATGGGGACTCTGGCTTTTGGATAGACCAGGAATGGAAAGCCTACCAAATGGCCTGCACCGTCAGACATGGGCCCACGGCTTCAAATGAGGGCCTGGGGAGGAGAGAGGGTCCCCTGTAGTCTCATGTGGGTGCACATCCATGCACACATCTGTGAAAGGAAGCCAAGGACTGTTCAAGCATCCGTTAGGGACCCATGCTTTATAAAGGTTGTGACTGAGCCAGCTTCCCAGCAACTCTTCACGCCTGGGGCTGCATTTCCTGCTGTGTGGCTGGAGAGTCTGTATTAACCGAGCATCCCAGTCTGCAATGTAAGATTTCACTCTGGACTTCGGGGCTGAGTGCAGGAGAAAGACGAGGCTTTCTACTCCCGTAAAGGTTCACAGCCTTGGAAACCCTCAGGGGCAGTTCCACCCTGTCCTCTATGGTGTAGGAATTGAGACCCGATGGCAGTGAGGTTTGTTTTTAGTTAAGAGCAGACGCAGCTACCAGACCTGTGTGGCCAAGAGTGGAAGTGCACCCTCTGATGAACCAGCCTACCCAAGTCCCCAAGCCTATAAGTCAAATCAATGCTAAGACACAAAATCAACAATCGAGAGATGAATTCAATGTTGCTGAGTTGTATGTGTGTGTGGGGGGGGGGTCACGTTGAAATGGCCAATGGTTTGCTTTTTATATTCAAGGGCAAATAAGAAGATACTGGTTCTAGTTCATACACGCGTTTATTGCAAACAAAACTTAAACTTGTCTCCTTGTTCAGTGCAGACAAGTTCTCTCAGTGATATGTACACGAATCTTACTTTCTCATTCGGTACCTTCAAAAAGAAGGTCCGATTAAAATAGGGACTGCCAAGCAGATCTCCAGGGCCAGCGTCATTCAAGGCAGCAAAACAGTGTAAAAAGTTATGGTAACTGTTTTTGAGGTTCCAACACAGTAATCCCAATAGATTTTCTCAAAGGTCACAGGATCGTCATGAGGGCTTGCTATGAAGAAGTTTTAAGAAATTGAAAACTGAATTGGTGAGGGAAAAAACCCCAGGAATAATGTTGCACCAAGGAATTGGTTTTCCAGCACAACAATGCACCTGCTCATTCTGAGAGGGGTGCAAGGGCTGCCCTTACCCCATTCGCCCCCTACAGCCCTGGTCTGGCCCCTTCAGACTTCTTTTTAATCCCCAAACTCAAGGAAAGATAGAAAGGAACGCTGAGTTCCTCCAGCCCTGGGAGAGAAAATAGGCAAATACTTGCGTTATTACAGGAAGAGGACGAGCTTTGTTTGTGGTGTGACTAATAGGTTTCCTGAATCTGAAGAACTTCCTCAGAGGGAACGGACGTGTTCTGGAAAAAGTCATCTTTGTGTAGGTATTCTGCTTGGGGTGTTTTTTAATTGAGGTAAATGTGAGTGACAAAATTTGCCTTTTTAACCATACCACCCAATAGCATTAACGATAGTCAAACATTGTACCACCATCGCCACTGTTGGGGCCACATTCCCAAATCCCTCACCTCACCCCACGGAGAACGTCTGTGTCTGTTAAACAGTCGCTCCCGGTTTTCCCTGCTCCGATCTCTACTAGCCACACATCTACTTTCTCTCTGTGTGCATTTCCTTGTTCTACAATATTTCTTCTAAGAGTGCGCTTGGGATGTTTGTCCTTTTGTGTCTGGCTTATTTCACTTACAAAGGTCTGTGTGTGGCGCAAACGGTTTCTTAAACCAAAGGGTTGGCAGTTCAAACCCACCCAGCAGGGCTGCAGATCCCTCAGCACTCCTCCAAGACTCCTTTCGCTCTCACCACCACTGTGCCTTTTGCCCCCATCTCCTGCCCCACGTGGATGCACTTTGAAAAACTCACTGACAGTCTTGTTACTCTCCAGCTTTAAATCCATCTTTCCCGTTGCCCTTAGGGAAGCCAGAACAAAGAGCCCTGCGATTCTCAACATCTTGACTTGGCCCACAGAGTTCCGCCTCACCTTCATTTACCTAATTCCTACTCAAACTCTCCTCTGCTTACGTGTCAGCTACACAGGGAAGTAGCGTCTGACCTGGGTGGGGCCCGTGTTCTAAGTCCTGATGGCTCTTTCTGTTGTGGCGTGAGCTGTCATCACGTTAGCTGTCATGCATAGGGACCCACATACAATAGATTAAAACAATGCTGCGTCCTGATCCAGCCCCATTGCTGGTTATCGATGGGACCACTCTGACCCTTGGAGTTTTCATGAGCTGGTCTTCAGAAGTTGATGATCAGGATTTCCTAGGTTGTCTTAGTCTGGGGAGCCAGGAATCGAACCCCAGTCTTTGACAGGGACCACGTGAATTGTACCACTAAACTACCCCAGCCCTCTGACTCTCTCTACATCTCCTTTATAACCTTTACCTTTCATTGTTTGGTAAACGTCCTCCTCACTAGACTTAGTTTCTCAGCCCCTGGGATGCGGGGGGTGGGGGTGGGGTGTGTGTGTGTTTGTGTGTGTGTGTGTGTGTGTGTGTGGTGTGTGTATGCGGGTGCATGTGTGTGTGTGTGTGTGTGGTGTGTGTATGCGGGTGCATGTGTGTGTGGCTGTTAAGTGTGTGTGTGTGTGTGTGTATGCGGGTGCATGTGTGTGTGGCTGTTAAGTGTGTGTGTGTGTGTGTGTATGCGGGTGCATGTGTGTGTGGCTGTTAAGTGCCCTCAAGTGGGTTCTGATGTAGCAGGACCCTGTGTGCAGTGGTACGAAATGCAGCCCAGTTCTTTGTTATCCCCATAATCCTTGTCAAGCTAAAAGCTCCTTGTTGGCAGCCGCCGCCTCAATACGTCTCCTTATGGCCTTCCTCTCTTTCACTGACTCTTTACTTGACCAAGCATGATGCTTTCCCCACCAGGGACTCATCTCTCCAGATAACACAGCGAGAGTAGGTCAGATCAAGTCTTGCCATCCTTGCTTCTAAGGAGCATTCTGGTTATCCTTCTTCTAAGACTGACTTTCTCGTTTCTGGTGGTCCGTGGTCCTTCCCGCATTCTCTGCCAACACCATCATTCAGATGCAGCGGTTCTGCTGCAGTCTTCCTTATTCATTAGCCAACTCTGACATGCATGCGAGCCCATTGAAAATGTAAGGTCTCTCTCTCCGGCAGCCTAAATTCCAACCCCAGTCCTTGGCTCCGCGCGAGAAAGATTTCATGCCGAAGCCGGGCTCGTGATCCAAGTGAATTAAATGAGAGTTAAAAGAAGCTTCAGGTTTTACGCGGCACCTACAGGATTCCTTTGACCATGTGGCCTGGCAGAGACTGCCCCACGTCACGCAAGGATCTCTCTCCTCCCACGAAGAGGACCAGACCACCAAGCCCCTCTCCCTTCCGGTCCCTGCCTTTTCAGGGGTTCCCGGGGGAGGCGTGGTGAATGACCCCAAGTCGATCCCATTGGCTGAATTGCAATCACCTGGCCCAAGTGGGCTGCTCCAGGTGTAACGCCCATCGAGCCCACCGGTAGGAAAATCCAGCTTTCCTATGCTGGCTCTCCTGGGCATGCGTAAATGGACTTCCCAATTCCCTAGGCTAAGCTGCCTAACAAAAACACCACGGCTTAGCTCAGGCACGCCTAAGTCTACAAAGCCGCAGTCTTGCTCGTCAGCACTCTGCAGAGACCGTGTGCAGCAGATTTGCTTCATGCCAGTCTGCCATTTGACCCCTCGACTACAGCTTCCATGAGCACAGCATGTGGAGCGAAGCACAATTAAATCCTCACAGCATCAAGCGTTTCTGCCTTGATCATGATGTCACCTCCTGTTCCACCGGTGAGGATTCTGGTCTTTGCCTTGAGTTGTAATTCACGTTGAACGCTGCAGTCTTTGATCGTCATCAGCAAGTGTTTGAAGCTCTCCTCCCGCTCAGCAAGCAAGGTTGTATCCTCTGCATGGGAAAGCGTGTTCATAAGCCTTCCTCCCACACGGGTGCTATGTGCTTCTTCAAATAGTCCTGCTTCTCTGACGATGTGTTCAGTATACATATTGAATAAGCGAAGTGAAAGGATGCAATCTTGACACACTTTTCCTGAATGTAAGCCAGGCAATGTCCCTTGGTTCTGCTTGTACAATGGCGTCTGGATGGATGTGCCGGTTTTGTGTGAGCATGATGAAGTCTTCTGCGATTCCCAGAAGTGCTCTGGATAACCTTTTCAAGGCTGTCCCTGGTTTGTTATGATCCACACCATTAGGTGCCTTTGCATAGTCTATAAAACACAAGTAAATTTTCTTTCTGGTATTTTCTGCCTTCATCCAAGACCCATCTGACACCAACAATGACATCCCTTGTGAGAAGTCTTCTAAATCCAGCTTGAATTTATGACAGCTCTCTGTAATGCACTGCTGAAACTGTCTCTGAAGGAGCTACAAAATTGTACTTGTGTGTGATATTAATTCTATTGTTTCATAATTTTTGCGTTCTGCCCAAATATTTTTTTAAATTATTTTATCGTGGGCTCATACAACTCTTTTTTTAAAAAAATCATTTAAAAAAAATCGTACAACTCTTATCACAATCCATACGTCCATACATTGTGTCAAGCACATTTGTACATTTGTTGCCATCATCATTCTCAAAACATTTTCTTTCTACTTGAGTCCTTTGTATCAGCTCCTCATTTTCCCCTCTCTCCCTCCCGAACCCTTGATAATTTATAAATTACTATTATTTTATCATGCCTCACACTGATGTCTCCCTTCACCCATTTTCCTGTTATACATCCCACAGGGAAGGGTTATATGTAGATCCTTGTGATCAATTCCCCCTTTCTCCCTCACCTTCTCCTTCCCCTTCTGGTATCATTACTCTCGTTATTGACCTGAGGTGTTTATCTCTCCTGGATTCCCTGTGTTTCCATCTCTTTTCTGTACTGGTGTACATCCTCTGGTCTAGTTGTACATTGGACAGATAAGATATGTGGCACAAGACCTCTTGAAAGGATTGAAAAGCAAGTTTGTCACTTTGAAGACTAAAGTGTGCCTCACCCAAGACCTGTATTCCTGTGCAAGTTGGAAAGTCAGAGAACTGATGCATTTGAATTAGGATGCTGGCAAAGAATATTGAAAGTCCTGTGAACTGCCAGAAAAATAACTCTGTCTTGGACGAAGTTCCCTTCGAATGCTTCTTAGTGGTAAGGATGGCAAGAATTTGTCTCATGTACCGTGGGCATGTTGTCTAGAGACCAGTCCTTGGAAAAGGAGTCCGTGCTCATGAAAACCACACAGTCAGCAAAGGATGTGGATTGATGCAGTGGTTCCAATAACTGGCTCAACCATAAAACGATACCATAGTGAATGAGGCTGGGGGGAGTGCAGAGTGGAGACCCAAAGCCCATTTGTCAGCCACTGGAGATCCCCTGGCAGAGGGGTCTCGGGGAGGAGACGAGTCAGTCAAGGTACGATGTAGCACTGATGAAAAATACAACTTTCCTCTAGTTCCTAAATGCTTCCTCTCCCCCTCCTCCCTCACTAGCATGATCCGAATTCTACCTTGCAAGTCTGGCTAGACCAGAGGATGTACACTGGTACAGATAGGAACTGGAAACACAGGGAATCCAGGGAGGATGATCCCTTCGGGACCAGTGGTGTGAGTGGCGATACCGGGAGGGTAGAGGGAGAGTGGATTGGAAAGAGGAAACCGATTACAGTGTTTACATGCGACCTCCTCCCTGGGGGACGGACAACAGAAAAGTGGGTGAAAGGAGACATCAGACAGGGCAAGATATGGCAAAATAATAATTGTTAAATTATCAAGGGCTCATGAGGGAGGGGGCAAATGGGAGGGAGGGGAAAAATTAGGACCTGATGCCAGGGGCTTAAGTGGAGAGCAAATGTTTTGAGAATGAGGGCAATGAATGTACAAATGTGCTTTACACAATTGATATATGTATGCATTGTGATAAGAGTTGTATGAACCCCTAATAAAATGATCAAAAACAATAAAGAACTAAAGTTATGTGTTTCATCAGTGCTATACTGCACTCTGATTGGCTCGTCTCCTCCCCATGACCCTTCTGTAAGGGGATGTCCAGTTGCCTACAGATGGGCTTTGGGTACCTGCTCCGCACTCACCCTCCTTCACAATGATATGATTTTTTGTTCTTTGATGCCTGATACCTGATCCTATCGATACCTTGTTATCACACAGACTGGTGTGCTTCTTTCATGTGGGCTTTGCCGCTTCTCAGCTAGATGGTCGCTTGTTTATCCTCAAGCTTTTAAGACCCCAAAATGCTATATCTTTGACAGTAAGGCACCATCATCTTTCTTTACCACATTTGCTTATGTACATGCTTTGTCTTCAGTGATTGTGTCAGGAAGGTGAGCATCATGGAATGCCAGGTTAATAGAACAAAGTGTTCTTGCATTGAGTGGAGGCTCAATGTCCATCTGCAACCTAATACTAAACCTATAAATATATGCACATAGATCTATTTCCCCATCCTCATATATAAATATATTTACATATGTACATGCCTGTATTTAGACCTCTATAAATGCCTGTTGCCTCCGAGTTCTTTCCTCTAGTTCCTTTTACTTTCCCCTTGTCTCTTTATTATGTTCAGCCTTCATTTGAGTTTCAGAAATTCCTCTAGGTTACATTGCCCTTAATCAAGCCCTACCAGGCTTCCTACACCCTCTTCGCCATCGATTTTGGATCACTTGTTATTCCCTTGTCCCTGGATTTGTTACCAACCACTTCCTTTCCCTAGCCTCTCCCCAACCTTCGGTCCCATGTTTTCTCCTCCAGATTGTTTATCCCACCTCTCTTATCTAGACAGACTTGCAGAGATAATAATATGCACAAAAACAAGACAGAAAAAGACAAAGCAACAAAATAAAACAAAACAACAACAAAAAAGAAAAGCCTGTAAATAATTCAGGGTCTGTCTATTGACCTCTAGGAGCATTTTCTGGTTGAGTCTAATGGAGTGCCACACCCTGGTCCCAAAGTTTATTTTTGCTATTCCCTGGGGACTTCATTGCTCTGTCCCCTTGCTGTTAAGTCGCACGCCCTGAGTGTTTCGCCTCAGTGTGGTGGGGTCAGATTGGGTGCAATTCCCGCACTTGGGCACAAATCTTTAGAATGGGCACAAATATTGATCTCTTCCAGTCAATTGGCCAGGTAGCTCTGTCTTCCAAATGTCTTGGCTTAGACAAGTAATTGCCTCCAGTGCCTCATCAGCTTGCCGAAGCATCTCACTGGTATTCTGTCAATTCCTGGAGCCTTGCTTTTTACTAATGCCTTCCATGTAGCTTGGACTTCTTCCTTCAATACTATTGGCTATCGATCAGATGCGACCACTGGAAATGGTTGAGTGTCACCAGTTCTTTTTGGAATGGTAACTTCCTTCCATCTTCTTTTGATGCTTCCGGCCTCATGCAGCAGTTTGCCATAGAATCCTTATCTTCTGAAACTCAAGATCTGATTTTTTTTCCCCTTCAGTTCTTTCCTCTTGTGATATGCTGGGCGCGTTCTTCCTAACTAGTTGAGGAATGCCAGGTCTCTGTGCCTTTCGTTAGAATACTTTCCTTTGTGCTCTGCACTTTTCCACTCAGATCTTGTACTTCATTGTTTCTTCTTAGGTAGTTAATATTGTATGAAGGGTCCCCCAAAAGTCTGTGGGAAAATCCCATCCTCTTTTCATTCCATTTTCCATGGACTTTCTGAAGCCTCCTTGTATGCCAACAACAACAAGTGTACCACTTTGGCCAGGTGTTCAATTCGTATCAATGTTATTCACCAACTTTCCTGAGCACCTCTTCAGTGTCGAGCCTTGCGGTTCCTCCATGGACAGCTGGTAGCTACATGAATGATTTCTGCCATGTGTGAGCGGCGACACACCCATGAGTGAGTGGGCAGGACACAGAATCACTTCTAAATCACAGAGCCAGAGCAAAGATTGAACAGCTCTGATTTACGGCTGAGTGACTTAGAGATGAGGAGATGCTAGTGGCCTGGAGCATAACTTAAAAAGCATTGTCATCTTACTGTCTGGAACCAACCGCTCCTGGAGCCCCCGTGGGACTCGATTCCCATGCGGGGTGTAAACAAGGTGACATCATGGTGGCACACTCCCGAGGGATCCTGTATGTTGTCAGCTCGGCATTGCTGATTGGACGAGGCTGTCCTCGGTCCCTGGGGCTCTGCTACTCATCTTGTAAGGCTTCTGATTTGTAAGGCTCTCCGGGGAGGATGACAAACTTCAGCCTCCCTGTTTCTTTGCCCTCCTCCTGCCCCTCTGGTCGAGGCTGACCCTCAGAGGTGACCGCCTCCCTGGCGCATGCAGCCCTGCTGGACAGTGGCCTGGCTCATGGTTGACGCTCAACAGTTATCCTCATTTGAATGCCAACCTAACAGTTTTAGCTTACTACAGCAATACAGTGCAAAAACCATCCCCCTGTTTCTCTCTTCGGAGCCTTTGATCTTAAGCTCATTGAAGAAAGACGATAGAATGAAGGCAGTGGTGTTGGATGACCGTGCACACACACCGGACAAACACGCCTCCTTTTATTGTGCTTCACTTTATTACTCTTTGCAGATATTGTGCTCTGTGTTGTGTTTGTTTACAAATTAAAGGTTTGTGGAAAATGAAACCCCGCATTGCACAAGCCCATCAGCACCCTTCTCCCAACAGCACGTGCTTGCTTCTTACCCGTGTCACATTTTGGTCAATCTCACAATATTTCAGATTTTTTTTCATAATGCTATTCAGCACTTTATTCATTATAGCTTAATGTAACTGTACCTTTTATAGGCACTGGGAAACTAAAAGCAATCGTGTTCCTTGCTTTATGGCAATAGTCGATGTACTATAGGGGTCTGGAATCGAACCTGCAATACCTTCAAGGTCTGCTTGTGCAGGTACCCAGTCTTAGTCTGGTGCTACTGTCACACATATACCAGGAGTGGGTGGCTTTAAGGAACAGAACATTATTTTCTCACAGTTCTGGAGAAAATCCCAACCTGGTTTTGGCTGTGGCCATTCCCTTCTTGTAAGAAGTCCCAAGTGTTGTTCCTTATTTGTGTGGCTGGGGACTGTTCTCACCTGGTGTCCGTGCTGTGCAAACTGATAGGCAGGAAGCTTAGGGCAGACCCATAAATCACAAATAAAGGGGGTCCTTTCAAAAGGAAATCAGACACATAGTCCAAAGACTCTCTTGATTACTGGCTGTGTGACTCTAGACAAGTTCTTTAACTTCTTGGATCCTCCATGTGCTCCTATGTAGAATGAAGCCCAGAGGCACTGAGGCAATGCAGACTCATAGCTACGCCGTGGGACAGCGTAGAGCCACCCCACAGAGTTTCCAAGGCAATACATTTTCACAAAAGCAGACTGCCACATCTTTGTTCCAGTGAGTGGCTGGTGGGTTCAAGCCACTGACCCCCTAGTTAGCAGCTGAGTGCTTAACAACTGCACAGCCAAGGCCCCTTCCTATAGGGAAGAGTGGTGAAACTAGCGAGCTCTCAGACTCATTGTAAACATTCATTGAGAGACTATCTAGAAGGCACCTGGTGAGCGCTGGGCACATGGTGGACACCAGGAAACGAAAGCCCCCGCCTATTACTTTGCACAGAAAAGCACACCTCGCCCAATACATAATAAATGAGATGGTGTTCAAGTGAGCCAGCAAAGATGCAGCAAGAAAGAGGAGGAGAAACAGTGCCATCAGATACCGTGGCTAGTAGCCGATGACCAGGAGCTGCGGAAGAACCCTCGAACTGAGAAAGACTATTTAAGGAGGCCCACATCATGATACTTCCAATCACCCACTATGCATGAGAAGGGTCCCTGGGGGTGTAGTGTGGTGGTAGTGGGGTGCGATCCAAACTGTCAGCAGTTTGAAACCACCAGCCTCTCTGCAGAAAAGGTGGGGCTTTCTGCTGCTCTAAAGAGTAAGTCTCCTTGTTGTATTTGCATACATGCATATATATATATATATATACATTGACAGGGGTAGTTCTACCCTGTGCTACAGGGTCACTATGAGTCAGTATTGACTCGATGGCAATGAGTATATACTGCATATATTCGTGTAGAAGGTGAGTTTTTCAGCCCATTTTTTATGGTAAAATTAGGTGCCTTGGTAGATATTTGGGTCAGCTTATACTCGAGTATATACGGGACACATATATACATCTACCAGGAAGCTGAACAATGAATAAGAAAGACTGGAGATGAACTAAAGCAGTTGGATTATGATGTTGGTGAAGAATTTTTTTTTATTTTAACAATTTATTGGGGCTCATACAATTCTTTTCACAGTTCATACATATACATACATCAATTGTATAAAGCACATCTGTACAGTCTTTGCCCTAATCATTTTTTTCTCTTTTCTTCTTTTACATTTTATTAGGGACTCATACAACTCTTACCACAATCCATACATATACATACATCAATTGTATAAAGCACATCCATACATTCCCTGCCCCAATCATTCTCAAGGCATTTGCTCTCCACTTAAGCCCCTTGCATCAGGTCCTCTTTTTTTTTTGCCCCTCCCTCCCCATTCCCCCCTCCCTCATGTGCCCTTGGTAATTTATACATTGTTATTTTGTCATATCTTGCCCTATCCGGAGTCTCCCTTCCCCCCTTCTCTGCTGTCCCTCTCCCAGGGAAGAGGTCACATGTGGATCCTTGTAATCAGTTCCCCCTTTCCAACCCACTCACCCTCCACTCTCCCAGCATCGTCCCTCACACCCTTGGTCCTGAAGGTATCATCCACCCTGGATTCCCTGTACCTCCAGCCCTCAAATGTACCAGTGTACAGCCTCTGTCCTATCCAGCCCTGCAAGGTAGAATTCGGATCATGGTAGTTGGGGCAGGAAGCATCCAGGATCTGGGGGAAAGCTGTGTTCTTCATCGATACTACCTCACACCCTAATTAACCCATCTCCTCTCCTAAACCCCTCTATGAGGGGATCTCCATTGGTCGACACTTGGGCCTTGGGTCTCCACTCTGCACTTCCCCCTTCATTTAATATGATATATATATACATATATACATATACACATATATACACATACATACACACACTTATATCTTTTTTTTTTGCATGATGCCTTATACATGGTCCCTTGGGCACCTCGTGATCGCACTGGCCGGTGTAATTCTTCCATGTGGGCTTATTTGCTTCTGAGCTAGATGGCCACTTGTTCACCTTCAAGCCTTTAAGACCCCAGACACTATCTCTTTTGATAGCCGGGCACTATCAGCTTTCTTCACCACATTTGCTTATGCACCCATTTGTCTTCAGCGATCCTATCATGGAGGTGTGCAGTCAATGATATGATTTTTTTGTTCTTTGATGCCTGGTAACTGATCCCTTTGGGACCACTCGATCACACAGGCTGGTGTGTTCTTCCATGTGGACTTTGTTGCTTCTGAGCTAGATGGCCGCTTGTTTATCTTCAAGCCTTTAAGACCCCAGTCACTATCTCTTTTGATAGCCGGGCACCATCAGCTTTCTTCACCACATTTACTTGTTCACCCACTTTGGCTCCAGCCGTTGTGTCGGGAGAGTGAGCATCATAGAGTTCCAATTTAATAAAAGAA